>NC_137975.1:44110320-44597820 GCF_963924665.1 Micromys minutus | reverse complement strand
TTCATGTCAGGGCCTTCTTGCTGACCCTTCGTTCTAGGACAATTTCCCTTGGGTAAGACACTTCTGCTCTTCTCTGAATCAGTTTTTTTTTCTCACTGCTGTGGAAACCTCAGGCCTAGGTGAACCCATTCTCCCACCAAGCTCAGTCCCCAAGTTCACCATGTGACAACCTAGCCAGGTTGTCATTTCTAGCTACCACATTTGTTGGGAATGGGCAAGTCTCTAGCTCCTACTCTCATCCCGAAGGAAACATTTTCGCTGCCCTGCCTCCTGGTCCAACTCACAAGCTAAATTTGGCCCCACTATCCACAAACCAACAGCTCTACATGGTCATTAAAGGCACTTGCTGCTGACTGCTTAGCCTGCTATCCGGTCCATAGCGTGCACTGCAAGCTTCACTGGACAGAGTTGCTAGGAGACAGAGAACACTGCTTCGGGCGCTCGCCCTCGCCCTCTGTCCCACCGGCTCGCAGCTGATACTTGAAGTGGAAACTTAAGGGTACTTTGGAAAGTCGGTTGGATGGTGTTTTGCTGGGGCAAACACATGAAAGAATGTTTAGTTAAAGTGAACACAGGTGTGAAAGGCTAAGGCCGACTCGGGAAGAAACATTTCTTGGAAGCAGACCCAGGAAAGAGAATGATGTTCTGCTAAAGCAAACATGTGAAAGGACATGTGATAAAAGATTTTTTGCTAAGGACATTTGGTCTGTCTTACATTGCATAGTTCAGCAGCATTTGTCAGGATGTCATAAAGAGAAATGCACCAAAAAACTTCTGGTGGTGTGCTGTACTTTGTGGTCACTTCCAAGGACTCGGGCTGTTTGGATGCGCGTGGAGGACACACGGTGTTTGCAGGGTATCAAAAGGACTTACAGAGTGACTGAGACAGAGCTTGGCTTCATGGTACAGCTAGCTATGCGACACTTGTGGGTCTCGTATCTTAAGTGATCTTCACTTCCCTGTGAGAGGCACAGTTGAGAATTGCTCCTGTTTTTTCCTAGTGGTTCCTCCTGTTGACTCGAGACAAGGCTGAGGCCTGGCTGTCTCTGCTAGGCTGGGTAACACTGATGCTAACCCGACTCTACCGAAGTGGACTGCTGGTGTATCCGTGACGTGCTTGCAAGTAGATTGAGCCTCTGCTGCCTGCTGACCTGTGAACTGAACTGCTGATTTCCAACAACGCAGGTGGGAGTTGTTCCAAAGAACCTTTTAAACAGGTCTGCTTCCCCTGTATCCTTTCTTTTTCACTACTTCTGGTGGGTGGTGGGCTACAAGGAAGGTTAAAGTGTTTAAGAGCCATCATTAAGAATAGAATTTGAAAAAATTAAAGTTATAGATACTCTTCTGCCAAGCCACTGCCCGAGCTTCCGCACGCCCATGGCCACTGCCCACTGCCAAGCCACACAATGTCCCTCACACTGTGCTATTTAGATTTGTCTTTATGTTTGTCTCTGTCACGTTTCTGCTGTTCCATTCTAAGATACTTAACCACTTCTGCCATTTCATTCTGAGATAAAACAGACACGTGACTTTCCTCGAGGCCGAACTGTAACTTCAGTGCCATCTTTGTTGTAGGTAGATAAGGCTTTCCTAGATGATTGCTTCAGCACCATCTTAGCCAAGTGCAGTCCCAGGACTATCTGCCATCTTTGTTATGGGCAGTCTCCTACTTAGAAGCCCTTAGGAGTACAACCTGACTTAAGGTCTCCAAAGACACTTTCCAATTAAGATAAGGGTTTTGTTCTATCCTGCCTTAGTAAATGATGATTTTTGAACAGTAAAAAGTTAAAGATCACTGCCTTAAACATATGTTCAGCTTTGCTTTTGCTGCTGTCGCTAAGTCACATTGTGCTCTGTTTATTTGCTGGATACATCCAAGACAAATGATCAAACAAACACAGATTGTCTAACTCAGATATGCTTAATAGATATTGACTCTCAATCTTGTCTGAAATCTGCTAAACGTAATGGTAAATGTTTAAGCATATTATAATAGACAGAGACCCCCCCCCAAAGGCTAACAGTGATTTCCCCCAAGGTATACAAGAAGATATGGGCACAGCGACTGCCTGAATTGTGATATGATAACCATGGAGAAACACTGCTCCTTTGCCTTGCCTGACGCCAGGACTTGGCCTACACTGTGGACAAGAAGTAGATACCCAAAGAGGTAAATGTCACATATTGCCTAAGACACGGTGAGTCATTTCTCCCATGTTCCTACTCCACAGAGAAAAGCTCCTTGTCTTCTGGGCCTGAAGGCCAGACTGACTACCCAAGCTCAGATGGAGACCATAGGAACCTGGAATCTGTTTACATAGTGGACTATATATACCAACCTCTGTCGTTTTAATTAATGCATGACTCCTAGATTATAATTTATTCTTCCCAAGATTTCTCACTACATTGACAGCGAAAGTAATTGCATCTTGACAGCTAGAAAACAGACCTAGCTTCTTGCCCTAAGGTAATCCACCACGTTATTAGTTCATTAGTCAATTCATTAACTAGTTAAGACTGTTAGATCTCTTATCAAAAACAGACAGGTTTGCCTTGACCACAGGCTTCCCAATAAACAACACACAAGTTCAGATGTGACCTTTCACAGATGTAATCTTCTGCTACCTTCTTATCTAAACTGGTTTCCAGTGACTAAATGCTTCAGATTTCCTCCCCTTGTTATGCCACCATCCTAACAATCAGTACAGCTCTTATAAATTAACCTAACCCTAGTAAAAACATCCCACTATATGATTCAACTTTTATAATAACCATTTTTAAGTTTCCTTTGGTTGTCTTTTAACTACAGACTTAAGGTGTTTCTCATGCTAAATTTATATGGTCAGCTATCCTATTCATAAGGTCAAGGTTTTTAGTTTCCTTTAATTAAATTATCTCTTAAATGTAAATTTAGGATGGTTTCTCATCAGAGCTAGAGCCTGCACTCAACCATTGGGACTCACAGCCTGCCCACAGATTGTTGAGCACCCAAGAGCGCTCTCCCTCCTGAGCTCACAGGTTAGCCCCCATAGGAATTCTCAGGGTGCAGGTATCAAGGTGCTGCCTGGGACCAGGCCCTTTCCGGCTTCCATCTGCACCCAGAGCTAGAGCTGGCCCACTGCTGTCAGGACTCACAGCCTGCCCACAGAGAACTGAGCACCCAGGAGCACTCTCACTCCTAAAGCTACAGTACCACAGGCCCACAGGAGAGACAAGCTACAGTCAGAGACAACAGACCAACTAGCATCACAGATAAGACTATGGCAAGAGGCAAGTCTAATGCAAGAACCTAAGGAACAAAAACAATAACAACCTGGCAACATCAGAACCCAGTTCTCCCAACATAGCAAGTAGTGGATATCCCAACACACCAGAAAAAGAAGATTTAGACTTAAAAATCATACCTTATGGTGATGAGAGAGGGCTTCAAGAAGCATATGAACCTCAGAAGATGAAAAGATCCCCCATGCTCATGGATTGGAAGGATCAACATTGTAAAAATGGCCATTTTGCCTAAAGCAATTTACAAATTCAATATAATCCCCATCAAAATTACAATTCTTCATAGAGTTAGAGCAATTTGCAAATTCATTTGGAATAATAAAAAACCCAGAATAGCAAAAAAATATTCTCAACAATAAAACAACTTCTGAGGGGATCACCATCCCTGACTTCAAACTGTATTACAAATCAATTATAATAAAAACTGCATGGTATTGGTAGGGAGACAGGCAGATAGATCAATGGAATAGAAATGAAGATATAGAAATGAACCCACACTCCTATGGTTACTTGGTTTTTTTACAAGGGAGCTAAAAACATTCCATGGGAAAAGAACAGCATCTTCAACAAATGGTGCTGGTTCAACTCGCAGTCAGCATGCAGAAATGCAAATCTACCCATTCTTATTTCCTTGTACAAAGCTCAAGTCCAAGTGGATCAAAGACCTCCAGATAAAACCAGGTATACTGAAACTAATAGAAGAGAAAGTGGGGAAGAACTTAGAACACATAAGCACAGGGGAAACTTTCCTGAACAGAATAGCAATGAATTGTGCTCTAAGATCAAGAATCAACAAATGGGATCTCATAAAACTGCAAAGCTTCTGAAAGGCAAAGAACACTGTCAAAAGGACAAAACAGCAACCAACACATTGTAAAAAGATCTTTACTAGTCCTACATCTAATAGAGGAATAATATCCAATATATATAAAAAACTCAAGAAGTTAGACTCCAGAGAATTAAACAATCCTATTAAAAAATGGGATACAGAGCTAAACAAAAAATTCTCAACTGAGGAATACCAAATGGCTGAGAAGCACCTAAAGAAATGTTCAACATCTCTAGTCATCAAGAAAATGTAAATCAAAACAATTCTGAGATTCCACCTCACACCAGTCAGAATGGCTAAGATCAAAAACTCAGGTGACAGCAGATGCTGGTGAGGATTTGGAAAAAGAGGAACATTCTTCCATTGGTACAACCTCTCTGAAAATCAGTCTGGCAGTTCCTCAGAAAATTGGACATAATACTACCTAAAGAGCCAGCTATACCACTCCTGGGCATATACCCAAAAGAAGCCTCAACATATAACAAGGACACCTGCACCACAATGTTCATAGCAGCTTTATTTATAATAGCCAGAAGCTGGAAAGAACCCAGATGTCTTTCAATAGAGGAATGAATTCAGAAATTGTGGTACATTTACACAATGGAGTACTACTCAGCTATTAAACACGATGACTTCATGAAATTCTTAGGCAAATAGATGGAACTAGAAGCTATCATCCTGAGTGAGGTAACCGAGTCACAAAAGAACACACATAGTGTGCACTCACTGATAAGCAGATATTAGCCCAAAAATCTCGGAATATCCAAGAAACAATTCATAGACCTTATGAAGCTCAAAAAAGGAAGGCCAAAATGTGGATGCCTCAGTCCTTCTTAGAATGAAGAACAAAATACTCATGGGAGGAAATACAGGGACAAATAGAGGAGCAGGGATTGAAGAAAAAAATCATCCAGAGACTTCCTCACTTGGGGATCTATCCCATATCCAGCTACCAAACCTAAGTACTAGTGCTGATGCCAAGAAGTGCTTACTGGTAGAAGCCTAATATGGATGCCTTCTCAGAGGCTCTGCCAGAGCCATACTGATAAAGATGAGGATGCTTGCAGCTAACTATTGGACTGAGCATGAGGACCCACTGAAGAAGCTTAGAGAAAGGATTCAAGGAACTGAAAGTGTTTGCAACTCCATAAGAAGAACAAAATTATCAATCAACCATCTCCACCACCCCAGAGCTCCCAGGAACTAAAACACCAGCCAATGAGTACACGTGGAGAGACTATGGCTCCAGTTGCATATGTAGCAGAGGACAGCATTGTCTGGCATCAATGGGAAGAGAGACCTTTAGTTCAGTGAAGGCTCATTTACCCAGTGTAGGGGAACACCAAGACACTAAGGTGGAGGGGGTGGTTGGGAGAGGGAGCACCTACATGGAAGCAAGTGGAGGAGGAGGTGAGATGAGAGTGGGGGAAAAGGTGATAACATCTGAAATGTAAATCAGAGGAGGGGAAAATATATATATATATGTATATAGTCTTCTTCTGCTCCATGAAAGGTTTTTGTCTTCCATAAACTTACCTTAAAAACCTATTGTTAACATATTTATCTGTTTTATAAACTTATAAGCTCCAGGAAAACCATTCAGATAGACCTCTTGTGGACCAAACAGACTCCATCTGGGTAAGTACTCCTGCCAATCAGTAGCCTAAGTTTCTACTTGTTACCTATTCCAGAGGGTGGGATTCCTGTCCTGTTCCCTGGGATTGGGACTCCCCTCTCCCCTACCACCAAGACCTAAGAGTTTTAATTGTACATCTAAAAAAAATTTTCCTCCCAAACATACTTAACTTTATTCTGTACTTCTAATGTGTGTGTGTGTGTGTGTGTGTGTGTGTGTGTTTGTATGTGTGTGTACTCACACACATCTCAGCATCTTGCCAAGTCCAGGTGTTTACCCAAAATCTAAATCCAGGACTGCTCTAGAAAAGCAACCCACAGATGCTCTGATATGCTCTCACAGACAGACACTTCTACTGAACCTGCTCTTTTCTACCTACAGATATTTCCATAGACCCTGGACAGCAAGGAAACATTCAAATCTCCTAAGACTGGACCAACATCCCCATTACCAGTTTTCCCAGGGACGGGTCACAACATCAGCAGGGAGTAGTAGCTAAAGATCAAGACAGCCCTCTTCCTCCTTAACTATCACCTCTTTCTAGTTTCTCCTTTTCTTAATTAAACCAAAATGGAGAAATGTTAGTATTCCTTCTAGGTTCCACCCCACAGTTACCTGAACAGCCAGGAATGCATGACTCACTATAAAAGGGGCTGCTTGCCCCCTCCTCACTCTCTTACTCTTTCTGCCCCTTCACTCTCTGACCTCTTTCTTCCTCTACTCCCTTCCCCCACCATTTCTCCACATGTTCTTAGCCAGTCTCTTCTTTTCTCTTCTCCTCTTCTCTCCTCTCCTCTCCTTTCCTCCTCTCTGTCTCTCTCTGTCTCTCTCTCTCTCTGTCTCTCTCTCTCTGTCTCTCTCTCTCTCTCTCTCCCTCTCTCTCTCTCCCTCTCTCTCTCTCCCTCTCTCTCTCTCTCTGTGTTCGCCCTTCCCACCTCCACTTCCCATGCCCTAAATTAACTCTATTACATACCATATGGTTGATATATGGGGAAAAGGGGTACCTCAGCATGGGCCTGCAAAGGTACCACCCTCCTCTCCACCTCACTATACCATGCCTCTATCAAACATATCCTTGGCTCTTTCTTCTTTTGATAAAACACAACCCCTAGAATCCACAAAACAATATCCAGGCATAACAGTGCACACATGTAACAGTGGTACGGGGTAGCAGAGGCAGAGAGAGCACCCAAGCTCACAGGCAAGCCAGTCTAGCCAAAGGTAAGCATGGCATTATGAAAATGTATGTAGCATAAAGATTAGGTGGACAGCAATTGAGGACACAGAACATCAGTTTCTACTTTCTGAATATATTGTGCACACATGCCAACCACTGGATGTAAAACAAACAAAAAAAAATTATATTCATAGTGAAATCAACCTGCAAATTATAAATTTGAAAATAAAGTCGTATTTGTTTCAGAACAATCATTTTAAGCAAAACAAACTTAAAGGAAGAAAATGCCCATTGATGCTCAAGCAGTGTTCCCTTTACCCACAGGGTCAATAAAAACAATAGATCAGCTAGCATTTGGCTGACACACATGGGTGACTGCCAAAGGAAAGGATTCTTGAGTGTTCAATTTAGATTTAAAAAGGACTCGTTAAAGAAAACTAGAATACAAGGTCACAATACACGTTTTGAGCGAGTTTTGAGGAAACTGAGGAAGTTTTATAGCTTGGCCTCTTAAAAATATTGAGTTACACTTCTCTATGCATCTATTTTTGTCTTGTTTGCTTATTTATTTATTTATTTATTTATTTATTTATTTATTTATTCATTTATTTATTTATTTATTTATTTATTTATTTAGGGTTGTTGGGTCTTGACATCCACTGCATGGGTCCTGGGACTAGCCTTTGTCCTTTATTCCAATAGCAAGTGAACAAGGACTACATTCCTGCGAAATGATTATCAATGCATCACGCTGTTTCCAAGATGACCTGAAACAAAACATTAACCTAGGCAGCCGAGGTCTCCAGAGCCTGGGAGGGTTCACAGAGCCAGTTTCTCAAAAGAACAAGTAGCAAAGATTTGACGTCAGTGACATTGTTCAAGCACAGTTCACTCCCCCAAGGCCAAACAGCCCTCAGAACTTCTGCAGAGACTGCAGAGCACTTGATAGAGCCTTCACATTTTGTTTTTTTTTTTTTTTAAATGGATTCTGCTCCAACCAAAGCTGTACCTGTGCCTGTCCACTGTGCTTTCAGCATCACAAAGACTGATGCTCTGACAGAACTTTCTCCTAGACCAAAACTTAGTCAGACTAGACCACCTTTGTGTTGTCCAATTTTATCCAAAAATCCTACTAAGCTGGTTTAACAAGAATCCCTGCCTTCAGTATCTGATCAAGTTTGTCATCTTCTACCCTGCAGGTGATGTATGACTGCTCTGGTGTCTTGGAGAGAATCCTACCGAGCTGGTGTAGCCAGAACTCTCCCTTCCCACCCTGATTCCTCTTGGTTATTTTCCATCCGCCAGCCCTCACCTTGTTACTGGGCCTAAGTTCCACTGCCCACACTGTGTTCACACTCCCTCCCGGTTGTATAGAGATGCCTCTTCTCCATTGCAATACCTCCCATTAGAATTCTGTTTCACCGCTTTAATATCTATCCATCTCTGATCCCTTTTTCTACTTTAGTTTTTTTTTGAATGTATAATGTGTGAAGTGTATGTATGTATAGATGCATGCATGAGGACATGTGTGTGACATATATACACATATACGTGGAGGCCTGAGTTGACATGTGGATGTCTTCCTCCATTATTCTCCACTTTATTCACTGAGGCAGGGTCTTTCACTGAGCTCAGAGATTCCTGATTTGACTAGTCTAGCCAGCTTCCTCTATGTGTAACTCCCAGTGCTAAGAATACAGGTGACTACCATACCTGCCTGGCTTCTTCACAAGGGCTAGAGATCTGTGATGGTTTGAATTAGGAACAGCTCTGTTTGAAGAATTAGAAGATGTGGGCTTCTTGTCTTGCTTGCATATTCGGCTGCAACTCTGAGCTATTATTCCAGCACCGTGTGTAAGGCCATGCTCCCCACCATGATAATAATGAGCTAACCCTCTGAAACTGTAAGCAAGACCCCACTTAAGTGCTTTTCTTTTATAAGAGTTCCCTTGGGGCTGAAGAAATAGCTCAGATTGGTAGGAAGTACTGACCACTCCTTCACAGCACCTCTATGACAGCTCACAACTGTCTGTAACTACCGTTCCAGGGGACCCTTGGCACCAGACACGCATATGTGCACATAAACCTGGATGCAGGCACAATGCTCATGTCAATAAATAAAATAAATAAACCCGGGGAGGCAGGTGTCTCTTCACAGCGATGGAACAGTGACTAAGGATCTGAACTCCCGTCCTCGTACTTGTAAAGCAAAGGGTACACACTTGAAATCCCCAGCCCACTCCTCTCCTATTCTCCAGTCCTGGCTCCTGGTTTTACTAACTGCTCCTGCAAAGCCCTCTCAGAAGAGAAAAATCCCCCAGTGGTAAAAATAAATGAGGGGGGGGGGTCTGTGTTGTGGCCTTAGAAATTTGAGTCAAAGGAGATATTATAGGAGTCGATGGTAATGAGGGTCATTTGACTCTTTGTCTTCACTTGTTTATTCTTCTATGATAGGGTTACCCAGGCTGGCTTAGCAGGCACTGGAGTTCACAATCTTCCTACCTCCCCTTTCCAAATAACTAGTTCTAAAGGCATGTACCACCACAAGGCTAACTTTTCAATTAGTGTCCATCTAAGATGCTTTGTTTGATCTCCTCGGTCCACTTTGACAGCCTCTGACTTCAATCTTTTCTTAATTATGATCTCTAAAATAGCTAAACTCTGTCTACTTGAGATGTGCCCTTCAGACCATCAGTCTAAAGGGTCTGTCATCACAGGTCCATCCAGACCTGTGAACATCCTCCCAGCCATGTGCCAGGATCTCAGAAATTGCCTTACTCTAGCTCCCCATGTCATGTCTGATCAGACTAATTCCAGGCCTTCCTCCAAGGCCTGCAACCAGAACCCTTCGTTCTGTTAATGACCTACAGGCCTTCACGCTTGCCCATTGATAGTTACCTTCCCCCATCCTAAGACACCATCTGTACTCTAACTTCAGTGCTTCATCACAGTAGCCTTCACAGCCGTCACCTACCCGGACAACAAGATAAAGCCTACACTCTGTTGCTGATCTCAATCTATCCGACAGTTTTCTGAATTCATTTTTCCTCCTCTAAAAACTGCATTTTTCCACCATAAACAATCAAGATGTAGATTCCCTGTTGAATCCAAGGAAAGTCTAGATAGATATAGATTGTCTAGACATAGACAGTCTAGATAAAACAAGAGGCTGTTTCATGTTCTTTAAGACCCATATAAGCGCTGAATGTTGTTTTTATCTCTGAAAGACACCAGCCTCTCATTCTTGCAGGGCCCTCCTAGCCTGAGATGGCACAATTGAACTCCTGTATGGGCATGGTCTGGCTCCAAGGTGTCAAGGTCCCTGCAGCCAATCAAGTAATGAGAACAAGGTTGGTGGTAAATGGAGAAAGCTGCCAGCATTAAGTATAACTTCTGCTGTTCTCCTTCAGATATCTTCCAAAGGGGAAATCTTAGAAAAACCTGAGAGCATTCAAAAAAAAAAAGATATGGAGGGGATGGAAAATAGGACCCATGAGGAAAAAGGGGAGCGAAGCTATGACTCTCCGTCTGAGGGAGAGAAAGTCTAGAGACCGCCTAACAATGGCCTGCAAGGTTTAAAGGCTATCCCACAGGGAGACAGAGACCAGCTGTTCAGCATCTCCTGTGAGGACAGAACACGAAAGAGTAAGCTTCAGCTTCCACATGAGTGACTCAAAGCTAGCGAAGATCCGCTGTCGATGAGGATAGCAGACCTTGCAGACATTGTCAAGGGAGAGTGGGGCTCTCCTCTAAAGTTCTTCAGTCCCCAGCAGCTCAGGTGTGGTGGCCTTAGCAGGCAGAAAGAGAAGACTAGGTATGACCTCAACACCTCGCCAGGTGTGGCTGTGGCTGAGTGTCACCAACAGCCAACGCTCTGCCTCCACAGTAGGCTGGCCTCATAACAAATTTCTGACTCCAGCACTTCCTGAATTGAGCCAGACAAAAAGTAAAAAGGAAGGCATGGAAGGAATGAAAGAAAGGAGGCTAAATTGATTAATTATCCGATGAGAGGGGCTGGATGAAGCTGCCGATAACTCAGTTGAGGTCCTTGGTAACTGTCAATTTCTAAAGTAAGAATCCACAAAGATTAGCTTCCTTCTAAATCACTAATTGGGCCTTCTCGTCCCGTGGTTCTCTGGTTCCCTGGCCTCCGTTGCTCCATTTCCTTTACAACTGCAGCATTAGCCTGGTTCAGATTCCTGAACAACAAAAGCCAAAGACAGATTCTTGATGCTGGAGCCAACACTTCACAAATTCCAGGCCCGGATCCTTGCCATAGCGTTGCTGTCGGTTAAACCCAGTCTTCCACAGCAGAGGAACGCTCATCCAGGATGCTTGGGACCAGAACCACTTCTTTTTTGGGTTGTTTTTTTCTTCACATTTTGGAATATTTGCTTAGAAATAATGAGATATCTTGGGGATGAGGCTTAAGTCTAAATACAGATTTACTCTGTCCTTCATATGCTTCCCAGAGCCTCAAGGCAATATGTGTCCTTGTAAACATGAGAAAAATCCAGAAAAGATTTGTTTCTCTTTTCTTTCTGTTTTCATTTCTTTTTTTCCTTTAACTGAGTTGAAGTAGCAAAATAAAACTTTGACTTTGTGGTTGGTGATCATTCTCTGAATTTCCAGAAACAAAATACCCATCAGTATCTAGAACTTTGGAGCCTTACAGCCTACACATGTCTTACTTAGTAAGAGTGAAAATATATGCTGTGTATATGAAACATTGTGATTCTGAAAGCTTAAACTAAAATAAGAATTACTGTTTTGAAGTTTCTGGAGGGTAAGAAGTGTGTGTGTGTGTGTGTGTGTGTGTGTGTGTGTGTGTGTGTGTGTGTGTGTGGACAGGATGTAGCCTAGGCTGGCGTTGAACAGGAGCCCTCCTATTGCAGCTTCCCACCACACACTACAAAAGAAGCTTCTCTGATTAAAGCTGAGAGTAAGACTGACCCTTGAGCAGAAACAAGCATTTAGAGGGCAGTTTGACAGCACAGCCTCCTGCGTCCATTGAATACTAATGCTCTTACCTGCCTCCCCACCTCCCAGGCGTCTGCCATTCTGCCCACTCATATATTTGATGTTTGTGTGACTGTCTTGCTGTGCAGACCAGGCTACCCTAAAACTCACAAATCCTCCTGTCTCAACACCCCCCACTCAGTGCAGGGATTATATGTGTGCTGCCTTCCCAGCAGATAGTTGTTTAAGTGTCTCCTATAAGTGCATTGGTCTTTTGTGGCTGGCTAGCTCCTTATAACATAGTCTTCTAAGTGCATCTGTGTTGGTGTTATAGCCTGTGGATTTCCCCTTTTTAAAGGCTGAATAGCACTGTGTTATATGTATCTACCACGCTTTGTTTATCTGTTGATAGATGTTGTGGTTGCTTCTGCCTTTCGTCTGTCATGAGTAATGTTTCCTGCGCGGATATGCAAATAGATATTCATTCTGCTTTCAGTTCTTCAGGGTCTATACTTTACATGAAATTGCAGGGTTGTCTGGTCGTTTTATAGTCGGTTTGTTTCCTTTTGGGCGCTTTGGTTTTTGAAGAGTCATAGCACTGGGCATTCCCATCAGCAGTGCACAAGGGTCACGGCTCCTCCACATCCTACGCAGGGTGTCATAGCCACCCTAAGGGCTATGGACGTAATTTATGTCATGGCAACTTTGACTTGTGTTCGCAGATGGTTAGTGAAAAGAAGCCTTTGTTTTAAAACATTAAAAACAAACCAAAAAAAATGTATCTCCAAAGATTGGTTGGAGCTGGGGCAGCAGCTCAGTGAGAAAGCATGTGCTTGGCATGCACAGGGTCCTGGATTCCATCCCCAGCACACACACAAAGAAAGAGAAAAAGAAAAAGCAAGGCAAAGGATGTCGGCTGAGAAGGTCCTGGTAATAATGGAAGCAGAAGAAAAAAAAGAAACATGAGGGAAATGCAGATTTCCAAGCCTCTGTAAAGATAAATATATATTATCAGCTTAAACAAAACCAAAAGCAGGAAAGCATTTTATCCCCAAGGTACAGGCAGAGCCAGAGTTACCACAAATAAGCGTCAAAAAAACATGCTATCTGTAAAAACTCAAGATATAATATGGAAACATTTCTTTAAAATTAAAATATTAATTTTATTTTGCCACTAAATATTCAAAGAAAATTCATGAGCATGAGGTCATTGTAATAGGAATGAATCAAACTGATTTTCTTGAATAAATCCCTCATATCCTATTTAAAAAACAGAAACAAAAATTTTTGTGTCACTTTAAAAAATGTAGGCCTCCTGTTTTGTCAACTAACATCCTTTGTTCAGAATAACTAGAGGCTTGGGATTAGGCAGGATACCCAGCAGGGGGACCAGGATGAGAGATTAATTACAGGAAATATGACATCAGGTGAGAGAATGTTCCGGAATAACATTCCTGTCTAACTTCCTTCCCCATATGCACAGAAAGGAGTGTGCATCCGGGATAGGGGTTCATACGCTTTAAGAACCTGAACTGGTTTGATCTGACAGATACACAAACACAGTCTGATACCCACTAGGAAGGAATTGAATCTGCAAATTCCCTATAAAGTCTAACTTACAGACAGTATTCAAGAGTAGAAAGTGGCTTAACCGTTTCGAGCATGTCATAGCCAAGGATCCATGTTAGATTCCCAGTTAGATTTCAGGCAGCTTAAAACTCCAGTTTAGGGGAGCCAAAGCCTCTGGCCTCTGTGGGTTCTGCACTCATGTATATGTACCCCTACAGAGACATACATGTAATTTTAAAAAACAAAAATAAATTAAAATAAATGACATCTACTCTGATGCACACAGAGCAGCATTTCTTCATTATTATCTATTTACTAGTGTGTGTATTCATTTACTAGTATGGTACATGAACCAAGGTTCATATGTGAAGGTCAGAGAATAATTTTGTGGAGTTGGTTCTCTCCTTCCACCTGTATATATAAGGTCTGGAAACCAAATTCAGGTTACATGGTTCACTCGACAAGTTCCTTTAACCACCCAACCATTTCATCAGCCCCAATGCAACATTTCTTTTTCTTGTGTATTTCTAAGATACAGGAGGTTTGCAAAATAAACATCAGGGTGCCTGACAACAAATTCTCCTGTATTCCCATCTCTTTTCAAATACATTATTTTGATAAGAGGTCCAAATAGTATTCAAAAGTTGTTATGGGACTGGAGAGATAGTTCTGTAGTCAAGAGAACTTGTTCTTGTAGAGGATGTGGGTTCCATTCCCAGCACTCAGATGGTGGCTCACAATCATCTATAACTCCAGTTCCAGGGCATCAAGCACACACATGGTAGAAATATATTTCAAGTAAAACACTCATATACATACAATGTGTAAATCTTTAATTTTTTTTAAAAGGTGTTTTGGAGCCATGTGTTGTATGACTCAGGCCTTTAATCTCAGCAGTTGAGAGGCAGAGCCAGACAGATCTCTGAGTCTGAGGCCAGCCTGGTGTACGAAGTGAGTACCAGGACAGCCAGGGCTACAGAGAAACCCTGTGGGGTGGGGAGTGAATTTGGGGATTTGCAGAAGCTTCATAGGAACCATCATCAACAATCCAACATGCAGCCAGGTAATGGGCTCAGGCCCTTAATCCCAGCACTGGGGAGGCAGGGACAGGCAGATCTCTGTGAGTTTAAGGTCAGCCTGGTCTACAGAGTGAGTTCCAGGACAGCCATGGCTGTTACACAGAGAAGCAAAAACAAACACAAACAAAGAAAAAATCATCAGTGGAGCATTTGTCACACAAGCACAAGTACCTGAGCGCCACATAAAAAGTTGAGATTCCCAGCCCTACATAAAAACAGAAACCAAAAAGCTGGCACTGCTTGACTATAATCTAGTGTGTGCACGTGTGCCAAGCTTACATGTCAGAGAAGTCCTTAGGTTTGGTGACAAGCATCTTTCCTCTGTGAGCCTGTGGGCTGCCTCCTATCTCCCATTTTCTCAGTCTTTCTACAGCTCCTTGCAGATCCTGCCTTCCCACACAGCCTGCCTCTGCCGACAGCCAAGAACCACCAGGACCCAGTCCCCCTTGGCCTTTCCATCACAAGAAATTAGCAACATCCATCATCCTGGGAGTTCCACCCTGAGAAACATTTTGCTTTCCACGAGCCATAGGATGACAAATTAGGTTTCTGGGCCTCTGAGAACAAGGACCATAGTTTCATGTCTGGATCACTCTCCAAAGAAATGACAGATACAGTTCTCCTGGGTACATGTCTAACTACAGCCAGCTTCACCAGGACCCTCTGGTTGAAACTTTACCAAGCAGATACTGAGAGTGATCAGATCCATACAATAAGGTGGTTTCAGTTAATAACAATGTGTTCTACACTTGAAAAACAGCAGAATTTAAGTTCTCTCACTATAATATAAATATACTATAAATCAGTGTTGGTCTCTCTCTGTCTCTGTCTCTCTCTGTCTCTCTCTGTCTCTCTCTCTCTCTCTCTCTCTGTGTGTGTGTGTGTATGTGTGTGTGTGTGTGTGTGTGAGAGAGAGAGAGAGAGAGAGACAGAGAGACAGAGAGACAGAGAGACAGAGAGACAGAGAGACAGAGAGACAGAGGCAGAAAGATAGAGACAGAGACAAAGACTAATCCTGTTCTGCAAAAGAGTCCCATTTCCAACAGCCTATAACCATGGTCCCAAAACAGGCTAAGGAACCAGACTTCTGCTTCCTGTCACCAGAGCCAAACTGAACAGCAGATCAGGAGAAAAATGAGAGAAAACTCAGCCTGTAAGTCTCGGCCAGTCCTGTTCCTCTTTGTGTACAATAGGAATCTGAGTCAGTGTGACTAAGAGAAGAGGGTTGAGGCAGTTGGGATGTCCATTGCCTCTTAGACACACACACACACACACACACACACACACACACACCATCAACTAGAGCCTTTGTATTTTGCACCTCAGACACATTCTTTTGACATTTGGATGCCTGTTTCCCTGTGTTTCTCCCATAAGATCAGTGGTCTGCCACACAGTGAGGCAAGGAAGAGGCCACTTCTTCCTTTGGTGGTGAAACTTCACTCTATCTCTGTAGACCCAAGACACACGAGCTGTGCTTGGTGGCACACACATTTAGTCTCAGCATTCTGAAGACAGAGGCAAGCAGATCTCTGTGAGTTCAAAGCCAGACTAGTCTATACAGCAAGTTTCAACTTCTCCAGGTCTACACAGTAAGACCCAGTTGAGGAAGAAACCATCAATCAGCTTCCAACAACCCCAGGTACCCCCAAGTGCATTATTGTGGAGTGACCCAGAAAGAGTTCCCATGTGGGAAAAAAATGAAAGACCATTCTCACCAACACAACTGATGACTTCAAGACAAGTCCCCATTTGACAGACACATCACAACTGGGTGACTTTGGGCCGATGGCTCAGCTTGCCCGCGCTCTGACTACTCAACTGCTAGGATGGCTTATCATAGATACCCCACTTCTTTCTCATCACCACCAATCCTTCAAGATAGGGGCCGGGGTCTTCAGGAAGGTTAGGACCTGTCTTAGTCAGGGTTTTACTGCTTTGAACAGACACCATGACCAAGGCAAGTCTTATAAAGGACTACATTTAATTGGGCTGGCTTAAGGGTTCAGAGGTTCAATCCATCATCAAGGTAGGAACAGGGCAACATCCACATAGGCATAGCTGAGAGTTCTACATCTTCATCTGAAGGCCGCTAGCAGAAGACTGACTTCTAGGCAGCTAGGATGAGGGCCTTAAGCCCATGCCCACAGTGACACACCTACTTCAACAAGGCTACACTTTCTAATGGTGCCACTCCCTGGGCTAAGCATATACAATCCATCACAAGGCCTGTTCTCAGATTTATTAACCAACTCTTTGGCATTCCAGAATATGTCTGGCTCCATGTTACAGCACAGCCCTTCTCAGATTTTGGCCCTCTCAGGCCAGTGCCCCGCTGCCTCCACTACTCAGATTTTCCTTCCAGGTCCACAGAGTACCACAGAGTTGGTCCCAAATGCCAGTACCTCGCTTGGTGTACCTTCTGTGTCTGTGGCATTCGGAATGTGCTCTCTAGAATGAACTCATTGAATCCTCACAACCTGCCAGGCTCATGCTGCCTTTCTCTCCACGTTAAAGTTGTATTTAGGTTCTTGCCCAAGGCCACATGGTCCACCTGTCTTCAAAAAACAGCAGAAAAGGTTCTCTGTTCCAATAGCCAACAGCTGCTCACAGAAGTAGAAGACTCAGTTATCAACGATGAAATCTTACTTGGTCCTCAGAGAGTTGACCCTCCTTAAATGGATCAGCTTAAATTTTTGAGGAGCAGATAAAGTAGAAATGTATATGGATTTTGAAGTTCAAATCCCAGGGAAGACAGTTGCTTGTCACATTACTTTGGACATGTTAATGAGCCCCTTGAGTCTCTGTGTTCTCATTTGTACAGTGTGGATACAGTGACCAATCAGCCCTGACTCAGGTGTTGTAACTACAGAAGATCGGGAAGCACCTGGTGCAGAGCCTGACCCTGGACAGATGTCTACAGATGGATGGGCATCAACTCTTTTTCAAAGTAACACAGAAAGAGATTGACTCTCCAAGACAGTGAATTTATTTGAGAAAGAACAGCAATGTTCAAAGAGACTAGGGTGAGGGGGAAATTGTTAAAGACCAAAAGTGAGGGTTATAAAAATTCTTGTGAATCAGTTATCCTTGGACAAAAAAAAACAAAAAAAAACAAAAAAAACAATATAATAAAAAGGGCAGTGTCAGCCTAGAACTGGACACTTGCCCTTACAGAAGTATTTCCCAGGTATGGGTGCTATAGCCTTTGTGCATCTGTTGGGGGGAAGCCCTTCTGTCATGGCCCCTCCCTGATTCTGTTTCATTAGCATTTGAATCCAGAGACTCCATTTTATCCTGACAATTTTCACTCCATACATTTGCACACCAAAACCCACTGAAGCTGTTTTCTTCTCTTAAATAGCATACCATACTTTGTCTTTCAAATAAGCATATGTATCATTCATTCCCTGGTTTTTAGATAATTTATACTACTGGTTTTTCTATTTCCAGAACACTCCCAAAAGGCATGAATGTATATTTATGGCTGATCTTCTAATGGTCTTAGAAAAATTTACACAACAATAATAAAATACATATAAAGAAATGTCATCTGTAGTATTTTTAAGGAATACATCTATATACATTCAAACTTTTTATAAGACTAATCAGTGGACACTATTTATCTCTAAGGTAGTGGTTCTCAATCTTTCTAAGGCCTCAACCCTTTAAGACAGTCCTTCATGTTATGGTGACCTCCCCCCAACCATAAAACTATATCCACTGCTACTTTGTAACTTTAATTTTGCTACTGCTATGGAACGTGATGTAAATATCTGCTATGTGGTCATGTGAGCATCTGATGTCCAAGGGTGTGCAGACCCACAGGTTGAGAACTGTTGCTCTAAGGGGTTCCAACACCTCCCAACATAGTGCTATAGACTGGCAACCAAGCCGTTAACACATGAAACTTTGGAGGACACAAGACCCAAACTATAGCGATTTCATAGTTAAAGCAAGGGATGGAGTTATACATGATTATACAGAAATGTTAAGATCAATCTTCTGAAAATGGAGCTCAAACAATGAATGTTGAGAATGTCTGATAAGAACTCAGCTTCCTAAGACCAAACATTTGACTGAGTAAAGGGAAAGTCATTCTGTGTTTGAGGGTGTAGCCATTGGTAGGTTCCCCATGCCCAACATCATGTATATATGGGTAGCACTAATTGGATGTGTTGGGTTATCAAAAGCAGATATATGAAGTTGGGAGAGGGACTGGAGAGATGGCTCAATGGTTAAGTACACTGGCTGTTCTTCCAAAGGTCCTGAGTTTAATTCCCAGCAACCACATGGTGGCTTACAACTGTCTGTAATGGGATCCAATGCCCTCTTCTGGTGTGTCTGAAAACAGCTACAGTGTGCTCACATAAAATTAATAAATAAATCTTTAAAAAGAAAAAAATGAATGAAGTTGGGAGAGGAATGTTAAGTAGCAACTGATGGAGTCCTTGGAGAAGGGAATGGGAATGGATATTATCATATTTCACTGTTTATGAAGTTTTCAAGAGAAAATTATAATTAAAAAGCAGCCTCTGCATAAAGAAAATAAAGAATTACAATGGCACATAGTTTATTTTGTGAATCGTTCTGGATGCGTTGGTCCTGAAAACCTGACAGACACACCAACAGATGCACAGAAAAGCTAAGGTTGTAGGCTGGGCTCACTCTGAAGGGACAGTTTCAACTATACATCAGCTGGGGAGCCAAACAAGATCTTACGTACCCCATAAGGAGGAGTCAGCTCAGCTCAGCAGGGGTCTCTATAGGGAAGCAGTCTCAGGCTGCAGTCTTCTTCTTCTTCTTCTTTTTTTTTTTTTTTTTTTTTTTTTTGGTTTTTGGTCTTTTTTTTGGTTTTTATTTGGGGTTCAGGTTTTTTTTTTTTTTTTTTTTGTCGTTTGTTTGTTTGTTTTCCTCTTACAACTTTATTTTTCAAAAAGAGAGATACATGTACAGATTTTTAAAAGCATTTTGGCATAACACTATGTGAATATTTTTTTGTCAGAATTTAATTCTTTTAGAGGTTTGATAGCATGCAGTGAAATCCCACTAGTTACCATAAGCATAAAGTACAGGTAGGACAGAACATAACATGGAAACAGTCAGTTTTCTTGATGTGTATAGATTATGCATAATGATCTTTGTGGCTGCAGTCTTCTGATAGGAGAAAGCTGCGGTTAAGCTCTCCCATGAACTCTGTCAACATTCACACAGGGACCAGAGGAAGCTTTTTTTAATCCTCATGGGGTTGAGGCACTGGGGTCCTTGTCAATAATGTACATTCACTCAGGCTTTCTCCAAGCCCGACAATTTTGACTCAGGGTTGGTAGTCCTTAACCACTGAGACATCTGATCTCACTAGCTCCCTTCCTAGTGATTATAAATCAAGTCAAGGTGACACCAAAGATTCCAACGAGGATGCAAGTACTTGTGAGTGTCAAGAAGTAGTTGTTCATTAATTGTGTTGAGCAATTCGCTAAGTCTAGAAAGGGCTAGGCTTTGATGATGTGTGAGCACCCCGACACTGCCAACCTAGCTAAGCCTCCCAACTTAGTTGGTGAATTGTGTTTCTAGTTAATACATCTCTCTGTGGTGATGTCATCTAAATTACAAGCAATCTCCTAAGACCTCATTCAACTCTAAGTATGTGGATAAGGTAAAGGTTTCTAGATTCATAAATCTAAGAATAGAAGTTGGACCATGGCAACCACACCAGGACAGTGTAAACTCAGGAGGTATTTTCTGACTGATGGAATAGTCAATGTTTTATAATTTTTCTACCCCATTCCTAAAAATCCAGCTATGAAAAACTTACACTCATAGAAAAGTACACTTTGATGCTGACTTGCACAGGATAATAATTTTTCAAAGTCAAATTACTTGTCAGTGACTAGGTTGCAGACAAAGGTGAGATCTTTACACAGGCAAATAGATTCACTTCCTGTGGTTGCCATAACAAATTACCACAAATGTGGAGACTTCAAACAACAAAAATGTATTTTTTCATAGTTCAGAAATGCAGAAATCTGAAAACAAGAGTTAGCAGTCCTATACTCTGGCCACAACCTCTAGGAAGGTAATGACTTTCTTTGCTTCTTCCAGCCTCTGGTAGTACAGGTGGCAGAAAATAAATGTGTTTGAGGGCTATTGGTGTAGTTCAATGGGAGAGTTTCTGAATAATATGAGCAAGGCACTGGATTTGATCCACAGTACTGCAAATAGTAAATTAAATGATACATGGATGAATGAATGGATGGATACATACATACATACATACACACACACACACATACATACATACATACATACATACATACATACACACACACACACACACATACATACATATTGTTGTTGTTAAAGGGTTTTTGTTTGTTTGATTTTGCTTTTGTTTTTTAAGATGAGGTCTCTCTATGTAACCCAGGGTAACCTGGAACTCATCTAATCATCTACAACTACAAATGAAGGCCACCATGCTCAGCTACCAGCTGAGCCAGGGTCTTGCGATGTATCTCCCAAATGTATTACCATGTCCCCAATGCAGCATTTGTGCCCCCCTCTGTCTCTCCTCTCTCTCTCTCTCTCTTTCTCTCTCTCTCTCTCTCTCTCTCTCTCTCTCTCTCTCTCTGTGTGTGTGTGTGTGTGTGTTTGTGTGAGCATGTGTGTGCCCCTGGAAACACACACACACACACAGTTTCTGTGTGTTTGTCTTTCTCAGCAAACATTACTCCTATTTGTTATTCGTGGCATGCATATTGAAGTACAAATGCATTGTGGGATGGTGCAATGCTTCAGTGGAGCTAATAAATGTGCAACATGTACTTACTATTTTGCAATGAAAACAAACAGACTCTCTGCTGTTTTCAAACATACATTTGTTACTAGCCATGCTGTATAACAGAAACCTAACTTATTTCTCCTAAGTGACATGTTTGCATATTCCTTGATGTCAATTCCTCTGTCTTTCCTCCTAGGACTGGGCAATGAAAGTCCCATCTAGAAAACCATCCATGGAAGAGGTTTGCCCAAGATGGCAGAGAAGACAGGTCACAGACCACCACACTTGCCCGTGATTCTTAGGTTGGAAGTAATGGAATCTGGCTGTCACTGCAGAGCTTTAACACTGCTGCCAAGCAGGGGGAGACTTTAAAGACAGCTGTGACAAAGTGGTGGAACCAGAAGGAATCACAGAGTCTAGATTAAAAATGAGGGGTTCTCAAGCTCATGGAGCAGTGGTAGCAAGCGCTACATGAAGAAAAAGTCTAAAAGGCATTTCAAAGAGAGAAATAGAAGAGAGACCCAATCAATAAGTGATTGGTGTGTGGCCGAGGAAGGTTCCAGGTTGATGCCAGGGATGAAGAGGGAACTAATAAAGATTGTCAAATTGATGAGATTTAAAATCACCATGGAAACAAATCCCTGGGCATGTATTTGAAGGAAATATAGATTGGGTTAATTGAGGTGGGAAGACCCACCCTAATGTGGACACTACTGTTCTGTGGGCTTCGATAAGGCAGCTGAGGACACGTATGTTGCAAGACGACCAGCCGCCTTCCATGCTCGCCCACACCTTCCTGATAAAAGCCAAGAGAAAAAAAGAAAAAAAAAAATCCTTCCTTCCTCATGTACCTTCTGTCAGGTATTTTGTAGCAGTAACAACAGAAGTGGCCAATACACAGGGTTAAAATGTCACAAAGTTTCTCCTGGGCAAATCCCAGCTGAACATGGATACATTTCTAGAGTACATTATGCTTCCTGTCCATTGCCCGTGAGCAACATTTCGAGCAGTACCTGCTCTCTGCTGTGAGCTGAGAAATGAGAATCAAGGCAAGAGGACTGCATGGTCCAGTGTCTGAAGAACAGCGTGCTTTTAGTAGATATTGTATCTATTACCATTGTCGGTATCATCCCTGTAGATCTGTCATAGTCTGTGTGAAGCACCAAGGCTGCCCAGGAAAATGGTGAGCCCTAGGGGCAGCAGTGGAAACCCAGATCCAGAAGTCTCTCCTGCCTGAAGGGATGACTAGAAGACTGCCCTGAGGATATGGAGACAGAAGGACCACAGGGAAGCCTGGGCAGGCATCAGAAGAGCCATCACCCAGCGGAGGACACACGACTGAGGACACCGACCTTGATAAATTCATAGCCTCAAAAGCAGTGGGTTGTGGTGAGGATGATCTGGCTGGGCTGAAGGCTGGAGGCGTGGGAAAATCGGAAGAAGAAAGACGAGTGAGGAGAGCTTGTTTCAGATGTAAGAAGCTTGGGCAAGCTTGACAAGTGGGCAAAAGATGAAAGACCAGGAGAGACAGGCGGGATGTTACATAGGGCAAGATAAAGAAGCTGATATGCTCAAGAGACTAAGTGGTAACAGGCTAAGGAGTATGAAAACCTAGATTGGGTAGCAATGGTACACCCAGGGCATCTAGCCAGACCAATATCCTTTGGATGCTTGCTTTTGTAGAGTAGATTAGATGAGGGGATATGTATGTACGTACATACATACATACACACACACACACTGCACATGTATTAGACTGCATAGTGATGGGTGTTTTGCCTGTATGTCTGTGCACTACATGGATGCCACAAGCCCATGGAGACTAGAAGAGGGCATCCGCTCCCCTGGAACTGGAGTTACAGATGGTAGTGAGCAACCTTGTGGGTACTGAGAAACAGTCAGGGCCCTTAACTGCTGACTCAGCTCTCCAGCCCCAGTGATTGCATTTTTAGTCTCCACTTAAATAGGATTGCTTTGTATTCTAGTGGTCATTCAGCAGATTAGGATAGATATTTGACTAGCAATGTGTTTCTGTCTTTTTTTTCTTGGTACTAAGTTGGATCCGTGGTTGAATTCCTGCTCAGAATTGCCTGCCAGCCCCTTCCTACACCGTGGTGAGAAGGGCAGCTTTCACAGAGCAGGAAGAGGGGTAAAGAAATCACTGCTATAACTGTAGGTAAGATTACTGGTGAGAAGAGATGAATACAAGGGGATTTCCTTCATGATCATGCCTGCCTCACAGTGAAGGAAGTAGACCTGATTCCTACGCTCAGGCTAATACTGAGGAAGCTAGGAGAATGTGCTGGAAAGAGCTAGCAAGCTCCGCCTGTGATTCCTGTTGTGATTGTTTGCCCTACTTAATGTGGTATTCAATAATGTGAAATACCAAACAAATAAAAACATTTAAAAAGGCACAAAGAGGGTCTGGCTTCTCCTTCCACCATGTGGATCCCAAGAATTAAAGACAGGTCATCAGGCATGGAGTGAGCCCCTTACTTCCTGAACCTTCTTGCCAACTCCTACTCTTTCCTTTACCTTTTCTTCCCGCCCCTCCCCCTACTTTTAAACAAGGTGCCCAGCTTATTGTTATCCTAGATAAACATGTGTTCCAAATTTTTATCAAGATATAAGAATTAAACTAAATATCTGGTTCATGAGTATAACCCCAGCATTCAAAAGGGTGAGACATGAGGATTACAAGTTTGAAGACAACCTCTGCTACATATCAAGACCCTAAAGCACACACACACACACACACACACACACACACACACACACAATATATATATATATATATATTCATATATATTAATTCATAGTCATCTATATATGAATTAATAGCTTGCCTTACACAATAAAAATTACAACTACTACTTTAGTGTAATCTGTTTTTGGAATTTACTGAAACTGTGCTCAGATTGAAGTAAATAGGCATTAAGGAGGTATCCGAATCAAAGTAGCAGCAAAGTGGTGTGATCGTATGTAAATGTCGTATGTAAATGTCGTATGTAAATGAATGTGGGGCTGGTTTCCATGTCCTTTGTTAAGTTTCTGTGAGCTATTCTCCGTGGTAGAATATATTACATTTTTTTCTTAAGTTACAAAAACAACTTGATACTGACTTATTAAATTACACTCTGGAATTTTCTCTTAAGGCAATTATAGCATTTTACATTTTCTTGCAATAATTCTCTTCTTCCCTTTTTGGTATATTTTTTTCTGTTACAGCTTTCTAATGTATTCTAAAATTATTTTCAAGTGTGAGATTGCTGTAAAAATACCTACCCATCAGGTGTGGTAATCATTATCTTTCTTTCCTTTCACTGCTTTTTCATCAAATAAAGGAAACCAAGACTGATGTAACATTATCAAAGAAAGAAAATGTACCCAGTTATTTCTAGACTGGGAGAGCAGACACCTTCTCATTGCCAAGAAAAAAAAAAATGTAATCTATATGAGAACCACAGTGTTACTCTAAGTTAGGAGTACATAGGTACTTCATGATGAACTTCAAGGAAGATACAATGTTATCATCCTACCAAGTTCCACACAAGAGAACAAAGTTTTTAAAGGCAATTAAAACCCTCTGTGGTGGTTTAAATATGCTTGGCCCAGGGAGTAGCACTATTAAGATGTGTGGCCTTGTTAAAGAAAGTGTGTCACTTTGGGAGTAGGCTTTGGACCCTCCTCCTAGCTGCCTAGAATCCAGTCTTCTGCTGCTTGCCTTTGGATCAAAAATGTAGAATACTGGCCCTGAACGCTGCCATGCTCCCTCCATGATTATAGCAGACTGAACCTCTGACCCTGTAAGCCAGCACCAGTTAAATGCTGTCCTTATAAGAGTTCCCTTAGTCATGATGTCTGTTCACAGCAGTAAAACCCTAACTAAGGCACCCGTCATCTTCATATACAGTATCTGCCCACTGTAGACAGTAACAGCAATATAGGGAATATTTGACCATCTTGCCACCAATTAAGATTTATTGCTAGTTCCTACGTGACTAATGCCTTGAGCTTCTGAAAAACCAAGAAATGTCTTCAAAATCTCAATATGAAAAGATATATTTGCAACTTACAGGTACATGAAGCAAGCCTTATACACGCCCAGATGAGACCAGGCACCTTCCATGAGGCCCTAGCAAGTTAGACAGGCTGTATCTTGTCCTGTGAAACAGCTAAGAATGCCTCCAGCAATGCACCATGCTCAGAGGCCCCAGTGTGACTCTTGGGAAAAGGTTTAAGATGAAACATGACAGTTGCTCCCTGACCTACAATATTACCTTCGAATAGCAAGAGAAAGCAGGGAGTGCTAAACTCTCAGTGAACCGATTTCTCAGTTTATTGAGCTGAATTCCCTGACATGCGACACTGGGTGTCTGCAATACAAAGATGTTCAAGTCACAGCTCAGAGGAGAAAGGTACACAGACATGGCTTTAGTCCCTGGAGAGCAGCTTAAGCAGACCCCATGGTGAGGAAGATATCCACCTGGAGATAAGAAAGGCACACAGCCAGGGCTGCTTGGATTCAGACAGACCAGGGAACAAGGGATCTCCTCTCACTTGCCCTAGACAGAGAAAACAATGAACTGTTGACACAAACTTGTAAAATACCCATTTTTACAATTAAAAAAGAGAAAAAAAGAACCCGATTGGTAGTTACAGTAGCTGCCCTTCACTGAACTAGGGGCTGAAACACATGGCTAGCCTCTGACTACCTGCGATCCTCATGCACAAATTCAACCAAGTATACAGTGAGACATTCGAGAACGAATTGTTCTGTCTTAGGGTCTTCTCCCGTGTGTGTATGTGTGTGAACTCGTGGCAACAAATCTGAGGACTTGTTTGGTCTCCTGACTCCTGGAACTCACAAGGTAAAGGAGAAACTGATGACTCCCACAGTTATGCTCTGACTCCCACAAGCATATCAGGGCATACATACAACTGCATATATACATGCTCACAAGCAAACATGCACACACACACACATGCACACATGCACAGGAGAATATCTGAAGACAAAACTAGCATTTTGAGACATTGTCCAGGCAGAACACCCCACTCTTCCTTCAGAACAAAAGAATAGAATAAGTAGGGAAAGGGTTGTCTCTACTTTCAAATTGTGTGTCCTATTTTTATAGACACCCGTGTTAATTAAACAGGCCCAACCAACAATCTGTCACCGAATGAATCCAATAGCACATCCCCCCCCAGGACCATTACTGCTTTCAAGAATCCCTTCCTGGGGCTAGGGAAATGGCTTGGTCATTGAGAACAGTGGCTGCTCTTCCAGAGGGCCTGGATTTAATTCCTAATATCTACACAGCGGCTCCCAACTGTCTGTAACTCCAGTTCCTGGGGATCTGACACCCGCACACAGACATACATGCAGGAAAAATCCCAATGCACGTAAAAATAAATAGGTCATTAAAAAAAAAAAAAAAGACAAACCGTGCATGGTGGGACATGCCTTTAATACCAGCATTTGGAAGGTAGATCTCTGTGAATCTAAAACCAGTCTGATCTACACAGCTCACACAGCTGATCTACACAGCTCACACAGCTGATCTACACAGCTCACACAGCTGATCCACACAGTCCAGTATAGCTAGGACTGTAGAGAAAGTCCATATCTCAAAAAGTAAGACAAACAAAAGAAAAATCCATCCAGGCAGTGGTAGTGCATGACTTTAATTCACCGTTTTCCAGTGCGCTCAACCTTCCTAATGCTGCAAACCCTGAAATACAGTTCCTCCAACAGTGTTGACCCCCAACCAGAAAATCATGTTGTTACTGTTTAATAACATTAACTTTGCTTCTGTTGTGAATTGTAATGTCTAGTATGTGACCCCAAAGGGGTTACAGCCCTCAGGTTGAAAAGTGCTGCTTCAGTCCCAGCACTGAGAGGCAGAGGCAGACGGATCTCTGCGTCTGAGGTCAGCCTGGTCTACAGAGCAAATGCCAGGACAATCGGGACTACACGAGGAAACTCTGCCTTTAAAAAGAAAAGAAGCGGAAAGAGAAAAAGAAACTTTCCCATCTTTCTTTGGCTTCCTTAGTCCTTCCTACTCTTCTCTTGCTCCTCCCCTTCACTTTGGGCTCTTTCTTCTCCCTCCCCCCTCTACAGCCATTTCTCAAGGCTCGGTGTCCTTTTCTTTTGCTGGCCTTGTTCTACGCCCCTGGAATAATTCTGCTAGACTGATTTAATTTCCTTTTTCAGCTATAATTTCTTTGGCTGATATTTCCTAGAAATCGTAAAACGCTGTTCTTGCCCCTGCTCGATCCATCATGGCAGAGAGAGAACCCCTAGCCATCTCTGCCCGACAGTCAGCGTCGCAGACGCGCAGTACAGCACGTGTCTCATCTCTGACTCCCCGAGTCTCTTGTTCTATTATTATTTCCGAGTAGCTCTAGGCAGCTCGGTGCTTCCGAGCTTCTGGGACCATTGGCAGGAATAATAATGAGTTGCCCAACTGCAGCAACAAATCCAACCTCGCAAGTATTTCTGCAAGTAAGTAGGAAATTATGTACGGTCCTGCCTGCTGGAGCTCACCCCTGAGGATGCTGCCAGGCCCCGTGAGGAGCCACGGTGTTGGCACCGCCCACTGAAGTGGGGCATTCGGTATCAGTTCCTATTTCCATTAGTGGGAACTAAATTCTACTCCGTGAAGAGGAATAACATAAAAAAAATCACAATCCCACGATTCTGGATTTTACTGACTTGAAGGCTTGCGCTTCACAGGTAACATCTTAGGAATAGAGGCACACCTAACAGTAAGCAGTGTATGTCCCTATCAGAAATATAAAGTATTGGTGTATCTTGGAATCTATGAAGCCATACACTTGAAATTGGAGTATTTGAAAGGTAAGACAATTTTTAAAAAGGGTTCATTTACTGTATAACATAGTGACTACAAAAAGTTAGTACACCTTAAAGGCCACGGTGGTATATACCTTTAGTCCCAGCACTTGGGAGGCAAAGAAAGGTTGATCTCTGAGTTTGAGGCCAGCCTGGTCTTCAGAACCAGTTTCAGAAAAGTCAGGACAACAAAGAAACTATATCTTGAAAAACAAAATGAAAGTTGATTAATACTATACACAAAGACATAGTTAAGGTAACATATATAAAATTAACTAGTTCACTTGAGCAATTCTACATGCATACATATTTCAAAATATCCTGTAGCTTGCAATAAACACATACAAATTTTATTTGTTAGGTATACTTTTCAAAGTGTATTTATTCATCTAATTTGATTTTATGTATATGGATGCTTTTCCTGAATGTATATGCCTTTGTACCATATGTGTGCCTGGTGCCCGTGGAGGTCAGAAGAGACCCTCAGATCCCCTAGAACTGGAGTCACAGATGGTTGTGAGCCACCATGTGGATGCTGGAAATTGAATCTAAGTTCTCTGGGGTAGACACTAATGCTCTTATGCCCTTAACAATTGAGGCATCTCCTGCTCCCACCACCACCAAACACATTTCTAACAATGTACATTTTTTCTAAAAGTTGATAAGTCCAGTAGCTAGAAGGTGAACTTAGAATTTGGCTTAGAATTAGAAACTGGCTTTGAGTTTTCGATTCTGTGTGTATTGGCACTAATCACAGGGAAAGGTGCTTACGTCCTGAGACTCCATATCTTAACTGAAAGGTGGGACTAGGGTACTAGCATTTTCTACTCAGCCAAGTTATGCAAGATTTAAACCTTAACATGTGGTGTGCTTAGAACACTACAGCAACACTCAGCAAGGGGCCAGTGAGATGCTCAGCAAGAAAGGTACCTGTCCTGCTAGCCTGAGGTTGATTCCCTGGAACCCACATAAAAGCAGAAGGAGAGAACAGACCCCCACATAGGACCTGTAAGATGATTCAGTGAGTAAAGGCTCTTGCCACCAACCCTGATGGACTCAGATCCCCAGAGCTCATGGGAGAAAGAGAGAACTGACTCCAGCCAGTTGTCCTCTGACCTCCACAGCATGCCTTTGCACAAGCTCAGCTACACATGCACAGACACAGAGAGGGAGAAACAGACAGACAGACAGACAGGCTAAAATGTAGCAAAAAAAAAAAAAAAAAAAAAACCCATTTAAAGGAAAGTAGAAAGGGGGAGAAAAAGGAGAACAGGAAGGGAGGGATAGAGGAGGGAGGAACAGAGAGTGAGGCAGTAGGAAGGGAGAGAAAGGGGAGTGGGCACTTAGCTCAACAGTAAAATACATGCTCAGTGTGCATGAGGCTTGGGTTTGGTTCCAGCGCCGAAAATGATGTAGAAGTTGCATAACTTTGTTTCACCTGGCAAAGGTAGGAATTTAGCCCCGCCCACTACCGCTGAGCTAAGCAATCTCAGCCTGGGACCTCTAGCCTCTGCATTTTGTCACAGAGGAGAGGCTGATAGCTCCAAGCAGTAAACTGCAGTGGTATATTCCGTGTTAAATTTTTATATTTCAGTGGCTAGGGGAAGGCCCAGTGATAGAGACTGTGTCTAACAGGTGTGAGAGTTTTCCATCTTTGGCGGCCACTCTCTCACTTTTCCTTAATTTAATTTAATGTGTGTGGGCCTTATGCCTACATGTATATCTATCTGTGTGCTACTTATGTGCCTGGTCTCAGCGCAGGTCAGAAGAGGGTCTAGGATCCCCTGAAACTAGAGGTAGATTATAGATGGTTGTGAGCTGCTATGTAGGTGCTGGGAATCAAACCTGGGTCCTCTGGAAGAGCAGACAGTGCTGTCAACCACCGAGCCATCTCTCTGCCTCTCTAGTGTCCGATTGTTATATGATTAGTAAATATTCTAAGAGTACTTACCAAGCAATGTTACCAGCTGCTGGAAGAGACAAGGACCCGACAGCATCAGAAAGCCTCTGTAGGATGTGGATACTGACCACATCCTTGCTTTACAGAAACCAAACTTGGGATTGTAGCCCCCTGCACTGTGAGGTAATGGGTCTCTGTTGGGAGCCACCCAACTGTGGCAATTTGAAACCGCAGCTAAGGGAAATGGATGCAGTGAGGTTGTCCTTAGTTTTAGTCATCGACATTATTTTCTGAGCCTAATTCTTAGCCAAAATGTTCCAAGTTGACACTAAGTTGACCTCTACGTCAAATTTAGTGATTTAAATCTAGCTGAGCCTTTACCTAAAAAAAATAAAGTAAGCTGTCATCGATATTTAGAATTTCATTAAGAACAGCCTAAACGAGGGTGCCCTATTTAGGGAATTTGAGGCTGGAAACAGAGAGGAAATTCCCAGAGTCCATTTTCACTCGTTAACTTATTCAGTAATATTCGCCGGACACCTGCCAGGAGCGAGGCACCGGCTCAGAGTTGTAGAAACAACAATATATTAACAAAGTTCCCTGGGGGGAATTCCGTCAGCCTCAGCTTTCAGGGAAGAGGAGAGAAAAGGCAAAAGGGTCCGAGATGGAATAAATAAATATGAAAAACCCATTTTTATGAACAATGTGCAGAAAAAAAATAATATGTAAAATACTTGCTAACACCTCTCTAAGCCTTGTAACACAAAGAGCCGAACAAATGTCTCATGAGAAAGGAGACCTTCCCGAATGTGAAAATCAGGCCAAGAAGAAGGTCAGACCCTTGCCAGATGCAGAACAAGACCCTCAGGGCAGACACAGAGATGAAACATCCCTGAACAAGAGGTGGGAAATGGGGATGAAGACTGCGAGTCGAGTCTGTTTCAGACGGCCTGAATCCTGCAGAGAATCTCCATCAAAAGTAAGAAAGGGCACCACCAAGCAAGAAGCTGGGGTGTGCCCTCATACAGGGTGACTAGATAACGACATAGTGCCCATTTTGAAGGACTAGAAGAAAAAACTATTAAGAGTTGTCATAATAAAGAAATGAAAAATATTAATACAACCTGACATAAATATTACATAGAAACATTACACACAAGATGTGTGTGATTTTCATGTGGTTTTGTATCAGTTTAACTATATTTTAACAAAATAAAACCTTGAATTTCAAAATGCATGCACCAGAACATCACATTATACTTAACAAAGATGTACAATCGTTATTTGCTAACTAAAGATAAAACTGAAGTAAACCTAACATTTAAGAAAAATTAAATTATCAATATGGAATATCCACATAACTCTTAGTCACTCAAGTAGAGCTCCTCATCAGCTGAATAAAAGGGAACCTAAACTACATTTCCATGCTCATCAACCAGTCTACAGAAAATTATCTTGTATTTAAAATGGGTCATAATCTCACTGTTATCTTCAGATGATCTTGGGAAGAGTCATAAAAATCTAAAGGACAAACCTGAGGTGTCCAAGAGAGCTGCCGACATAATCAAATTATCCAGTTCAAAGGGCGCACCATCTAATCCAAGGCTATAAAAGAAGGGAAGGTTTCCTTAGCTCATGCAGCTACAACTTCCTATCACTTCATATTTTCATGTGAAATTGCCTTCCTTCTCCCTTTGATTTTATATATTTTCAACACTATCTGTGGAAATTTTTTTTCACCAGAAAATAGCAAAGTGACAGGCATTCCTGCTAAAGAAATCTAATATCACACATCTTGACAAATCCCTTCAGAGGGTCCTCACTTCATTCAAAGACCTGGCCTCCTCTGACAGACTAAAGGGCTGAGCCAGCAGGAACCTTATTTGCCTGGTGGTGGGGGTGGGGGGCTGAATAGCTTCCTGGGAAATTCTGCCACCCAAGGGAAGCTCTCAAAGGTCAGACACAAGCTTGGCCTGGTAGCAATGCCTCCCTAGTCCCAAAGGCAGGATGACTCTAAGTGTAATCTGTCCTGTGAATTAGATTTGCCCACCAGCCCAGCCCCCATGGACCCAAGTTGGAGTCTTCAAGAAGGCAAACAAAGCAACAACAGTAGCTCTTACTAGACCTTGCTGGTCAGCTTCAACATAGCTGGAAGGAGACATCCAAATGCTGTGTCTCTTGATGAGGAACACGGAGTCCTTTGTGCCACTTCGGAAGTATTCTTGTACAGAAACAAAATGGCAGAGGAGGTAAGACTCACAGCACCCACTGAGGGTTTTGATGGACCCTACAAAGACTTAGTCATCTATTTGGGAAACGGGGAAAGCTCATGAGAGGAAGCACCAGGTTCCTTTAACAAATACACTGTGTTTTTTGAATGTGGAGGAGCATGTGTCTTTGTTATATGTTGGAGCATCTTTGGGGTATATGCTCAGGAGTGGTATAGCTAGGTCCTCAGGGAGTACTATGTCCAGTTTTCTGAAGAACCACCAGACTGGTTTCCAGAGTGGTTGTACCAGTTTACAACCCCACCAACAGTGGAGGTGGTATCTCACAGTTGTTTTGATTTACATTTCCCTGATGACTAAGGATGTTGAACATTTCTTTAGGTGCTTCTTGGGCATTTGATATTTCTCAGTTGAGAATTCTTTGTTTAGCTCTGTGTCCCATTTTTAATAGGGTTATTTGATCCTCTGGATTCTAACTTCTTGAGTTTCTCGTATTAGATGTAGAATTGGTAAAGATCTTTTTTCAATGTGTTGATTGCTTATTTTTTCCTATTGACAGTGTCTGTACTGGCTGGCTTTGTGTCAACTTGACACAAGCTGGAGTTATCACAGAGAAAGGAGCCTCAGTTGAGAAAATGCCTCCATGAGAGCCAGCTGTAAGGCATTTTCTCAACTAGTGATCAAGGGGGGAGGGCCCATTGTGGGTGGTGCCATCCCTGGGATAGTAGTCCTGGGTTCTATAAGAAAACAGGCTGAACAAGCCAAGAAAAGCAAGTCAGTAAGTGACGTCCCTCCATGGCCTCTGCATCAGCTCATGCTTCCTGACCTGCTTAGGTTCCAGTCCTGACTTCCTTTGATGATGAACAGCAATTGTAGAAGTGTAAGCTGAATAAACCCTTTCCTTCCCAACTTGCTTCTTGGTCATGATGTTTTGTGCTGGAATAGAAACCGTGACTAAGACAGTGTCCTTTGTCTTACAGAAGCTTTGTAATTTTATGAGGTCAAATTGGTCTATTGTTGATCTTATAGCATAAGCCATTGGTGTTCTGTTCAGGAAAATTTCCCTGTGAACATGTATTTGAGGCTCTTCCCCACTTTCTCTTCTATTACTTTCAGTGTATATGGTTTTATGTGGAGGTCCGACCCTTGGTCATGTGAAGGCTCAATGCCCCAGTAAGGGGAATGCCAGGGCCTGTGAAAGGTATCCTGATTCCCAGTCTAGATAGGTAGAAGCCTCAGGGACCCTAAGGGACAATAGGTACTTTCCTAAAAATTCCTGGGTAACTAGACTGCCATCACTGGCCACAGCTCTCCATAGATTCATGGCCATCAGTCACATAGGGCAACACCCCAAGACCCTCCTCCACAGGTGAGGACATGACCACAGGTCACATAGACTCAAGGCAGATCTTCATTATAATGAGATACCTAAAGGCCTGGAGATCTAACCAATTAGCCTTTCTTCCCAAGACACTCCTCCCTGCAAAAGGTGTTTAATCTCAGGCCCACCCTGAGAAGATGAAGTACAGTTTTATTCATCCACTTTCTGCCATGACAATAAACACCTTAAACCCATGGATTGTCTCCTTTTCATCTGGACCTGCCATCAGGAGTTGTAGAGAAAGTTTTTTACCTACAGAACAGCTGTCCTAGTCTCCCACAGAAGGCCAAACCCAAACCCAGAAGCAGGCCTCCCCCACCTTAAAACCAACAAAAACACATGTCACAAAGTGTGGCTCCTGCACATGTGCACACACACGCACTTGCATGCACATTAAAAACATTGCTGGGCAGTGATGATATATGTATTCATTTGAACCTTTTCTATATCTGCCCCAGGTATATAAGTAAGACACAGGGGTTTATTGTTATTTACAATGCTTATGACCCTACCTTAGGCTTGTTCCCAACTTGTTCCTAACTCAACCAATTTATGCTAATCTAAGATCTGCCACATGGCTGGTTACCTCTCCTCAGTTTCATATGTCTTACTTTCCCCAGGAGAATCTTCTCAAGCCTGACTCCTTCCTAGAGTTTCTCTCTCTGTCTCTCTCTCTCTCTCTCTCTCTCTCTCTCTCTGTCTCTCTGTCTCTCTCTCTCTCTCTGTCTCTCTGTCTCTCTCTGTCTCTCTCTCTGTCTCTCTCTCTCTGTCTCTCTCTGTCTCTCTCTCCCTCCCTCCCTCCCCCCATCTCTCTCTCTCTCTCTCTCTCTCTCTCTCTCTCTCTCTCTCTCTCTCTCTCTCTCTCGGCTAGATGTCCCACCTTCCCACCCTCTATTTTCCCATACGCTTTTCATTTGAACCAATCAGAATGTCCCTTAGGCAGGCAAGGAAGGACAGAGACACAGTGTGTATTAACATTATTTCTACAGATGAACACCTTTAATCCCAACACTTGGGAAGCAAAGGCAAGCAGATCTCTCTGAGCTCAAGTCCAGCCTGGTCTACAGAGAGAGTGAGTTCAAGGACAATCAGGTTTACACTGAGAAACCCTGGGATGGAGGGGGTCTATAAAGAAGGGGAGGAGGTGAGAGGGGAGCAAAGGAGAGAGGAAAGGGGGGACAGGTAAAACAAAACTTACACAAAATTAATCATTATGGAAAGCGGTCGTGCCTGAAAATGAATCATGGTACCCAATACTGCATTTGAAATTCCAGCGACATGAAACAGAATCATTCATCCACCTTTGCACCTTTGCTCTTCTCTTCTCTGTTTCCACAGTGACCCACCCACTGCATGCTCAGGAAATTCCCTCAAAAGCACTTGACTGAAGCGTCCTTTAATGTTCAAATCCCTGCCTCTTCAAAGTCTTCCATGACAGTCTCTGCACAGAGAGGACCTCACAATCCCTTTTCTCGAACTCACAGTGGTGGACATCAGTGAGAGATTGTCACAGTTTGCTGCTTTTCTCACTTAGTTATTGAATTTTTGTATTTCTGGCCAGTCCTATGTGCATATTTGTTATTCTCTTCCCATAACAGCTTGATCTCATACCAGTTGAGACTGCAAGGAAGGAAAATTCAACTCTCATACAAGCCAAAAGTTGGGATGTATTGATTCACACAACTGGAAAGCTCAGGTGTAGACTCAAACCTGATGGGGCTACTCCCCTCTTCTCCCAGTCCCATCTCTCCACTTTGTTGTTTGTAACCGATCCAGATCTCTGCTCACCTCAGAGGAGAAAACAATTACTATGTCTCCTAGCATGCATATAGAAGATTCTGTTTGGCGGGGGTGGTGACTCTCCTGCTCATCAATAATCTAGTGACTAAGGCTTGGGGTATGAGAACTGGTCAAGTCTGATGACTGTGAAATGGAGAAGGGGATGTAGAGTTCCCCAAAGGAAGAGCGATGTTACTAGAAGAATGGGAAGAAGCCGCTACATGCCCTTCCTTGTATTTCTGGAAAGCTGTGCACACAGGCTCAGCTCTGCCATGTGGGAACCCGTCCTGACCCAGCTGCCTGGGAACTACACAGTATTACCATGACTTCTTGTGCTCTTGCCATACATGTAATGTGCCCGTGTTTTATAGAGTAAATGCAATGGCATCTTTTAAAGCTCAGATGTGTTTGTATGTGCTTGCATGTTCTATAGGTGTGTGTGTTGCATTCACATGTGTGTGCACGTACCTGAAGAGGGTGTCAATCAACCCCTTAAAAGAGTTACAGACAGTTGTGAGCCAACTAACCTGGATGCAAGAAATGAACAGCTGGCACTCTTCTTCTCTGTGTGTCTGTCTGTCTTTCTTCCTGTTGTTGATGATGTTGTTATTGTTATTAATGGAGTCATACTATGCAACCCTAGAATTCACTATAGTGCTTTGAACTTACTGAGGTCCTCATCTTTACCTCCTGAGTGCTGGGACTAAAGGCAGGTACAAACCTTCACAGTGAAACTAACTCTCACAACTGAGCCATTTCTCCAGCCCCACAATGACACTTACCAAGTAATGTCATATAAAATCTACACACTGTCTCTAGCCCTCTGAGCAACATGGCCAAGAACGTATTACTATACCTATCTAATAGACCATAAAACTAGGACTTCAGCAAGCCAATGGCTCTTCATTCAGAGAGCCACTTCTTTGATTCTCAATTTCCTTGTAAATGGGGTTCCCTAATGCCATCCTATCTTGTGCAGACATTTTAAAAAGCAAGTGTGGATGGCAAGGTGGTACAGCAAGCAAAGGTGGTTGCCAGCAAGCCTGCCGACCTCAGTTCAGACCCAGCACATGTGTGGTAGAAGGGTAGAGCCAGCTTCCCTGAAGTCAGTCTCTGACCTCCACGCACACACCGTGACAGTCTTACAGACATACACACATTTATCCACAACGTAATTTAAAAAAATAGTGGTGTATGCCAGCATTTCATATATGGGAACTAATATTTAATATGCCAAATTCAATTTTTAAAAAAATGATAAAGCAATATAGAGTTTTCTAGCACTGTTTTATTGAATAAAACTAACATCTTTTATGTTTACTATAATGAGACCAGACAATATAGAAGAAGAATAAAACCATTCCTCTGGTACTCAGTGAATTTTAACCACATATACCAATTAATTTCAGCACAATGAAGTTTCTAGAACAAAAGAAAAAAAAAAAAAAAAAACCCTGCAGATGAAAAACATTTAAATGGATAAAATGCAAGAGACATTTGTTAAAAAATGAATACAAGGAACTTGTGTTTCAAAAATAATGTTTTATTGATTAACTCTTATAAAAATGTAGTAGCAACAAATATACTCAGATTATTTATTTGTAAAACATAGTGAAAATATAGAGGATATTTACATACGACATCACATATCAATGCCTGTATCACACAGAGTGTATTTTAAGTGTAGAGACAGCTGAGCTTACCAGTCACACATGAGATCCCTTTAAAAGTATGAATGAAGTAGGAGTGGCAATACATATTTACAATGTCCAGAAACAGATGCAATCATGTGTTTTCAGTAATATATAATTTAAAATAGTAATTATAGGCTAGTGGTATAAACCTCAAGCCAAAATTAAATAAGCATCCCAAGTTCTACATGATCTAACTAGCTGTTGCTGGTTAAATAAAGCTGTCCTGAGACAGACTAGCAGAGTCACATCCACCCTCAGGCATGAGAATTACAAACACTCAGAGCTATGTGCTGTTGCTTTCTGATGATTATCTTGCATAACTTCGTTGGAGCATTAAAGGCTGTGCTGGTTGATTTCAAACATGAACACAAATTGTTGAGAGCCCTCCCTTTAAGGGTCAGAGCCCCTTGCGCTCCCCTTGCCCCAGCCTCCCACCCACCCTCCCCCCCACCGAGTGTGCAGAAGGACCAGCTGACTCCATTTGCTTTTAGAAGGCAGAAGTGCTGGATGTGCCTGGGGAGGTGGAGCTTACTGGGCCCTGCAGCTTCCTTCTCCTCAGAGTGTTGGGCTCCAGCTGTGTTAGCTGACAGGCTGCACAGTGAGGAACAGAGAAAATAACCACAGGAGTGAGCCACCATGGAAGCCAATCCCCAGCCCCCACCAAGACCTCAGTAGCCTGCAACCCCTTCCAACATCCTGAGCACAGCCACAAAGAGACCCTGACCCACAGAGGCTGAGGTGGTTATTTTTTTAAGGTTATTGTTTTAAACTTATTAAATTTGGGGGCAATTTGTTATACCACAATAGATAATATACCACTGCGTCGGAATGTAGTACATTGTTTATAAAGTCCAGAGTTCTGAAGTAGGAAATGCCAACTACAGATTTATTTCATAAAAAATTAAGGAGTCTACAGTCATTCCTTTTCTCAAGACATGCAGTACTCATAAAGTACTGACTGCTATGTAAACTATACCCTTTCCTCTACACTCATACCTATGGTCATTACAAATCAAGCAAAGGCGATAGCAATCGTAACTAATAGTGAATTATAACAATTTAATTGAATAAGGATCATGTAAATGTTTGTCACTCAAAAGGCAGGTTACCTAGTTGATGCTCTCATCTCACAGTTGACTGTGAGCACAAAAAAGAAACTTGAGAAAGTGAGATTACAAAGGAGGAGCTAGGGTACCTGGTCCTCTTCCTCACCATAGTGGACCCACAGTGCTGTGTGGAGATGCTCTGAGAGAAGTCCCAAAAGACCACATGGGTCCTGCTGAGCTAAGGAAACAGATTTGGGTACTTAGGTCTACAAACTGGCTGAATGTTGTGGGTCAGGAGAAAAGATGGGGCAGGGAGGGGGTGGAGAGGCTGCAGGATTAGGGAGTAGTTTAGTGGTTTATACTCATCATGTGTGAAGCTCTGGGTTCAGACCTAAGACTGGCCAAACTCTAAGCAAGTGCCTTAACAGAAGTCGACAAGTACTTTTTTAAAAAAATTACTTATTTTATTTAAATGAGCATACTACAGCTGTCCTCAGACACATCAGAAAAGAACATTGGGTCCCATTACAGATGGTTGTGAGCCACCATGTGGTTGCTGGGAGTTGAACTCAGGACCTATGGAAGAGCAGTCAGTGTTCTTACCTGCTGAGCCATCTCTCCAGCTCCAACAAGTACTTCTAAAATTATATCCAAATGCAAAGAACTTAGAAGAACTAAAATGATTTGGGGGCAGGGTTGTCATGGAGAATTTGTACTTCACTCTTATGGTATTTAAGAAAAGGGAGTGAGCCAAGAAGCTGACTCATAACATACCTGGTTCAGAGGAGGGAAAGATACGTCAACAGAAAGAGCCTTTTAACAATAAACCCAGTACCAAGCGATCTCCATCTTAAAGAATCAGCCTTTGTTCAGACCTCAGAGCATACACACAATTACGTTGAGAGGAGTCATAGCCCTGAACATAAAAACCATTCTAAATAGCTCTGGAAGAAAATATGGAGGTGACTGGAAAGATAACTTTGTGCTGCTCCTTGAAGAGGAGTCAAATTTAGTCCCAGCACTTATATCCTGTGGCTCACAGCTGCTTGTAACTCCAGTTCCAAGATCCCATGTTCTTGTCTCCACAGACACTTCACTCGTACGTGTGAACCAATCAATACACAGGCACACAGTACATAGAATTTAAATGTTTTCATTTTATTTAAAAAAATAATAAAAGGAAATAAAAATTTCAATTTGTCAAAAGACACAATTCACACGAGAGCATGCACACACATGCACTCACATATCACACACTAATGCCTATACACAATAAATAAATAAGTACCATTCAGGACCGAGAAAATACCACATCATTAAAAAATTAATGAGAGTCAAGCCGGGTAGTGGTGGCACACACCTTTAATCCCAGCACTCAGGAGGCAAAGACAAGTTCAGGACAGGCAGAGCCACACACGAACATTCACACACACACACACACACACACACACACACACACCTGTCTCAGAAGGCAAACAATAAAGGAGCAACAAACCAGGAAGGACTATTTACAATCTGACAAAAAAGATTTAAAGCAAATAGTGTCATCACCAGCTTTTGCACCCTGATAGTAACACTCTTGACCACATCAGTCAATCCTGAGAGAAAGCACATCCCACTATGACTTAACCGGCTTAACGGAGGCCCCCTAGAAAAACAGGTCCACTAAGCCAGGGCAGGTTGGTTGGATCAAAAAGTGCAATGGGAAAATTGCCAAAAACTTTCCAAGTGCACAGTCTTACTTTATTTAAAGTACTGCAGGAGGGTAAAGAATGCATGCATGAGGGCAGATTCAGAGAAGAAGGATCAGGCTCTGGAAGATGGAAGAAGGTAACATCTGTGGAGATATGGGTGGAAATAAACTCAGCCTAAGTCTAGAGTGGACTTTACACAGCCAACTAGAACTTGGACTAGTGGACTCAGGGAGATAGGTTATAGCCGCACAATCAAAGGCTGCAGGATCAATTCTGTCCTAGATGTAGGAAAATTGGAAATGCCACGATCATGTATCAAAACCTTTCATAAAGATTTGGGCAGTCTTTGAGGATTCAACAGAAAATGATGTCTTTTTTCTAATAAATGCTACCCAGAACCTCCTGTGATTCCTGAAAGTTCTACTGATGTCTGCTGGTGTGTTGTCCCCTGCGACAGCATGGCGGTGAGGCATTACCAGGATGGCAATCATGGCTGTGCTCAGAGCCATGTCAGCTCACCTTCCGGGTCTATTATCTTAGACACATGTCCTCAACGAGCATCCAAGAACACATGGTGCTGTAGAAGGAGCTGAGAGTTCTACATCCTGATCCACAGGCAGCATGAGACTGTGCCACAGAGGGTGTAGCTTGATCATATATGACCTCAAAGCCTGCCCCCACGATGACATACGTCTTACATCAAGGCCACACCCACTCCAACTAGGCCACACCTCCTAAGAGTGCCATTCCCTATGGGCCAAGCATTCAAACACTAGTCTTTTTATGGTGGTCATATCTATTCAAACCACCACACTTAATATTCATAAAGCCCTGAGTTTGATCCACAAAACCAAATGCACTAGTTATGGGAGTGTCTATCTGCCAGTCCCAGGAGGATCAAGGTAATTCTTGGCTATATGACAAGTTCAGGGTCAGCCTGGAGTACATGGAACTTTATTACTTTTTTCATTGATTTATGTTTGCATGCATGTGTACATAAGAATAACTAATTTTTGATGGACCGTGTTGTACCTGACTTAAACATTCTGTAATGCATGAATCTTCTAAACGTTGCATTTCCCAATTAATTTGGACAATTTTTATGCTTCAATGTGCTAGTTGAAAATAAACATAAAGTTTTTTAAGGAGATATAATTATAAATCTAATATATTTAATAATGAAAAGAAGGAAAGAAAATCAGCCAGATTGATACCATCCAAACCATTAAAATGTTTTCCAGAAATTTACTAATTTTCTTAGCATATAGTCCCAAAAAGAAGTCAAAATAGTATTTATATCGAAAAAGGTAGAATGTTCCAGTCTCTTGGGATTCAACTAAGATAAATCCCACAGAGTACCAAAAGTTTGTCTGGTCTACCTTTCTTAATATTTCTTTAAGTTATGGGAATGTCTATCATTCTGTTGGCTTCTACAGCCTGCCTCCACATTCCTCTGCCTCAGCACCATTTTAGCATGAACTAGAGCTCTTTCACTGATGGTTCCTGTAGCTTTAATTTTTTTTTCTAAGCCTACTTTTAATGATGGTCCTTAAACACTTTAACCTCCCTTCTAGCCCACCACCCACCAGAGGTAGTTGGAAAGAAAGGATACATGGGAAGTGGACCTGTTTAGAAATAGTTCTTTGGATCAAATTCCATCTTTGTTTTTAGGAAATTAGAAGTTCAGTTCAAAGGTCATCAACAACAGCTAAATTCACTTCAGTCCAGTTCAGTAGTGTTGGGATAGTAGCAGTAGTGGACCAACTTAACAGAGACATTCAGGCCTCATCCAAATCATCCTGAGTCAGCAGGAGAGACCAGGGCCAACAGGAACACCAGGGAGTTTTCAGCTCTGCCTTTCTCAGGGAAGTGAAGATCATCCAAGTTGCAAGACCAAAACTAACATTTCTTTTCATGTGCTTGCTTTAGCAAAATATCCTTTTATGTGTCGGCTTCAGAAAAACACACCTTTGTATGTTTGCCCAGCAAAACACCATACAACACAACTGATTTTCTAAAGAACTCTCAAGTTTCCACTTCTGCTCCCCCAAAAGCCACTGCTAATAGAAGAAGTAAATCTTACCAAAGGTAAATCTTACCATAGAAACCCTTTAGAAATTGTGAGTTTAGCTCAGCAGTAAAACACACATTAGTATGCAGAAGGTCTTAGGTATAAACCCCAGCCCTAAAGAAGAAAAATTTACATTTTATTGGTCTTGTTCTTATGACACTTGTGGCCCTGACCATTTCATGTGATCGTTAGTATCTTAATCCACATGGGATGTTCTAACAAAATGCCTGAGGCTGAGAAACTGATAGAGGATTTTTTGCTTATATTTCTGAAGGCCAAGGTCAAGGCTCCAACAGATATGGTATTGGATGAGGCCTTGCTTTCTTCTTCATAGATGGCTCCTCTTACAGTCTCCCTACATGGGGCAATGGACACCAGGGCAGAAGGGGAAATTAGACTCTCTCAATTCCTTTCACAAAGGTTTATCAGTCAAACTCTATCACTGAGACCAACTAACTATCTGACAGTAAAAGATTAAAGGGGTGGGAGGGAATGAATTTAACTCATAGATTCAACAGTTTCAGTCCACCATCCTTGGCTCCATTATTCCTGTGTGACAGAGTACCATGGCCTCCAAAGAACACGACAAAGGCCACTCACAAAGCAGTGAGTAAGAAATGGGCTTGAGAGCTGTTGTAATCTCCAACCCAATAAACCTGTATAAAAAAACACATAACCCAGTTATACTTATTCACAGCACACCTAGATTGGGAAGATCTATAACTACCTTACTCTGTTCCCAGCTATGAGATCTCTTGCTCTCTGTGGCTTTTCCAGGCCATGTGGTTCTGCTGCATTGTCCTTCCACCTCATCTTCCTATGTTCTTCTCCTTTCCTTCCTTCCCCCTCTCTCACCTCCTCCTACTCTTTAAGACCTCCAGCCCCACCTTTCCCTTCCACTGCCCAATCACCAGCGCTAGCCTCTATTTGACTAGTTAAAATGGGAAGAAATCACCTGAGTATGTGATCCACTCTTTATAGGGGTAGCCCCTCTTGAGGAAGCAGAATTAACATCAGAATACAAACAGCACCATGGCAACCCACAAAATTTCCCCCTTTTTGAACAATAAAAGGGCTTTTTTTTTTTTTTAGATATAAATTGAGTACACCATTGCAATTATGTAAATATAAAGTATAAGATACATCTAATATCTAATCCATCATATTTGTCTATTTAGATAAAGTATTCTATTATCTATCTTCACTTAAAGAACCTATAATTATATAGTTAAATTATGTTTTGGCTTTAGTTTGTATTACCATCTGAAAAACATCTTCTTTAATCCATATATGTCTCTCAATGTCAAACAATTTGAGGGTAGTTATGAGACTATAATTAGACTTCAACCTTTTCAGAAATCTGAGAATGACTTAAAATTACCTGAAAATATAGGGAGCACAAAACATAGCATCCAAAACTTAACCAATGCGTAGAGACGGCTGACTACCTGGACAGTCTCAATTTCTCAAAATGCTGAAACATTAGTTTTTAGTCTTCTGTTCTAGGATCATTTGACAGACCTTTTAAAGCAGAATTGTGAAGGACTGTTTATCCTGCCTTGGCAGACCTATCTTTAATGATCTTTAATAATGAAATGGCCTTAAATGAAGTATTTTGTGGACTTTTGACATATTTGAAGACTATCAATGTAAAGTATATCTGAACTGTTAAACTTTAATTATTCTTAGTCATTTTTATTTGAGTAAATTGAAAATACTTTATTATAATTAAATCAGAATCTAATGCAGCTATGAATTTATTATCTGGCCCTTAACTAGTATTACTTACTCAATTATCTTAACTAGTTGTAATGGCAGTTATTAGAAGAACTGAGTCTACGTTTTGTAATTTTGGATGAGTTGTATAGGCACAATGTTGATCAAAGAATAATAATATTAATTTTAAATTTTGTATCAATATAAGAAATTTAAACCAATGAAAGCCTTAAATATGCATTAATTTATAAATTTTATACCAATGTAAAATTATAATTTCAATTTATATTAATTATAAGCACTTCTATTCATGTAAGATATGGCTATATAATGTTTTGTTTAAGAGTAAATTTGATAACCTATCTTTATTTGTCTAGTTTTCTAATTTTTTTAATTAAAAAAGTTGTATTTGCTTAGAAGCATTCAGAATGTCAACAAAACAGCCTCAATTTTTTTTTTGCAATTACAGAGTTGTACTCAGTTAACAGAACAACAATTATCTTCTTATAAGCTGCATCAGAGACAACTGAAGATGAAAAAAAAATCCAAAATAAAACCAAATGGAAAAAAAAAAAGCAAACAGAAAGGAAAAAAAACCAAACTACTGTCCCCATATATAACTAATTTGTGCTGTGAACCAACAAGAATCTGCTTTAAATTTGCATGCCAATGTACAGCCCCCAGACTGTACCAGGCAAGGTTAGTGGCTATTGAAAATATCACCAGGACAGGGCTATTTAAAGACACATTCGGTAGTGTGTTAACTATACAAAAAAAGACACTGTACAGTTTAAAAACAAATCTTACACAGCCTTACATTTCAATATTTTCTTTAAAAGGAATGAGTTGTGTACAGGGGGGTTAAATGCTTTATAGACAAGAAAAAAAATGCACTAGAACCAACATCACCATCATCTTCTTCTTCATCTTCATCTTCTTTCTCATCTTCCTCTTCATCCTCCTCCTCATGTTCCTCTTTCTTCTTTTTCTTGCTTTTTTCAGCCTTGATCACCCCTGTTTTCGCTGCATCAGGGTTTCCTTTAGCTCTGTAGGCAGCAATATACTTTTCGTACTTCTCCTTCAGCTTGGCGGCCTTCTTCTCATAGCTGCTTGTCATCCACGGCAGTCCTGTTCCACATCTCTCCTAGTTTCTTTGCAACATCACCAATGGATAAGCCAGGATGCTCACCTTTGATTTTTGGGCGGTACTCAGAACAGAACAAGAAGAAGGCTGAAGGAGGCCTCTTGGGTGCATTGGGGTCCTTGAACTTCTTTTTGGTCTCCCCTTTTGGGGAGATGTAGGATTTCATTTCTCTTTCATAATGAGCCTTGTCAGCCTTTGCCATATCTTCAAATGTCCCCCTTTCTTTAGCAGACATGGTCTCCCACCTCTCTGAGCACTTCTTGGAGAACTCTGAGAAGTTGACAGAAGCATCCGGGTGCTTCTTCTTGTGCTCCTCCCGGCAGGTTTGCACAAAGACTGCATTTGAGGACATTTTACCTCTCGGCTTCTTAGGATCTCCTTTGCCCATGTTTAGTTGATTTTCCTCCGTGAGGCACAGAGTCGCCCAGTGCCTGTCCGGCTCTCGCTTGCCCCGGCGCTGTCTCTATGGAGCTCAATGTACTGCAATGGCTCTATTTTTCTAATTTTTTATGATATTATTATATCTCTCCTTTCTCTTCCACCCCCTTTTTTTTTAATCTAAGAAGGAAGGATAGAGAAGAGCAAAGGATAGGTAAAAATCTATGAGTCTAAGCTCTCTAGTCTCCTCCTTGTCCAAAGCTACAACACTGGTAAATTATCTCTTAAATAATTACATATCTATAATTTATAAAATAACTAGTACCATCTATCCCAATCTAAGGGTTAGGGATGACTATATTTTTGTTTGGTTGTTTGTAGCTGAATTGGAGTGATAAATTCCCTTCTGGGGCCCAAAGGGAAACAGAAAAATTGGTTTTGTTAAAGGAGGGTGTCTTAGTTAGGATTCTACTGCTGTGAACAGACACCATGACCCACACAAGTCTTATAAAGAACAACATTTAATTGGGCTGGCTTACAGGTTCAGAGGTTCAGTCCATCATTATCAAGGTAGGCGCAGGGCATCATCCAGGCATGCATGATTAAGACAGAGCTGAGAATACTATCTCTTCATCTGAAGGCTGATAGTGTAAGAATGACTTCCAGGCAGCTAGGATGAGGTCTTAAAGCCCACACCCACAATGACACACCTACTCCAAGGCCACATCTCTAAATAGTGCCACTCCCTAGGCCAACCATCACAGAGGGCTAGGTGGCATCATTTGCCTTTCAGCCTCTATGTGTTGAGAAAGTTCATGTCTTAGACATTAGCTGATGTCCTGACTATAACAGTCTGAAAGACTGGATAGGCGAGATAGCTGTTCTAAAAATTTCCTGGAAGCAAGTCTTTAGAGGAAACAGCTTTGATGTGGTTGAGGTAGACTCAATTACAAGCAAGTAGCTGAACTAGAGGGTCTCAGAATCTCAGCAACCCAGATGGCTCAGTAGTTATGAGCACTGACTGCTCTTCCAGAAGATCTGGGTTGGACTCCCAACACCCACACAGCCATCTGTAACCCCAGTAATGAAGAAATCTAACATTCTCCTATGGCCTCTCTAGGTATCAGACACATACATGTACATAGACATACATGTAGTCAAAACACTCATACACATCAAATAAGATAAAAGGAGAAAAAAAGCAATGGGCTCTTAGCAGATGTAACTTCCAGAGAATGTTCCAATGACCTACTTCCTTTAACGAGGCCCTGCCACTTAGTTTCCTTACCCTCTCAAAACAGTGGCAAACTGAGTGACATACATTCAGTGCATGAACCTGTGAGGAACTACTCACAGTCAAACCATAAATAGCACCTCTCACAAAGATGAAGCTATTGTGGTCTCATCTCCACCTAAAGGCCCAACTCCTAATGCTGTTACCAACCTGAATCATAACAAAAATAACCATTCAAAGCTCAGCCTTCAGCCATTCCCTAGTTAGTTGAATATATGCCAAACACCTCCAACCAAAAACAGCTTATAGAAGAGTTTATTTGGCATTATGGTCCCAGAAGGTGAGTCCATCATGACAGGGAAGCTTGGTAATCAAGCACCAGGCATAATGTCTAGAGCAGAAAGCCTAAAGTTCACATCTTCACGGAAAGCCCTCCAAAATAGCACTATCGACTTGAGGCCAAGTAATCAAATATAACAGTAAAGGACATTTTAGTTTAAACCACTATACTATTTGAAGATGGAATTCTTCTAATGACAAAGAAGTTAAGATTCAACTGGCCTGGCATGATGGTGCAAACCTTTAATCCCAGCATCTGGGAGGCAGAGACAGGTGGATTTTATAACTATGAGACCAGTCTGGTCTACATAGCAAGTTCCAGCAAAGTCGGGGCTACATAGAAAGACTGTCCCAAACAATCAAACAAACGAAAGCAGTCACGTGAAATCTCAGCACTTAGGAATCTGGGAACGTGATGTTTGTTACAAGGTGGTGGCTAGCCTAGGAGATACATGGAAAAACCTGAAAAGTGGAGCTTCCCCAGGCTGTTTGCAGATCCCTTTATCATATCAAGGCGTCTCTCCTTACTCTTGGAAAAAGCTCCACACCAACCCCCAAAAAGAGGAGGAACAAGAGGATCTGAGTAAGAAGAGGAGGGGGCCAGCATGGTGGTGCATGGTTTTAATCTCAATATTGGAAGGGTGGGCAGAGGTAGGTAGATCTCTGTAAGTTTGAGGCCAATCTGGTCTACATTGTGAGTTCCAGGACAGCCAAGTAAGATACTGTCTCAAAACAACAACCAAAATTTAAAAAGAAAGGAGAAGAAAGAAGAAAAGAACTGAAGGAGGAAGGGAAGAGAAGGAAGAGAGGGAGAAAGAAGAGGAAAAGGTAGAGGAAGAAGAAGAGGAAGAGGAGAAGGGAGGAAGAAAGAAAAGAGGTGAAAGAAAGGAAGAAAAAAGGGAGTAAGATGGGGTGGAAAGAAAGAGGGGAGAAAGAAAAAAGAAGGAAGTTAGAGCTCAGCAAAATTGTGCCTTATGTCCAAAGCCATAGAAGTTTATTTCCCTCTCAGGACTCCAGAGACAAAAAGGACTCTGCTTCCAAGTATGCTCCAGACATTTCCAGCAAACAGGAGGAAGGGGGTTGTATCAGTTATGAACAAGAAGACCTCAAAGTAGCTCTGGCCACATCATACCGTCCAAGTATAGTTACCTTTTCAGAGTCAGCTCTACAACACAGTGGTAGCAAAACCACAGGGCAGGCAGGTGCTCCAGGACACCTTACTGACAGGAAGAAGAGACAATAGACACTGAGGGACATTAAGGGTCCTAATTATCAGCTGAGAATAGAAGAGCTGCCCCAGGCTGGTTGCAGATCCCTTAATCACATTAAGGATTCTCTACTCTTAGAAGCTTTCTTTCCTTGGTCTCTATGACTTCCTTCCAACTGTCCCTGTAGAGATTCCAGGTTCTCTTCAGACCTAAGGCCCATGCCCCCAATCTCCCACCCCTACAACTGTTATAGCTATCATTGGGTTCTACGGGAAGTGAGCTATTCTTGGTTTTTCTGGGTTCCTCCCGCACTTTTGGAAATCACCCCTTGAATCATTTAGTTTGCATGTACCCTGTGTTGCTGTCCTGGACCTGGGCTGACTCTCCTCACTTGGGCAGTAGGAAAGTGTCCCAAGGGGCTTCCATGCTCACTATAATGCAATATCTATACAAGGGTCTGAATGGCAATGTTCTCTCTAAATTAACAACAGGAAGAATTTGAATACGGCCCATCGGAGGTGCTTAAGTCATGAGAACTCCATGTACTGCTTCTGTTCCTTCCACTACGTGCTATTCCCCCACCTAGTCATGTGTTTTACCTATGTATGTGTGTGTGCACCTATGTGTACATCTGCATGTGATTACAAATGCATGTGTACATGTGAAGAACCAATGAAAGCATACAAGCTTCTACCTTGTTTGAGATATGTAGCATGTAGTTTTTGCTGCCCCACTTTATGCTCCTGGGCAGACCTCAATACCAACTCCCACCCAGAGAATATTGAATCTGCAGATGAAAAATGCAGACACACACACATTGCTCAATTTCAGCCTGCCTTACTGGGTCAACTGTTGGGCTCTTCTAAGCCTTCCTCCGGTATCTCACATCCTTATCTTCACTCCCAGCTCAGCACCCTAAATCTGCCCTCAACTTCAGTTGCTTAGTTACCTTCTCTTTATTCAGCCCCCTAAATCTGCCCTCAGCTTAATTATGCTTCTAATATCCCACCTGCTGCCCAGGCCCAGGAGAGGAAGTGGCCAGTGACCATCCTGCTCTAGAACCCACATGGCTGGTCATCTTTTCTCCCTCAGACGCATGGCAAACTTTCTCTTCCTCTCCTGCGCCTCTGAGTCTGCCTGTGGAGAACGGTTCTCTTTCCTTCCACCCAGCAACTGGCCCTGGAATCTTTATTGATTGATCAAGAACCAATTGGGAACCAGGACCTTAGTATCAGAACGACCCCCTCCTCCCCGCCTAAAAAGATAAGATCGATTTGCTGTTCACTGCTGTGTTTGCCACCAGCTGGCCCATGAACCTTCTCGGAATCTCCTGTCTTCACCTCTTTTCCCACCATAGGAGCATCAATATTACCAACGCATGCTACCAAGCCCAGTTTTTGAAATTTGTACTTGGGTGTCTTACTCAGTAAGGCATCTTCTCAATCCTCAGCTGTCTTCTCTATGATATCCTCTAGTATAGTTATCACAGAGTTTATGTCTTTTTATTACAGTAGCCACGTTACCTGCTGCCCCCTTCCATGTCTGCTACTAGATGAAGATGCAGAACACCTCTCCTTGAAGGAAGCAGAAACAGCACACCACTTTTCTTCCTTTCTTGTTTTTCAGGCTTGGTAGTGGTGGTGGCTCTTTGTTTCTTTGTTGTTAGATGCCTTGGAATGGTTTAGATCTTTTTTTTTATACTGCTGGGTTTGGAAACCAGAGCCATGAACGTCTTAGATAAGCTCCCTACCTTTGAGCTACACCCCCATGCTACAAGGCACAATATTGGAGGCATAAAAAAGGTCCTTGACAGTCATCACTTCTATAAGCAACTTGATCTTTGAGTTTTCAGTCTCCAGAACTATGAGAAAACAATTTATTTTATTTATAAATTACCCAATCTGTGGTATTTTGTTATAGCTGTATAAATGAGCTAAGATGACCTACAACATTAGAATTAGAATTACTTTCTCCTCACTTGGACCCATCTTCCCTCATATAAAAATAACTCTACTGAGACTGTTTCCTTCCTTTGATATGCTACTTATTTTCAGAGTCTAGGATGTTGTCTAGCACATAGTAGGCTCACTAGTTAGTAGGTCTGAATGAATACTGAGTTCAACAAGAGTGTCAGATGATTAACCGAGTAATCCAAATCTTATGCATTAGTCTTTAAACAATTCCTTATGAAGCCATAAAGTTGTTCTTTTTACATAAAACACTTCAATGCAGACTTTATTTAGCTCTAGTGTTCCTGGAACTTCAAATCTTCTTGTTCCTTTATAGGTTTTAGTTCTCATTCTTATTGCAACATGTTCACCAGATTTCCTATCTCTCTCCCCTGTGATGCTTTGAAGTAAAGTGTGATTGAATCACTACAGTTTGAGTTCTGACAGAGTTTGCAGTAAATGGATTACAGATAATTTCCTTTAAATGTAATCTGCAATGCTGGAATACACAAACTCATCAGAACAAGCTTACCAAGGGACAGGAGATTCAACTGTCTAATTCACATCAAATACAGCACATTTCGTTGAACCTAAGATACCACTGATCTTTAAATACATCAATATATACTACAGAGAGAGAGAGAGAGAGAGAGAGAGAGAGAGAGAGAGAGAGAGAGAGAGAGAGAGAGAGAGAGAGAGAGGAGAAAGAAAGAGAGAGAAAGAGAGGAGGGGAAGAAAGGGAGAGAGAAGGAGGAAGAGAGGGGGATGGAGAGGAGAGAGAGGAAGGAAAGGAGAAAGGGATAGAGACAGAGAGAAACAGGAGAGAGACCGAGACAGAGGGGGGAAGCATACCAGGTAAACTCTGAATCATCAGTTTCTTATCACTTAGAGTCACTCAAAATTTTGTTGTTTGTTTTCTGGTTGTGATGGTTTGTATATGCTTGGGTCAGTCTAGTGTCATCAAGGCAGCACCTGGATGCTGCCATGTTCCTGCCTTGATGACACTAGACTGAACCTCTGAACCTGTAAGTCATCCCCGGATAAATGTTGTCCTTAATAAGACTTGCCCTGGTCATGGTGTCTTTTCACAGCAGTAACTAAAGCACTGATGTATGTTTGTTCCTGACAGAGTCTCACTGTGTAGCACTGGCCGATCTAGAACTCACTATGTGGTTGGAGGTTGAGCTCATGGAGATCCACCTGCCTCTGCCTCCCCAGTGCTAGGGTCAGTGGTGTTACTCTTGGTTTTTCTTTTTGAGACTGTCTTGCTATGTAATCCAAGCTCAGCTGGGACAAAAAGGGAGGAGGGGGTGGAGGAAGAGAAGGAGGAGAAGGAGGAGGGGGAAAATAAAACACTTGTCAGCACTACGTTAGATATTTTCCATCTACAATTGCTTGAGATACTGCTGAGAACTGAAGAATGGATAGCTTACTGCAGAAACTAATCAGTCACAAGAATGCCTGCAAATGTGCAGTAGCCAATGAACCACCACATCTGCTTTATGCAGTGCTAATAGGGACCGGATCAAATGTTCCGTGTGTGCCAGGAAAGCATCCTCCCCATGAGCTTCATCCTCAGTCCTGAGCAAGACATATTAATCTAACCACTTAATATGGTTTAAACTCTCAGAGACGTAACCTAACGAAATTGACTTCTTAAAGGCATATTTTTATACTTTAGTTGTGCCCAAGGTTACAAGAATGTCAAGTCTTAGATGTCATTGCACTTGACCCTTTTGAAAATTACATAAAGCAACATGTAAAGCAGTCTGACCATGGAGGGCAGAGGTAACGCAGACACCAGAAAGAGAAATAAAGCCATGTGACCCTTAGCATTATATGTGTGACTGCTTGCACTTTAGGATGGATGTTCCAGTGACTGCATCATGCACCGATTAAGGAAGAGCTGTGTCTCCAGCAATGTAGATGGAAACATAAAGTGGCCCGAAAAAACTGAGGGATACACTACTCCATAACACCCCAGGTTGGTATTTGAGAAAATAAAAGCTTGATCTCTCTCACCTTCTCCTTTTCTTCTAAGCTAGATGTTCGTCTAGAAACATCTTCTCTGTAGGAGAAAAGAAAGAAGTGCAGTTATCTCTGAGGACACATGCACACACACACACAACTATACATCACATGCAGAGAGACACACACACCGCACAACACATATAAAGACAGACACAGGCACACCACACACATTCACATATACACAAACACACACAGATCACACACAAAATCATATATCACACAAATACACAAACACACACACAATCATACGTTATACACAGAGACACATACACCACACAGAAAGACAGGCACATACACACAGGCACACATACACACACATATACACAGACACACACATGCATACACAAAGACACATACAGCACACAACACAGATAGAATAGACAGACAGATACACATGCACACAAAGACACACTCATAGCACGTACTCAGACACACAGGCACACCACACACACTCACACATATTCACACATATACACAAATACACATACAGTCTGAACTAAGTCTTTGCTAAGTCTCTCATGCTTCATTATCAACAGACCTCACCTCCTTTCCCCACTCACACTTTTTCAAATATACTTTTTCTTGGTTTTTATTTTTACATATGTTTTTCAGTTGGGGGGGGGGAGGGTCTGTGCACATGCCGTGGTAAGGAGGTCAGTTCTCTCCTGCTGTCTGGGTCCTAGAGCAGGAACTCAGGCTGCCAGGCTTGGTGGTGAGCTCCTTTATCCACAGAGCCATCTAACTGTTCAGGTAAAGATGGAAGAGGAAAGGGTATTGCATGAACTGTCCTCTGACCTCTGCACATACAGCATGTAAGCTACAGGGTTACTGGTTCCTTTGTGTTTTCACTTCTGAGGACTTTTGTATTATGATTATGTTGTGTTTTAAGTTGCTTTTTTCCTTGTTAACCTGCTATTTGACACCAGTGTCTCGGCGATGAGCCTTGAACTCATGAAGCACAGATACTAATTTTCTCCCCTGTAATTATGAAAGACATGCACACTCAAAATGTAGGTGAATATGAATTAAAGATTCTTTAACCAGGCTTTAATCTCAGCTCTCAGGGCAGAAACAGGAAGATCTCTGTAAGGATGTGGCCAGCCTGTTCTACACAGAGTTCCAAGACAACCAGAGCTATAGAGAGATCCTGTCTCAAAAACAAAACAAACAGATGGACAGTGGTGGCACCCACTTTAATCTCAAAGGCTAGCCTGGTCTACAGAGTGAGTTCCAGGATAGCCAACACTACACAGAGAAACCCTTTCTTGAAGAAACAAACCAAATCATAAAATTGCCTACCCTATTTTTTTAAAGTAATACATTTTATGTTTGTCACTAATATTGATTTTAAATATATAAGTAAATTATGTGTAGACATTGGGCTTTTCCTTTAAGCCTTTAGAACTTTTGTGTCACTGTAGTCTTAATAAGGGTTCTTTCCACTGAGGGAAAGCTGTGTCCTTTTGGTTAAAAGCATAGAGCTTGCCTCAGGCCTGGAGAGAGCCCTAACTACTCAAACAGAAGCTAACAGAGCCCAGTCAGTGAATCTGTTGACCAGGAGGCCACTGCTTAGGAAGGCAAATCCATCTAATGCTGTGCTAAAGAGATGGGAAGAATAATTGTCCCTCTGATAACATAATGTGTTTTTTCTTTCCAGTAAGTGCAACCTTAAAACAGGACATTGCCATAACATTCTGTGATGTCTACCTACATTCGAACCTTCTGACCTAGAAGGGTGTATTTATTAAATGTTTGTTTGTTTGTTTGTTTGTTTGTTTGTTTATCATACAGCTTTCTGCCTGCAGACCCGAAGAGAGCACCAGATCTCATTACAGATGGTTGTGAGCCACCATGTGGTTGCTGGGAATTGAACTCAGAACCTCTGGAAGAGTAAACAGTACTCTTAACCTCTGAGCTATCTCTCCAACCCCAGGTGTAAGTATTTTTAAACCCTAATAAAATTGTCCCTGGGCTTCCTTCTTTTACTAAGAAGTGTAAGAACCCAAAGAAGTGACAGAATTCTCAGCTATTTATGGCACCCAGTGGTCAGATCCCTTAAACTTCCAGTAACACAAGCTGACAAAACAGCTTTTTATAAGGGAAAAGCAGAAAAATTTCCCTATTTTCTTATCTTTGAACCTGTACAACTTTTGTTTGGAATTACCTGGGACATTTCCCCTAAGTTTTCTATTTTACTTGGTCTTGTTAATCACCACATTTTTTAAAAAATCTATAATAAATGGTCAGGAAAGACAATTTAGCAGTTAAGCAAGAACATTTGCCATTCTTGCAGAAGACCCAAATTCCATCCCTAGTGCCTCTATCGGACTGCTCACAGCTCCTTGGGATCTGACATCTCCTTCTGAGCTCCATAGACACCAGCACACACAGGACATTCACTCATACACACACACACACACACACACACACACACAAATAAAAATAACATATTTTAAAACGACAACAGAGACAATAAACATGAAACAAGGGCATGGAAAACTAAATGGGGAATGGTGAAAGTCGCATCAGTTTATAATGGCACCCAGAAGCTTGACTGATGTGAGATCTTACCATATCTAGCTTAGCCTGTAAACCTCTCTTTCCAGCAGAATAAACAAGTACATGGCCTACTTCTCAGAAACCAGGACAAGTTTCTACCTAGATGCTACACACAGCAGAGTGAAGGAGAGCATCCTCCACTCCCCCAGGTGTGGCAGAACCCATGAGCAAAGCAGAAAACTGTGTGGGTTACAGAGGTTAGGAAGCTGTACCTGCAACCCAACACAGTTGATTGAGTGAACAAAAGCCAGAGAACATAACTAGAAGATAGGAGGGATGTTTATTACCTGTGGCTGTAAAGACAGCACCAGACCCTACCACCTCCACAATCATGGGGATTTTCCTGGGAAGCCCCTACACAGCAATCTAGAAAAATATTTTATGAAGAGCACACTTTCCTGAGCATGCTTAGTTTAAGTTAAGTCAGTTCCAGAAGGAAAAGCAGCAGACACAATTTGGGGCAGGGTCAGCCCAAGGTCATGCAAAAGACTGAAAGAGCAGCCACAAATACTTCTTTCTTGCCATGCTAATTTTAATATTATAATGAGCCACCTTTACTCTAGGTGCCTAAAAGAATGAGTTGGGTGGCTTGGAAGATCTTGGTTAGTTCTCCAAAAACATTAGCTACAACAGGGAGAAAGAATGACACCAGATGTAAGTTGTCTTAGAAAGAGTGATCAGACACCGTGACCAAGGCAACTCTTAAAAATACAACATTTAATTGGGGTTGGCTTAACCTGGTTAACAGGTTCAGATGTTCAGTCCATTATCATCAATGCAGTAGCTTGGCAGTAACCAGGCAGATATGGTAAGTAGAAGCTGAGAGTTCTACATCTTCATCCGAAGGCTGCTAGAAGAATGTCTTCCAGGCAGCTATGATAAGGGTTTTAAAACACACCCATGAGCTGGAAAGATAGTTCAATGGTTAAGAGCTCTGACTGCTCTTCCAAAGGTCCTGAGTTCAAATCCCAGCAACCAAATGGTGGCTCATAACCATCTGTAATAAGATCCAATGCCCTCTTCTACCTCTTCTGGTGTGTCTGGAGACAGCTACCGTGTACTTATATATAATAAATAAAATTAAGTGACACACCCACTCCATCAAGGCCACACCTCTAGATAGTGCCACTCCCTGGGCCAAGCATATTCAAACCACCACATAAATTAATACAGGAGATTGTCCCAAAGTTGCCTGTCCTTCTTGGTGGCTGAAAGAGTTGCAGGTCACTCAGAGGTCTCCTGTTTGAAAATGAAAACATCCAAAGAGAAGCCCTCGGTGGTCTGAAATAGTGTAAAACTCAAGGGCATGCCCCCTCTGCACCCTGAAGGTTCCAACAGCATGCCGTGTGGTTGAAACAGAAGTAAAGACCACAGGTCCACAATGTGCACAGGAGTGTGAGGAGGGTTAGAAACGAATGTGCCCTTTCATGGGAAGAAAGCATGACTGGGTGAAGGTAATGTTAGAGTAGGCTCAGAGTCAGGAAGTCGTCCAGGACAAGGTTTGCTCTGGTTTCCCTGGCACCTTCATTCTTCCTGTATGCACCAATTTCCCTAGTTGATGCGATAGCTGAATAATGGAAAATAAATCTATATCATAATATTTTCTGGAAGGTTCAACTTGAGATGCATAGGGAAAGCTCTCTCCTGAATTTTCTTTTCTCTCAGAACACTCAGTTTGAAGTCCAAAGTAGCACCAAGCATGATCTCAGTGCTGGGGAGGTAGAGGCAGGTAGATCTCTGTGAGCTCAAGCTAGCCTGATTCATACAGTAAGTTCGAGGTCAGCAAGGCTACATGGTGAGAGTCTGTCTCCCAACACAAAACAAAAGATCTAGAGTGGCAGAGCCACGAATATGGATTTCTGGGGCTGGAGAGATGGCTCAGCGGTTAAGAGCACTGGCTGTTCTTGAAGAGGTCCTGAGTTCAATTCCCAGCAACCACATAGTGGCTCACAACCACCTGTAATGGGATCTAATGCCCTCTTCTGGTGTGCCTGAAAACGGCGACAGTGTACTCACATACATAAAATAAATAGGTCTTAACAAAAGAAAGAATATGGTTTTGTGACCCCCGCCCTCACCACTCAGGCTAACACTCTTGACCGAGGGCTCTGATTCTTCAGCTCGCCACGGAACCTGCTTGCAGCATAGGCTGCTCAATTAACAGAAAAAAAAGAAAGGGCCCCCGATAAGCAGAAGCGACGTCGCAGTGCAGACTTGTGCAGGATAAGGGTGACATGGGACATTCTGAAAGGTCAGCAGATAAAACACGAGACGGCCTGACAAAGGAGGAGAGCGGGCGCACTGTGGAGACCCTTCCCTTAGGCACACACGGCTAAAGGTTTCGCTCAGTCCCCAGCCGAGACGAACAATAAGTTCAGAGCAGAACCACACTGGAAGGGATTTGGACTCCTCTGTATAAAGTAGCGCTCACATTCAGCTGAGCAAAAATTGGATCTAGGTCTCTTTCCGTGCCTGCGTTCTGCCATTTTTAATTAACACCGTTTTTCATCGCTATGAAGTTCCAAGCTAATGAAGGCCTGAAGGTGTTCTTACAGCTGCGTTCAGAGAAGAGTCAGCTCTGACCATGGGAGTCCAGAGCCCAGGGTCTGCCTGTCCAAGCAAGGTAAACAGTGTCTTTCGCCCCACAGAACACTCTCTTAATAAGCCCTGGGTCACAATGCCTTAGAAATACTTCATGCTCTAGAAGGAAAAGAAGGTGGACTAAATCAAAGACCTTTCAGACTACCAACTGCTAAGGAGCAATCTGTCATTTTCTGGATCAGAAAAAAAGGGGGGGGATGTAGTCTGGGGACAATTATTTTGGTCTTTCTTTGTATTCCTCTGCTTCTGCTTAACATAACACTTCTCACACACCCCAGTGGCCTTCAGAGGACATACCAACTTCTCTGACAGGACCCTTCTCTCCAGCCCCCTATTCTCATGCAAATTTGCCCTATAAGTCCCCTGCTTTCTCATTCTGTTCCCATTTTGAAACATAAAAAGAAGAAAGCCCCCAGAAGCCCCGTGGTTGCACCAGAAGGGGCGCAGGCTAAGATAACCTTTGTCCCTTTTCCATCACTAATTCCTGATCCGAGCCCAACGTGTTCCCACTGCTGTGGCTTGGGCTTTGTCAGTGTCCTTTCGGAGACCCACAACAATTCACATTCACAAGAAGTGAGATTAAAAGTGTGTGACTGTGTGGCCTGAACTCCCGAATCCCACTCCTGTCCCTACTAATGATTTCTTCTCGAGGGCAGATTTCTATCTTAGGAAGGAGAGTAATGCCTCCCCATCTGGGAGAGCAGTGGAGAAATCACCCCCAGATCTCTCCTGAAACCTAAGAAATTGTTTGATGAATTTAGTAAATGCAAGGCAAAAGATAGCAAGAGAGGGCTGGTGCGTAGGGAAATTGCCTGCCTACTGTGCTTGAAGCCAGGGGTTCAAGCACACAATCACATCCATGCCCCTCCTCCCCTGGAGGGAGGAGGCTGACAAGAGAAACATTTATCATCATACATATGTTTATTAATGATCTGCTTTGTACTCTGTGGGAAATATACATATAGATCTAGACCCTGTGCTCATGAAACTTGGGACCCCATAAGGAAGATAAAACAAGACAGGCATTCTTGTTTGTTTGTTTTATTTAAGTGCTTAAAAGTTTTCAAAGGAGAAAAAGAACATAAACTTTCTGCCCAGTGTGGTGCCACATGCCTGGAATCCCGTCATTCATGCAGGCGAACCAAAGAGATGAAGACACCCTGCATTACATGAACCCTGTCTCAAACTAAATGAACAAAACAGTAAGTGATAATCAAATGAACTTTTAAATGCCTTTTGATCAGTTGTCTGGCTCAAGTGAACCATATTTAATACAAAGTGATTCAGTCAAAATACAGTCAAAAGACATTTAAAAAACAATTTGTTGTGGAGGCTACAGCTTCGTGGAAAGCAAACAGCAAAATAGTTAATAAATGCTATCCCTGTGTCCAGCACCATGCTAAACACTGTGTGCACATTGTATGGCCCAGTCACACAACAGACGCATACCATGAAGAAGCACGGACAGGAGAGGCACAAGGCAGGACTCAGCAGGGGGAGCTCAGGGGGAGCTCAGGTGAATTTCCGCTTCACAAGTAAAGACCGTACAGACAGACTGAGTAATTTACCCAAAGAAAGACCAAAACGAGAATTTCTAAATATACAGGTTTTTCTGTCCACATATTCATTACAGTACGTACTACCTCCTATTTTCTTCCATCAAGTGATATCCATAGAGAAACTATTTCAGTATTCAAGAGGTCACAAATTAAAATAATAAAAGACATTTTATTTACATAATACACATGAAAGTTTTTTTTTAAGTGTGACTCAGAAAGAACCTAGAATTTGAGGGCTCTTTATTATTATTTTCTTTTAGATTTATTTATTCTATTTCATATATATATATATATATATATATATATATATATATATATATATAAGCATTTGGCCCTCACTTATGAATGTGTGCACCATGTGCGTGACTAGTGTAGTGCAGGTGAGGCCAGGAGAGGGCATCAGATGCTCTGAAACTGTAGTCACAGGCTTGTGACACACCTCGGGGATGCTGAGAATAGGATGGCTCTTAAGAAAGGGCAGGGGATCAAGGGAATCAGTTCTGAGCCTCTTAGAAGCTGTAGGGTAAAAGCACTCAGAAAACACAGAAGATGCCTTGGAGAGAGAAATGGGATCCTGGGACAATGCACAGGAGATGAGAGAGTTTGCTGGAGGTGGGTATTCTTTGAGAAGACAAAAGTAAAGTGGGTTTCACCAGAAGCAGGACCCGGTGACATGTGAGTGCTGGCAAGGCTTTAGGGTTAGACAGAAGTATTCCTGCAACCCAGTGGCTTCAACTTCCGCTGCTGTTCATTTGTTTGTTTAGGTTTTCTCGGTTTTTTTTTTTTTTTTTTTTTTTTTTTTTTATGCCAAAGTAACATATTTTGGGGTGGTGTGTCCTGATTCTTGTCAGTGTTTAAGAACACGAACACAGTGTACCTGGTTTAACATGGAAATCTCCACGCTAAACCAGGTACACTGAAACTATTAGATGAGAAAGTAGGGAAAACCTTAGAACACATAGGCACAGGAGAAAATTTCCTGAACAGAACACCAATGGCTCGAGCTCTAAGGTCAAAGATTGACAAATGGGACCTAATGAGATTGCAAAGTTTCTGTAAGGCTAAGGACACTGTCAAGAAAACAAAACTGCAGCCAACAGAGTGGGAGAAGATCATTACCAACTCCACATCAGATAGAGGCCTAATATCCAAAGTATACAAAGAACTCAAAAAGCTAGACACCAAAGAATCAAACAACCGTATTAAAAAATGGGGTACAGACTTAAACAAAAAGTTCTCAATCGAGGAATATCGAATGGCTGAGAAGCATCTAAGGAAGTGCTCGACATCCTTAGCCGTCAGGGAAATCAAATCAAAACAACCCTGAGATTCCACCTCACACCAGTCAGATTAGCCAAGATCCAAAACTCAGATGACAGACAACAGATGCTGGCGAGAATGTGGAGAAAGAGGAACACTTCTCCACTGTTGATGGGGTTGTAAACTGATACAGCCACTCTGGTAATCAGTCTGGCAGTTCCTCAGAAAATTGGACATAGTCCTACCTGAAGACCCAGTTATTCCACTTCTGGGCATTTACCCCAGAGACGCTCCAACATACAACAAAGATACATGCACCACAATGTTCATAGCAGCTCTATTTATAATAGCCAGAAGCTGGAAAGAACCCAGATATCTTTCAGTAGATGAATGGATACAAAAACTGTGTGTGGTATGTTTACACAATGGAGTACTACTCAGCCATCAGAAACAATGACTTTATGAAATTCTTAAGAAAATGGATGCATCTAGAGAATATCATCCTGAGTGAGGTAACCCAGTCACAAAAGAACAGACATAATATGCAGTCACTGATAATGGGATACTAACCCCAGAAAGCTCTGAACACCCCAGAAACAACTCACAGACTGTGTGAAGTTCAACAAAGAAAAAAAGAATATATTTTAATTAAAATAGAACTGTTTCACATCCCCCTTTCCTCCCTACAGCCCTTCCCAGTCTCTCTCCTATCCCCTCAAATAGTCTCTTTTCCTATATTATTGTTACACATATACATATGTGTATGTCTATGTACCCACAAATACTTAATTACAACCTTAAAAAATGTATTCATATACTTTTATGCAAAAATGCTGAAAATTTGTACATTTATCTTTGTTTTTTAAAATAAAGTAAAAAAAAAAAAAAAGAAAAGAAAAGAACAGGAACACAAGTGAGAGTGACACAAATGAAGGCATGAGTTATAAAGATGTCCCGAGGTTTCAGAAGTTCTCTGGGTAAGACGAGAAAAGCAGGAAATTGAGCACAGGAAAGAGTTCTCAAGGGTTCGGCAGCCAACGCAGGAAGAACTCAAGCTCAGGCCATGTAGTCCAGTCTTGTTGGGAAAAAAAAAAAGAAAAGAAATATTTTTTTCAACACTTTAAAATGTTCATGTGGTGTCTGCAAAATATTCTCAGCTCCCTGCTTGTTCCAGATGGAAGCTGAGGGAAGGATTGTCACTTTTCATAGGTTGCCAGGAAGAATGGGCGGCACACACTCACCCCAGCACTCCAGAAGCAGCAGCAGAAAGACTGATCCCAAAGCCAGCCTGGGCCACATACTTAGACTGTGTCTCAGTAAAACAAAGTAAGATGTGGCTCAGTTGGCAGGGTGATTGCATGCCGTGCACAAAGCCCTGAGTTCAATCCCCAGTACCACATAAAACTGGGCGTAATGAGACAGACACTCCTATGATCACCGACAGGAGGATCAGAAGTTCAAGGTCAGCTTTAGCTTCACAGTGAGTTTAAGGCCAGCTTAGGATACAGGAAAGCCTGTCAGTCACCAGAATGGAAGGGGGTGGGGGACAGTGAACAGGGAAGGGAGGAGATTAGGGGAAAGGAAGAGAAAAGGGAGGGGAGGGGACAGAAAAGGAAGAAGAAAGAGAAAATAACAAAGATGTTAAATGATAAAACTTCCATACTACAAAACTGGATCGCTCCAGTTTCACTGGTCTATTGGGAGCAAAGTGCCCCACAAGAAGCCTGACCTTGGGTTCTGAAACTGCTGGAGCTGGTCCCAAGGATCTGATCTCGGTTCTTCCAAATACTTCCCTCTTTAAAAATAAATGAGGAAAGGAGAAAGTAGCATTGTTAAGCTTACTGACCTTAATCTCCTCTTAACGCTTGGCTTTCTAACCAGCTTGCTTCCATGTCTGGGAAAGGCAGGACTCGAAGCTCTGAGGCAGGCTATCTTCTGTGAGCAGCAGGAAGTGTGTACCAAGAGGATGTGTACTGTCCTCCTGTGTCACTGTTCAACAGTCCCCAATGCATCTGGCTTTCCCTTTATTCACAGTAGCAACAATTTTGTCCCTACACACATAAGCGGTGTGAAGCTCAGCCAGCTACTGTAAGGCGAAGGCGCCACAGGGTTCGAAAGATACTAATTAATGTTGACAATCATCTCAAGTGAGCTTTTGAAAACATGCCTAGCATCCAACTCTCTCGGAAACATTTGGGTGTGTGTGTGTGTGTGTGAGAGAGAGAGAGAGAGAGAGAGAGAGAGAGAGAGAGAGAGAGAGAGAGAGAGAGAGAGAGAGAGAGAGAGAGAGTATCATTTCCACTCAAATAAAGAAGTCAAAAGAACTCAAAAACCTAAAACACCCACACGAAAGGTCAGGACCTGAAATATGATTCAGGAACATATCCAGGAGATTCAAAGCACAAAGCTGGTAGATCCTCCCCGTTTCAGATCTACTGAATTGAGCTAGAATCAAGTCTCCTACTGCGGTCACTTGAATGAGAAATGCCCCTACCTGCATCCTGCTCCCCTGTTTGAACACTTGCCCCCCAGCTGGTGGTACTATCTGGAAAGGTTATGGGACCTTCAGGGGATGGAACTTTATCTGAGGAAGTCCATCCCGGGGCCAGCTCAGAGGGTTTATAACCTGAACATACCCTGTTAGATCTCCCTGCTTCTTGTGTGTGGATGGAAATGTGACCATTCAGTCTGCTGTCTTGACACTGTATTTTCCCGGCCTGTTTACATGCTTTCTCAGCCCTGTTAGACTCTCTCCCTCTGGACACTTAAGCCTTTTCTCCCCTACATTGTTTTTGAACATTTTTATTGTTTTATTTGTTACTTCTGGACTTTTTTTTGTCATTTTATGTCTATGGGTGTTTTGCCTGCATATCTGTGTGCCATGAGCCTACAAAGTACTGGGAGGCTAGGAGAGAGCACCAGAATCCCTGGACTGCTTGGTTACAGATGGTTCTGCAGTGCCATGTGGATGCTGGGGTTCCACTCCCAGGCCTCTGGAAGATCAACCTGTGTTCTTAACCCCTGAGCAATTGATTGTTCAGACCCTTAGGCATTTTTTTTTTCAATTTCAGCAACAGAAAAGTAACTGAGATACCTATCTTCATTCTAATTATGTAAAGTTATTAAATTAATGAATCACTCAGATAAGAAGTCAAGACATGGGAATGGCAAGAGCTCACAAATGTGCTTTAGGGGAGCAGGGATGCTTGGGATAGAAATCAAGGCCTTGCATGGGCACATGCTTTACCACTGACCCACAAGCCTACCTCTTCTCTTTGTTTTTGTTTGTGTCTTTTAATAGCACAAGACTATCCCTGGCTAAGTAAGAGGGCCGTTATAACTGCCATCATAAATCAAACTGACTTTTCCCAGGTGGTTTGAACCAGGATGGAGAGCTCAGCCAGCCAAAGCACCAAGGCTGGTCCTATTCTACACAGCATAAAAAGAGTCCAAGGTACCTTTACAAGAACAGCTTGACTGCACAATACCAGAGTCACTGGAAGAGACAGAAACAGATAGACAGACAAACAGACAGACAGAGAGAGAGAGAGAGAGAGAGAGAGAGAGAGAGAGAGAGAGAGAGAGGTAAAAAGCAAAACCATAGATTTTAAAGATGCGAACGCAGCCTGTGTTTGGATTCCACCATTTAAAAATATGCCTTCCCAGCCCGCTAGCCACCCTACTTGGAAAGAAACCCTTAATTTATTTCTAAGAAGCGCCAGCATTCATTAGAATCACAGTCTCCTCCAGCCTCCCGCTTCGAAAATGGCCTCTGGGCACTTGCCTAAAATAACTTTCTAGAGCCTGTGCACCAATAAAGAGTCCTTTGCTGAAACTTGGGTCAGATGCTCATTTATTACCCCCTCTTAATCAATTAAGAAACATATCATAAAAGCACATTCCTTGTAAGAGGACAAACATTGGAGTTATTCTCCTTGCTGGGCTTATAGCTTGATTTTTCTAGAATGAAAAGAAATCACGCATGAGTACTGAGTGTGTGGGGCGGTGCGTCCTGGGGTAGCTCAATGAAATGTTATTACTTTATCAGTCCCTGGCAGCCTGATGAGGAGCAGGTAATAACTTCCCTTTGCCAGAGTCAGCTCTGAATAGTGCAGGGTGTTCACGGCACTAGAAAAAGACTGGAAAATCAAGTTTCTTTTTCTTCTTCTTTTTTAACTATGTGTTTTCTGGTTAAAGCAAATGTTGGTTTTAGAATTGAACTCAACAAAAAATGTACCGGTGGTTTACTTCTAAATCCCTTTTTTTTTTGAAAAAGAAAATATTTACATAAAAGATCAAAGCCTGGGACCCCATTCTTCTTAGCATACGGAGATTTTTGAACCCGGTCATTCCAAATACAGGCATTGAGACACATGATGTCATAGTCTAGCAGGCGCATTCTCCCTCCCCACACATACACATATGCACATACTTATGAAGAATAGAAACATGTCTTACAGTCACAGAGTGACCCATTGCCTTGGAGGGTTGTGAGGAGGCATCTACAGAAATGAAGGAGGCCCTCAGGTAGCAGATAAAAAGATGTAACAGCACAGACCTCTAATCTCTTTGAATTTCTTAGTCTCTAAAAGTAATAAACATTGGGTCAGGGGATATTGACTACAGTTTGAAATCTTTTCTTATTTTTTTGTAAGAAGAAAAAAGCAAGTCTTGGGCTGGAAAGATGGTTCAGCAGTTAAAGACTAGGCTCACAACCAAAAATATAACAAATAAATAAATAAAAACAGGTCTTTTGAAGTATTAAATCTTTCATCCACCTAAAACAGCAACGTCTTGACACGCTACCCTTAACATAACTTTGTCTCTCAACTATGGACAAGATCAATGAAGACATCATTCTGAATGGTGTATACTACAACTGACATGAGGGCTAGACACCAGGGAACGTCTAGGCCCAGAGCAGTGTATAGTCTGATTTGAAAGGTGTGTCAGTTTAGCCCAGCTTCTGTAACTGAGAACCATAAAAGAGGCATCCTACATACAATCTAAACTAATAATTCTGATATGGTGTTTGGTGAGGACACACTTTCTAGTTCCTGAGATGTGCCTTTTTTAAGAAAAAAAAAATATTTGTTTTATGGTAACAACACACTGTCAGTGTCTTAAGACACACCAGAAGAGGCTGTAGAATTCCATCACAGATGGTTTTGAGCCATCATGCGGTTACTGGGAATTGAACCCAGGACCTCTGGAGGAGAGTCAGTGCTCTTAACCACTGAGTCATCTCTCCAGCCCAGGATGTGTCTTCTTGCCACGTTCTTATATGATGGAAAAACATGATCTTGCTCTCTGGGTCATCATTTATAAGGCACAAATACATTTATGAGGGTTGCACCCAATGATCTAACCACCTCCTGAAGGGCTACCCTCTAATGCTATCACCTTGGGGTTTAGGATTTCAACTTGTGAGTTTGGAAGGAGCACATACTGCACTAGAAAAAGACATAAAAAGTGTGCAGGATAATTCATAAAGATGCCAGATAATAGCAATCAAGTGTCGAATTCCACTGAGATGTGTAGCAAGTTGGGGTCCTCAGGACACTGATGCTAAGGAAGAGACTTGGCTGAGGTGGTTAGGAGGTACTGTTCTCAGGGCCAGCGGCTGTGGAGGAAGAAAGACGTAGGACTTGGCTGTGGTCTAGGATCTCTAAAACCCGGTTCAAAACCATCCTATACCGGGTCATAGGACAGCTTCACACACACACACACACACACACACACACACACACACACACACATGCAGTTACTGGGGTGAGATGCATACACATGCCCTATGACAAAGGTTTAGTTCTCGAACAGAGGTAGTAATTCCCAGGATTTACCTGGCAGCAGGTCACATGAGACCCAAAGGGCCCCCAGCATCAAAGGATTAACTTCAACCTTGAAGAGGAATTCTGGACAATCCAGCACCGGCTCTCTGGCAAGAAGATTCCAGATCGTGGTTTTCCTGGCACTGCAATGCTCCCTAAGGCCCTGGTAGAATTCAAATCTGAAATGTATCCCCTAGGCTTATGTTTTGAATGCTTGTAAAGCAGGTGTTGTTTTGAGAGACTGGATCCTTCCAGATGTGGGCTCTAGCTGACAGAAATAGATCACTTGGGGTGGGTTTGAAGGTTATGATACAGATGCTTGTTTGGGTCTTCCTGGTCTGCCATGAGACACATCCACATACCCTCCTGAAACCATGGACCCTACCGTGCCTCCCCCATTACAATGGACTGAGACCCTTAGCACTGAGAACCGACAAAAATCCCCCCCAGTTGGTTGTTTTGTGTGGTATCTTGTCACAGAGATGTGTTAACTAATGCACACTCCCAGTGGCCCCAACTCTTCCCCACTAGAACCACCACCTCTTCTTGCCAGAATGATCGAGAAGGAATCATCTGACCCAGGCTTTGTCTTAGTCGCTGTGTGATTGCTGTGAGGAGACACCAGGACCAAAACCAAGGCAGCTCTTACAAAAGAAAACATTTCCCAGGGCTACCTTACAGTGCCAGAGGCTTATCACCATGGTGGGAAGCTTGGCTCTGGTGCAGTAGCTTAGAGCTATATCCTGACCAACAGGCAGAGTAGCAGGGATACACACACACACACACACACACACACATACACACACACTCACATACACACACTCACATAAACACACACCTGGTAAGAGTTTTTGAAACCTCAAAGTTCACCCCCAATGACATACTTCCTCCAACAAGGCCATGCCTCCTAGCCTTGTAATTCTTTCAAACAGTCCCACTCCCTGGTGACTAAACATTCAATATATGAACCTACGGGTTCCATTCTTACTTAAACCACCACAGGCCTAAAATGCTTCAGTTTTCTCCTGGAACTAGACACATGATATATAAACATGGCCATTACTGAAGCTGAGGCTAAACCCCAAAGACAATGTTTGCTGGGTTCTCTCCCATCACAAGGAGCCTTTCTTTCAGTTCTGTGAACTTTTTACATCAAAACCTTTCTGGGAAAATGCATGTTTGCCTCTTTTTTATCTCTCTCTCTCTCTCTCTCTCTCTCTCTTTCTCTCTCTCTCTCTCTCTCTCTCTGTCTGTCTGTCTCTCTCTCCCTCCCTACCTCCCTCCCTCCCTTTCTTTCTTTCAGACTTATTATGTACACAGTGTTTTGCCTGCATATGTGCCTGCATGCCAGAAGAGAGCACTAAACCTCACTATAAATGGCGGTATATAATCATGTGGTTGTTTGGAATTGAACTTAGGACCTCAGGAAAAGCAGCCAGTGTTCTCAGCCTCTAAGTCATCTCTCGAGCCCATGTTTTGCTTTTTGTGTTTGTCAATCTTTAAACAGTGACAAAACTCTTTAGAAAATAAAATTGATATTGAGAGGTTCCAGTCCACGGTCTCTTGGGCCCATTGTTTCTAGTCCTGTGCCAAGGAAAGAGTATCAGGACAACCAGGGTAAAGTTGCTCATCTTGGGGAAGCAAAGAGGAAGAGGTTGATCCCTTGAAGTCCTTCTTCAGTACCAGGCCCGGCCCTCAATGACCTATTTTTTTTCTACTAGGCCCCACCTCCTAAAGGTTCCACCATTCAATGGCAGCACAGGCTGTTGAGCTAGCCTCTAGGATATGAGACCTTAAAAACATTTAAGATCCAAAACGTGAGTGCCTGACACATACCCTAAAAGAAACAACCACACGGCTTCACTCTATCTTACATATGACCTAGATTTGATCATAATGCCACGTATCCTTTATGAAGTCTGCTGTGACCTGAATATTCATGTTTCTCTCAAATTTCTACATTCAAATCTTAAACTCCAAAGCAATAGTATTAGAATATGAGGGTTTGGGTAAATTATGAAGTCAAAAGAATCTGGGAAGAACATTTTTAAATGAAGCGGAGAAGAAGGTATATTTACCAGAAAGTAAGCATCAGTAGTTTAAAGTGTGTGCTGTTCTTGCAGAAGACTCAGACTCTCTTGGAAGCGTGCATGTCAGGCCATACACAGCTCCAGTGGACCACATGTGTCTGTTCTCCACAGACATCCACACTCACATGCATACACTGTGCCATGCCACTCGAATGTGTGAGGCCCTAGGCTCAACCCCAATATAAAATCATAAAAGGAGGCCAGGCGTGTCAGTGCATACCTTTGATCCCAGCACTTAGGAGAAAGGCAGGAGGATCTCTGTAAGTTTGAGGCCAGCCTGGTCTACAGAGTGAATTTCAGGACAGCCAGGGCTAGACAAACAAGCTGTGTCATGGAAAATCAAAAAAGAAAAAATTTAAAAGATACTGAACCATCCTAATTTCTTGATTTTGTTCTTAATTTCTCATACCCCACCCTCCCGGGCCTTTGATCTGTAGTCTAAATCTGACATTTTACCTTTCTGGTCTCCCCAGCTTCTACTATTGCGTTCTACCACAGAGCTAGATATTTTGCTCTTGCTTTTATGGTTAATTTTTTTGTTATTAAAACCGATAAAGAGATAAAACAAACTCCTTTGTTCTACTTTTTACATTAATTTTTTTATTATACTGTTACCTCTGAATTTTGTTTTATATTGTCTAGGATTTTTTTCTGAAGTCGTTAACCAGTTTTAATAGCATTATTAAATAAGTATAGACTTAGATCGTTTGATAACTTTTGTCATCACTTATTAAATATTGTCATATAATTGAGTCTATTCCTTCTCATTTTATTAACCCATTAAAGTCCGTTTGTCTTTTTAATGACTGTTTTGATTAACAGTATATCCGCTGTTGATACTAGCAAGTGTAATCATGCATGGTGCATTTCAGTACATCCAGGGCTTCCCAGAGAAACCCTGAACTGGAAAAAATAAATAAGTAGTTAGATAGGTAGGTAGATAGATAGATAGATAGATAGATAGATAGATAGATAGATAGACAGACAGACAGACAGACAGACAGACAGACAGACAGACCACTTAAACAACCAACCAAATTTTCTGGCTTTTCTTAACTGTCAAACTGGATATGGTGGCTCATATGTGCTATCCTAACACTCAGGAAACTAGAATAGGGAGATGATTAGATGTTCCAAGACAGCCTGGGCTACAATGTGAGACAATGAGACCCCGTTTAGAAGACAGAGATGTTTAGAGGGAGGGACGGAAGGAGAGATAGGTAGAAAGAACTGAATGGATTTTATTATACCAAAGTCTCAAAGACGCTCAGTCCCATGAGCACATGGATAAACCCGCCTTATTCCTGTCGGAATTTCTGTTGGCCAGTACATTACAGTTCATGATGTTCCCGGTTTGGTTGAACTGGGACAATTCCCAAACTATGTGTAGCTTGGTTCTCAGAACTTCAGTAACTTGCCTTCTAGATCCTTGCCATCCTTACCCTATCGACCTCCAGTAGAGGTCACCAGGAAAGATGCTTACAAATCAACTTAGCATTTTTTTAAAATGTTTGTTTGCATTATTTTAATTGTGTGTGCATTTGTGAGGGTGTATGTGCAGGAACAACACACTTCACATTCAAACCAAAACTTGTAAATATAAGACAACTCTCTATGAACAAATGAACAAAAACAGAGAGCAGAGCTGGGTAGTACTCACTTGATATACCAGCACTTCAGAGCAGAGATCTGAGGATCAGAAGTTCAAAGTCATTCTCAGCTACATGAGTTTGAAATTTACATGATTTATTTATTTACTTAGAGAGGGACAGAGACTGACAGAGTGTTAGAGAAAAGTTTAATTTGTAGAACGTTTTTCTTGCATGTACAAAGCCCTGTGTTTAATCTCTAACATTGCACAAAATCAAGATAGTACTTAGAAAACATAGGGCAAGAAGACCAGCAGTTCTAGATCATCCTTAGCTACATAACACGTTCAAGGCCACCCTGGACTGCAAGAAAGCCCTGTCTCAGAGGCAAGGATGAAAGAAAGAAGGAGGGAATATTTCAGTGTTCACTGAAGTCATCAAAAGGCTTCTTGATGCCAGATATGAGGATGCATGCCTGTAATCTCAGCATTCAGGAGACTGGGGCATGACCACAAGTTCAAAGCCAGCCAATGCTGCACAGCAAATTTGCATTGCAAAATAAAACAAAAACCAGTGTCATGAAGGAGAGAAAGTATGGCATGGAAGACTAACTGGGCAGAAAGAAGCCTGCCAGGAAGAAATGTGTCTTGAATGAACCAAGCAAAGGCTGAACGTAGAGGAGGTAGGTTACAGGTTAGTTCAGACGTGTCTACTGTGTGCAAATTTGATAACCAAGGCAGACTTCACACCAGGAAGATATTGTTGGATCATATGTGGAAAAGTGTGGGGATTGAGGTCGATTTCATACCAAGAAGACATTGTTAGCTTTTTGTGCAGAGGATGCCTGGACTTTTCATCAGCTTCCCTCTCTGATGAATACTTAAGCAGAAATCACCACATGCCAGCTACCTGCTAGAACTTTCCACCTACTCCATTACTATTGGAGCTAGATGGAAAGAAATCGAACTAAAGCCAAACTGAGGGGGGGGACATGTATTCCCTCCCCCACGTCTATTTCCTGTCTCATAGACTGGAAGTATGAACCCACTAAATACTAAATCAAGAGTTACAAGGTGGCCAGAAACTCTGCCAGAAGACTTGGGGGAAAGGGGGGGGGGGCTTGAGAAGCACGGTTGATGACATCTTCACCGGCATACATCCCACGTGTAAATTCTACAAGAATTCTGTCCTTGGCTTCACTGCAATGATAGGATTGGTAACTCCCATCGCCTCATACCCACGACACATCCAAAAGCCTTGCATGAGGAACAGAAGGGAGTAAGCCCTGCTCCAGAAACCAAATGTGATGCTTCTCTCTGTTAAAAAAAAAAAAAAAAAAAAAAAAAAAAAAAAAAAACCTTGTTCCTATTTCCTGACTGCTTCCTCCAACAGTGACAAAAACCCAACAACAACAAGAGTTCGCAGTGGGTTCTTTGAGGGACTCTCCTGCATTCAGCTCCAGCAGCAAGACCTTCCTTCTTGTGCCCACAAGACAAAACTAAAAATTCGGGAACACAAAGTAGAACCTAAGCCAGTAACCCAGCCGGACATACCCCAGTAGCTTAACATTAGAGCATATTGCTGACATGGGAAACTGGGTGTCGTTGAGAATGAAGGAGACTTTCACAGGGAGGTAGGGTCCTGGGAACTGCATGTTGGCCACCCCAGCCACCCCAGCCACCCCCAGCTTCTGAGCTCTTGTCCTGTGAATTTGAAGAATGAAATTCATGGGCAACATCCAATCAATTTTAGAGAGAAGTTTATTACATATACAAAATGGGAAATTTTTAAAAATCAATTCTTTTTTCGGTTTATTTGTTTTTGTTTTATGTGAATTGCTGTTTGGCTGGCATGTAGCTGCTGGGAGTTGAATCCAGCTTCTCTGAAAGAGGAGCCAGTGCTCTTAACCACAGAAGCACCTCTCCAACCCAGGTGGAAACTTACACATGGGAGGCAGGGTAGAGGTGGGAGACTGTAGCAGCTCCTGAGTGGGAGGAACCTTGGGGAATAGCGTATACCACTGAGTTCCCGACACCTCAGAGTTATCTGGGCTTTACTGGGTAGAGAAGCCCAAGAATGAAATGCTCAGTTCCATTCACACTTCAGAAAATATGGTGCCTTCAAGTCTCAGTCTTTAATTTGGTCTCCAAGAAAGGAACATTCCTTCAAGAGAAAAGAGATAAAAAACGCCACACACACACAAACACACACACACACACAGATGGACACCCTGCCCCTTGACGCCCACCATTCTGGTATTTCTAGTTTCTAATCAGGGCAGAACCAGAGACATTTTGGGTTAAACATTTCTGGCATTTCTAGCCTCTGGCAAGCAGGAGGTTCTATTCTTCTTCCCACCACTGTTTCCTCTCCACCAAACCAAAGCATAAAAAGGCATACTGTTCTTTCTTGGTGTCATGTGTGCCCTTAAGTCGTGTAAAGCTTATGCTGAATGTTAATATTTTTTGTTACTTTGTCTTTTGTTATATGGGTCTCAGCTATGAACCCTGCAATGGGTTAGGAACAGATATTAGTTTGGTTTGCCACCTTCCCACATGGAAGGGTAAAAAGAAAATTGCTTTCCTTCCCCTACGAAGGCGAGTCAGAGGCAGAAATAATGGAGGTAGCTGTCCTTCAAGGCATTGCAATATGTGATGGAGACTTGGTCCTCCCTGGTGTTTACAGCTCAGCTGGGAATTACGGCTGTTGGTTCAGAGTATTTAGGGATAGAGGGCAGGAAGGCTTCATGCTTAGCATCCACAAGAGGTCCCTTTGTCGAACTGACTCAGAACATGGAGAGGGAGCTGAGCCCAGCTCTGTGCCTAGCTGATGGTAGAAAGAGAAGTACAGAGTGAGTGCAGCCAAAAGCCATTAATGCTCTGGTCTGATAACAATCACCGAAAAATTAATAAGACTTCCTCTGTTTGAAGTTTAGAAAAGAGAGGAGGGGGAAAATTTGAGGTCTGTGAAATTACATTCAGACAAAAAAAAAAAAAAAAAAAAAAAAAAGGAAAAGGCGGGGGGAATGCCCAAAAAGTTCTCCAAAAAAGGTTTAACTAAAAGTGGTTCTGTGCAGGATCTGGGGGTGGGAAGAGATTAGGGAAACATTTTTCATTGTTAATATAGTGAAGGGCAGAGAAGGCACGGAATCAATTGGTGAGAGTAATAAATACCACAAGGAGAAAACAGGTTGAAAAGTAGGCAGGGGTTTTCCTTAGAAGATCCAATTCTCTTTGCTTGCAGTAAATACATAAATTTTTTTTAAATAGAAGCAAAAGAAGAGGAGGGCCAGGCTGCAAGCTTACAGGGTGATTTATAGAGCAGCGGGTAGAAAAAAGCCAGTTCTCAGAGCAGACCAGAGAGTGGCTGAGGCGCTGTAGGGAAGGAAGGCAGTGCTTCCTCTGAGGTCTGTCTCACTTCCCCACCAATAGTGGGTGTGATTAATATCCTTCATCTCCGTCACAGTGATGGGAAAAGCAGTAGTACCTCATTCTAATGTGTGTTCCTTTGATTATTAATGAAGTCAAATATGTTTTCATGTTTATCAATATTTCCATTCAGCCCGCTCTGAAGAATGAGATGAAAGATTGGGGAGGGGGGCTGGAAAACAAATAAAGGCTGTTGACTTATTCTATTTCTGCAAGAAAAGAAAAAAGAAAAAGAAAAAATGAAGAGTGGTTTATATTGAACACATATTTCAAATGAATTCTGAAGTTCATCAGGTTTCTATTAAGGAAGAGCAATGTGTACACAGACCAAGACTATTTCTGATGATGAAACTCCAGCCAAGCAAACAAGTGCCTCGTGGCTGATGTGATAAAGATCTATCATCTGGACCCAAACAAATCAGAGAAAAAGGGGTGGGGGAGGGGCCCAAAAGAAATGTCCTGAGCATGGCCATCTTTCCTTGACTCTTTCTGCTGGGCTCTTATGGAATTCTATTTCCTGCAAGGAAAGAATGTATGTGTTTGCTTAACTCTAATCAGAAAGTACCTCCCTCATGTTTGAGACAGAGTCTCACCATGTTCCCCAAACTGGCTTCAGTTTCTAAACTCAAAGAACCCTTCTGCATGTGTCTCCTCAATGGTTGGACTATGTATTTGTGCCAACATGCCTGGCCTCGCAGATTTTAACCCAGAAAAATTTTAGAAAAGAAAAGAAACACCTGGCAGAAGTTACCCAGGTTTTCCAGGAGTGTGGACGGAGATCTGCCTTTTCAAGATTAGTACCTCAGTGCACTCAAGAAGGAATAAATCAAGCCAGGCACAGTAGCTCACACCTTTAATCCCAGTACTCTGGAGACAGAAGCAGGGGTATCTCTGCTCTGGGCCAGCCTGGTCTACAAGTGAGTTCCATAACAGCCAGGGCTACATAGTGAGACCCTGTCTCAAAAACAAACACACAACATTCTACTGACTGATAATCCTCCCATTGGGCTGTATGTTTCTGGGGATGAAACCCTGGGCTTTAAGTATGCTAGGCGAGGACTCTGCACTACTACCCCAACCCAGTGTGTATACCTGTCTGTCTCTGTCTCTCTTCCCATGAAAGAGATTCTCTGCATAACTTAGACTGGCCTTTTGAGCGCTGGAATAGTATTTGTGTGTGCATGCACACATGCACGTGGAAGTCAAAGAATAACTTTTGAGAGTCAGTTCTTGTCTTCCACCTTTTAAAGGCAGAGTCTCTCGTTTCTGCTGTTCTCTTCCTGGCTATCTGGTAGGCAAGTTTCTGGGGGAGATTCTCCTCCCTCCACATCTCCTTCTACTGAAATGCTGGGATACCACCAAGTCCAGCTTTCTATGTATGTTCCGGGACAAACTCACCTGAGACTCTCTCTGCTGACACTCACCATCGCCTGCTGAGCCACCTCAGCAGCCCCTAGAGTATTTTTTTACATACTTTTTTAAACTACTTGAGACTACCTCCTCACTGGAAAAACAAAGTCCCATTTGAGCCTGGTTTGTCTTCACTTTATATGTGCTTATGCGTCCTCATGTTAATACCACTGTGCATGGTGTAGAAAAAAGGAGACAGACAGAGAAATGGGTGGAAGGAGAGACTGTTTCCCAGTAAGGACCTGGCAGGGGCAGTGTACAGGTTTTGTCTTTGTCTGCTTGTGTTACTACTTTAAAACAAATGAAAGCAACAGTGCCCAAGACTGGCACTTTACTGGGCGGGGAGGCTTATTTTTGCTCATGACATGAAGGCTAAGCTCCACCCACACAGCTTGAAAGCTACGTATAGCATGGACCTTGTGACACCTCATGTCACATTGGTGAAATAAGCAGCAAGAAGCAAACAAAGAAGAGGCCAGACAGGTGGACAGCAGAACTTCATCACAGCTCCCTTTTTATGGCCTAGGTTTGGCTTGACTTGCATGCAGTTGGGTTTGGTTGGGTTTTGTTTGATGTTAAGTAGACAGGCTTCTTGATACTGTACAAACTGACTTCAACTCCTGGGTCCAAATGATCCTCCTGCGTCAGGCTCCTTAGTTTTGACTTCAGGCAAACATATACTAACTTAACAGATCACTCTTGATGTATCTAATCCATTCACGAGAGACCACTCCCACAATACAATGTTTAATCTCTTCCTCAAGTGAGTGGCCCCACGTTATAAACAGGTCCCATTTCTTAAAGATTCGACCTCCTTCGATGCTATGTGGGGATCCCCACAAACACTATGGGCAACAAAGAAATGATGGTGAGGAGCAAGAAGAAAATCTGGCTCAGCACAAACTTAGCTAGCTGGTGCCGGTTCAAACTTTTAGAGTCTGATTGACCCCATGCAGTTTATTGTTAAGTATATTTAAGTGCAATACAATTTGGGAAAAAAAGGTTTCCTGATGTAATACAATCTTCTATGCACAAGGTAGCGTGATTACATGGGAAACTCAAAGCACAAAACACTTCTTCCAAGAAGAGTTGTTCTAGGCCACATGTGTTATCTTAAGGGCCCACAGAGGATGTGCTGTGGTCTCTGTTTTACAGATAGCATAGAATGCCTTTAGGCTATTAGCCAGTTGTCCTGATTGTTAGCTTGGGAGAGCCCCTAACTATACAAAAAATGCAAGGTCACCTAGACTATCAGCCACCTTTGGTCCTGCTTGTGGGAACTTGGTGTGTCCTATCTCTACAGGTAGCATAAATTACCAGGTTATTCACCACCTCTATCCACAGACTTTTGGCTGGAAAAACAGGTTGAACACACTAATCTTTGATGGACAAACCATAGTCTAATCTCAACAGATCTCTGCCATGTCCCCAGCACCTAGAAGGAAGAGTATAATTCCAACCAGGCCAAAGGGACCTATCTTGACTGAGTGGTCAAGCACCATTAATATTTCCAAATACCGTGACAATATATAATTGTCTCTTTAATTATAATCAGAAAGAAATAATCTCTAAAACACAGGCTTAACGATTCTACCTCCTGCTGAGGAGGCTGTAGTCAATACTTCGGCTAACTTCCCTGTGTCCTAAAGCCTTCCCTTTCCCCGCCACCCCCCAGCATCAGTTTCTAATTGAGAAGTACAAGCAATGTAAATGTCACTTTGATGACTAATCTTGGCTGTCAACTTTGTACACCTGGAAAGAAGGAATCTCAATTAAGGAACTGCCTCCATCAGATTGGTCTATGGGCATGTCTATGGGGCTTTTTTTTTTTTTTTTTTTTTTTAGAATTTCTTCATAATTTTTATTTATTTATTTATTTATTTATTTATTTATTTATTTATTTATTTATTTAATGTATGAGTACACTGTAGCTGTCTTCAGGCACACCAGAAGAGAGCATCAGATCTCATTACAGATGGTTGTGAGCTACCATGTGGTTGCTGGCTTTTGAACTCAGGACCTCTGGAAGAGCGGTTGGTGCTCTTAACTACTGAGCCATCTCTCCAGCCCTGTAGGGTGTTTTCTTGATTGTTGATTTATGAAGGAGAGCATAGCCCACTGTAGATGGTGCCATCCCTGGGCAGGAGGTCCTGCGTTGCTTAAGGAAGCTATCTAAACAGAAATTAAGTTAGTAAGCAACCTTCCCACAGGATCTCTGCTTCAGATTCTACATTTAGCTTCCTGCCTGCCTGCCTGCCTGCCTTGGCTCCCCTAAATGACCAGCTATTCCCAGTAAGATGTAGTAAACCTTTTGCTCCCCAAGTTGCTTTTGATCGCTGTTTTACCATGGCAACAGAGAGGCAAACCAGGACAGTCACAAGAGACTTCTCCCATCTAGTCCTCACATACCACTTATTAGGAAGGACCCTCAAAGATAGGTGGCAAGTCTCATCAACAGCAAAAAGGATTTAGAAGAAAAAATGATTTCCTGACCACAGATAACGGAAACAGTATTATCCTAATAGAGCTCCAGATTTCTTTTATGCCATCCTTAGAGCAGTAAAAGATACCAAATGGAATCCCTGTGTGCTTCCTGCTCTGAGCCTGGGAGACTGTGCTGGTACCCATCCCCACTCTGTTTCTGATTTAGAAGGTCCTGGATGTATAGGCTAGGACACTGAGAATCCATCAATGTGTAACAAACACTCTCCTACTTATTCTTGATCCAGGGATGCTTTCCTCATCTGTGTAACACTTAAAGGGGAAACGCATGTTAAAGAGAAGATAAGCACAAGAAAACCATTTTTCATGAATAAAAAATCCTCTTGCTCTAAAAACATGAAACAGGTGGAAATTCAGCTGGCCAGAGAGATCTGAATTATTCTCTCTTCACAGCAGACCAGCCTATGCCAGCGCTGTGTGCTAAAGGGTGCCCAGATTACGGCAGTGCCTGCCAGACACTCAGGCTTCCCTAGAACCAGCCTTTGGAAGAATGGGACTTGTTCCCGTTGGCAAGGTCATTTGCTTCCTCCGGTTTACACTATAGAAGCTAGATGGTTCTTCGTCTTCCAAACCCCATGCTCCCAGAAACAAGACTCAGACTCAAAACATATATACAAATACCTTGGCCATATAGCTAGGCTCTTCTCTGATGAAATCATAGCTTACAATGACCCATTTATTCTAATCTACATTCTGCCATGTGGCTGGTAACCTGTGCTCATCACATCTTCCCAGGTGAATTGTCTGGTGTCTGGCACTACTATCCCAGAATCCTTTCTGAACGTCCTACCTCCCATTTTCTGCCTAAGCTATAGGTCATCAAACTTATTGATATGTGCCACATCCACACTGACACAAGTTATTTTTCTCTACAGCCTACTTCTTTCTCACTCGGACCACACTTTGGGTTGCCATTGCACAGGAGTACACAGCTGGCGTGTGTGCCCTCAGTACAGCACTTTCTGAGGTAAAAGCTAGGTTTCTGACATTCTGTCTGCCTTCTGGTGGCTACACTCATGTCAGTGTGAAGGGAGAACCTGACAGACTTATACTGACTCATGGTTCTGGGAGATCACAACATGGAAGACAAAGTGGCCCAGTCTGTGGTGACGAGCATGGCCCACATGCTATGCCAGCTGGTCACAATGGTGGCAGCTCAGGAAGGAAGGAGAGCAGGAAAACAACTATGGCACAATCCTCAAAGGTCTGCCCCTAATGATTCACTTCCCAAGACCAGTTCCTACTTCCTGATGGCTCCATGGCTTTCAAAATAACTCCATAAGCCAGGAAGTAAGCCCTTCAAATGTGAGCCTGTGAGGGCATTTCAGATTCAGATGCTAACACTCCTGTTTCCCCAGCAGCCTTGCTTCTACTTCTTCTAAAATGACAGGAAAGCTTGTTTTGTTTTTCTGTTTCCCTAAGAGAAGCTTCCTACCCATAGCAAAGATTTTGAAATCTCATTAATTAACAAGCATGGACTGCCCAGCAAAATCTGAAAGCAGAGCACCAGCCACTCAACTCCAGGGAGGGAGAGTTTATCCCAGGCCTTTGTCTGCTCTTCCAGCTGTTCTCCAAGACAAAGGATCATTTTCTATGTCTCTAAAATTGTTTTCAGCCCCCATGTCCCTCTATCTCTGAAGCAAGTGTTTAAACCTCGGCCATATGTCCTTCCTTTAAACTTTATACTTTGTGTGGCACCCATACTCATGTGAACATAAATCTACTGCCAATTTACTCCAGAAGAATTGAACCAGACTTTGCGGGAATAATTTCTGTACATTCAAGCTCCTTGAAGAGAAGGGTAGTGCTTAGGGGAAATTCCCTCTCTGTTTCCAAGACACCTGTGTGCACCTGGAGCAGAATCTCCCGTCAGAGACTATTCTTTGGATGACAGATAAGACAGGTAAGAACCCGAATGAACCTGTAGTAAAATAAAACCTTCTCTTCCCGCCTCTTACTTCCATTTGGGGGTCCTACAAAATAAATTAACAAAAGATTAATAAAGGGGCAAAATATGTAAGACCCAAATTGAGTCTTATCTATTTGGGGCTCCCATGAATGAGACAAGAGATCAGGGATCAATGCAAAAGCAAGAGGTTTATTAGTCCATTGTACTGGGGTGGCCTACATGCAGAGGAGAGGCAACCCCAAAAGGCTGTTACAAGCAATTTTTATACTTTTTAGGGGTACAGGTTACATCAGCAAGGTTATAATTTAAATTCATTGGCTAAGCCTATTGGCCTTTGAGTTGATTGGCTAGCAAGCATGTGGCAGGCATTCGAACTCTATTTGGGACCAAGAGGGTCAGGTGGCTATCAGTCAGTACATTCTGCAGTTTTTCAAGAATGTTCCTGCTCCTCCTGAGAACTGTGGGTAGAGGATGTAACTTGGCCGAGTCTTGACCCGAGGTGTTGGGTGTAAGGCTGGAAAAATCCCCTAGAATCTTTCATTTCTCCCTTTCTCTAGGCCACCATTTCAATCTTGAAATCAAAGGTCATCCTGTTCCATAGCCTCATACTGTTGTTTGAGCACCATTATTTGCACAGTATTAAGGCATCCCATGATGAATGCAACTAAGCGATTCAAAATGCAAGGACCAAATTTTAGGAGCAAACATAGAATGATCAAAGGTCCTATCAGTCGAAACTAACATGACCCTCCTTGCTGTAAAAACAATAGGTCTAGCCGAGGCATCAGCTGAACTAAGAAACAAAACCCCTTGGTCTGATTCAGAACCTGTAGATGTACACAAAGGGTCGATCTTAAAGAGCAAGCCCACCAGGTATCCTCAGGGGGAATCAAATGTCCATCTGGTCTACCATAGTCATGAGTAGTTTTACAAAGAAACTTTTTCTCTGGGAGGACAGTGCCTATGCATAGTCCTTGCCTGGATACTTGTTGCAAGGTGAGAGATTATGAGGACCTCCACTGGCAGCCCTCATCTGTGTGGTTCTGTCTCATGGTGCCCAAGGCAGCTATTCTCTCATAATATAGGGGAACTGTATCATAGCAGAGCCAACAAGAGGTGTTAAGGGAAGGCTTGGTTGAGTTTAGAACTAGAAGAGACTTTTCTATAAGGTTTAGAAGTGGGTGCTCATCACCCAGGGGATCCTGATGAAAGAACAGATTCTCTATTATCAAGGCCACTCTGGTTATAGCAGTAACCCCAGTCACCACCTTGGGCTGTACCATAAGGGTTGGCATAGTCGAGAGGCCGGAGGTGCTGGGTCTATATCAGAGTTAGGCCCGATGGAGGTAGCTAAGGCCTCAGCCCACAAGTGGATGATACAAAGAAGCCCATTATCATAGCCAGATTTATATAGCCTTCATCTCTAGGTGTTTCTTTTTTCTCAAATACATGCTCTTTGTTCTGCTTCAGTAAATCAGATGGAGAGAGGGTGGTAGGAGAAATTAAGAAAGGGCACTTCTCCTTCTTAGCTACGATTTCCCTGGGTGATGTCATGGTCCATGGGCTTGTGTAACAGCTGCTGCATGTTAGCCCCCCACTTGTGGAATTCCTTCTTACAGTAATTAAATCCCATGAGGAGAGGGGAGTGGTCTCGAAACTCCACACACTAAAAAGTAGCCATCAGCTCCTCCGCACTTATGAACCTATGTTCATTTCGGGCACGCACTTATGAACCTATGTCCTACTCTGCTCATTTCGGGGCACACATAGACCGGGAGGAGGCATAGCTTACTTTTTAGCTGAGGGTGACCACACCCTAATCCTTGTCCTCCGGGACAGGGCTTCAAGGATCATGTGGGTTCACCCTTGCATTCTGGTAGTTTTTCTCCCCATTCCTGAGTGGGAATATCCCACAAGTCCAAGCCAGCAGCTAGTTTACACAAATCAGGGGTTAAAGTGGGCCACCATGTAAGGGGGTAAATTTTTAGACTTGGATCACACCTGTAGCTGATAGACCTGCCATGTAAGTCTAGCATGGTTATGGGGGTTGTTCACAGTTCTCAAGATGTCCTCTGCCAAACACAGACAAACTAATAGTCAGATCATAGTGTTTGGTATATCTTGAGATTTAGGGGCTTATCAGTCTTTTCGATTTTCCAACTGGAGATGTCAGACAGCTCAGGTATGGAGTAGGTTTCACATGGAAGGCATGTGTCCAGGCTGCGATCTCATCCACCTTGACTGCTGTTGGTGTACTCAGCAAACCCAAGTATGGTCTCTTACAGCGTGGTTTGAAGGTCAGGGTTTGATGGTGTCTCGTGTAGACTGAGTCTCCGATTTGGAAAGGGTTAACAGTTTCCAAACATTAGCCACAGCCAACAGAGCCCAGAATTCTTTTTGAATTGTCTGCAGAACCTTAAGTCTGACATATAAATCATTATCATTATGACAATCAATTCAGGGCCATCTCCCAGTAGTGTGAGAGGGGCAGGGGTCCCATATAGCATCTCGAAGGGGGTCAAGTTGAAACAGGAGGAGGTGTTCCTAGCCTTAAAAGGGCTAAGGAAAGGAGAGCCACCTAGTCTGCTCAAGTCTCCTAGGTCAATTTAGTTAAGGTTTCTTTTAGAGATTTATTTATTCTTTCTACCTGTCCTGAACTTCGGAGATGGTAAGCACAATGACGTTTCCAATTGGTCCCCAAGAAATTAGCTAATTTCTGACTTACCTGTGAAATAAAAGCCGGCCCATTATCTGATCCAATTACCTTAGGAGTGCCGAACCTAGGGAAGATTTCTTCTAGAATCTTCTTAGCTACCACTGCCACTGTTTCTCTCTTGTTGGGGAAGGCTTTAACACACCAGAAAACTGTGAGCAAATCTCATGCCCCTGCTAGACTTACATGGCAGGTCCTGTCAGCTACAGGAGACATGACATGATCCACGTCTAAAGAATCACCCCCTTACACCTGGTGGCCCACTTTAACCCCGGATTTGTGCAAATTAGATGTTGGGTTGAACACGCGGGATTTTCCTGCTCAGGAACCAGGAGAGGGCTAGACCTATTGTTTCTACAGCAGGGGAGATTATGTGTGGCCTTAGGAGAGGATCGCTGTATTTACATAGACCACTCAGGCCTAGTTAAAGACAATATGGCTAAGATTTGAGAAGAGCCAGCCAAAAGAAAGAAAGAACAAGAGGCCACCCAGGAATGGTTTGAGTCGTGGTTTAACTCTTCTCCGTGCCTGACCGCTTTAGTTTCAACTCTGATAGGACCTTTTATCATTCTGTATTTGCTCCTAATTTTTGGTCCTTCATTTTGAATCATTTAGTTGCCTTCATCAAAGAAACTTAACACTGTGCAAATAATGGTGCTCAAACAACAGTATGAGGCTGTGGAGCAGGAGGACCTTTGATTTCAGATTGAAATAGTGGCCTAGAAAAAGGGGAAAATGAAGAAGTTCTTTGAGAGGGCATCTTCCAAATACAAAGGCTCTCCAAGTCTTTCATTAGCACTTGGGAGAGTGGGCCACAGGCCTTGACTGGCACAGAAAAGCTGGCTTTGTAGGCAGGGATGTGAGCAGAATTGGGGTGCATGGTGTAAAACTCAGAAAGAATCAATAAATTAAAAAGAAAAAAAAAGAATCAATCTACCAGGTTATGGTACTTCAAGGTTAGCATTTATGACAGTGGATTTCTTTAAGAAAGCCTTACTTTTACAAAGGTAAGCCCAGAAAAGTTCCTTCTGCAGCTATAGATCCCCAAATTGCTTCTGTTCCAATTAATCTTCATGACACTGAGGCATATTCTGCATGCCTTCAAGTGAACAAATGAATGAATAAGTGGAGAGAATGCATGTAACCCTGCACCCTACCACACCACTAGAGGGAATCAATGGGGAGCACCTTGGGGTGACAACCTTAGGGTTTCTTTAACTGCTGAGTACTATTAATTGATTCCACATCAATATGGAGGCATCAGAGCAATGGACCTACTGGATGAAGTATCTGAACTAAGACACTTGAGCTGTAAGAGGAAAAAGAAAGAAGGGCCATGAGTAGACATCCCCTAGAAGCTAACACTGGGAAGAGGTGAAACTTGAAGCCTGGAAGGCTTGAAGTGAGCATGACAACTTTGTGGCTTTGGGTACAGAATAGTTGATGATCTGAGAGGAAAACCAGTGTGTGCTTTGAGCACCAGCAAAGTGGTGGTACTAAAGAAACAGTTTAAACAGTGGGGGACAGAGGGCAAGGGGTGGGGGTGAGGCTGGGATGTACCTCAGTGAATCTAGTGTTTGCCTAGCATGCATGAAGCCTGGGTTCAAGCACCAGCACCCCATAAATTGGCTGTTGAAATGTACCTCTGATCTCAGAACTTGGGCTGTAGAAACAGAAATTCAAGGTATTCTTCAACTACATAGTAAATTCAGGACTATGATGGGCTATAGCCCAATCTCAGAGAAAGGAGGAAGCAGGGAAGAGAGGTGATTTAGAAAATAAGTTTCAAGGAGACTTACTGCAAACATTATAGGATCTTTAGTTTATTGTACCAGAGTAGAAAATCGTCTTTGTCTATCTCATCCTTGGCCCATGGCTAACAGTTCAATAACAAAAGGCGAATTAACAAGAGAAAACCACACAGACCTATTTATTATATCATTTTACATGTGTAGCTCAGGAGATGAGGATCCAGAGAAACTGTAAACCAAGTGGTTTTGTTTGTTTCTGTTAGGAAGTTGGGGATTGATTGACCCAGGGCCTTGCACATCCAGGCAAGTGCCCCACTCCTGAACCATATAACTCTAATCCTGAAGAGTTTCTATGGCAGGCTGGGTAAAAAGTGGGTAATTCTAGAGAATCATGATAGAACCAAAGTGCATAGTTCAACAGTAACAAATCAGGCGACATAGTAATACCTGTGCCTTCAGGGTCTTCTCCATGTCGATACATCTTCAGAGATGGTGATGCTCCTTTCTCTACAACCACAGAGAAAGCATGACTCACACAAGCATGTGCACATGTGCAAAATTTTAAGTAGACCTAAAAACAAAGTAAAAGAAATATTCAGTAGGCTAAAATGGCACACTTTTGGTTTTATACATGTGGGTACCGTTGCCTGGAAAGTTGGCGCTACCATTATGGTTTGGATATAAAATGGTCCCCAACACACAGGTGTTGAAGGTTGGTACCTGATGCAACAGTGTTCAGAGGTGGGGCTTCTCACAGGTGACTGGACAATAAAGACCCTATTAATAAATGTACAGCCTAACAGGCTATATTGCAGGTGTTGGAGAGCTAACCAGGAGGCCTATTTAGAGGAAGTAAGTTGGTCTCTGGAGGCCTGTATTATTCCTAACCTCTTCCTCTTTGACTTTCTTTTGGCTTTCTGCCCAACATGAGTAAAGTTTTCTTTTTCTGTTTTTCCTTCCAACATGATGTCTTGCCTCAACAGGCCCAAAGACAACTGAAGCCAGCCAGCCACTGACTAAAACATCCACAACTGTACGCCAAATAAACTTTTTCTCTTGTGAGTTGAGCCCTCTCAAGGATTTTGTCTCAGGCTGACTATTCCAGCCTGCAAACTCTTAACTGACTCCATGACTACAAAAATTAGGAATTCCATTTGTGTGCATCAAGAGAGAAAACAAAATACATAAAGGAGAGAAGCCGACTTCAACGAGCAACCGGAAGGCACTCTAATAGCTCCCAGCAGCACTTCCATTATTTATGCACACATGTGATTAAACATTTGAGCCGAGGTTTCATTATAACTAGCTGTCTGTGCACGTGTGTCCATGTGCGTGTTTACAGAATCATGTGTACACAAAGTATGGGCAAGTGAAGGATCTCAAATGGGAGCCCAGTCTCAAATCTGTGGTCTCACCAGTGAGACAGATTGAAACAATCTATGAAAAGAATAAGAAACAGAAAGAAAATAGTCAGGACAGGGAAAAGGCCAGCATCGCATTGAAGAGCCATAATTATCAGAAACTGCAAACAGATGTGTACCATCTTTTCCACGGCTTTCCATACTGCTGTGATGCTTAAGAAGGAGCAACTCTGTAATATGCTCTGAAATTGTGTTTACCAACCAGAAATGGGTCTAGACAGTTGCCATTCACATGTAAAAGGTTATTTTGTGGGAACAACTTTCTGAGGAACACAGTTTGGTTTGTTGACATACTTTGTCATTTTTTTATGCTTTATTACTAAAGTTTGTTCTTCGACAAGCTCATGGTGTCCATAATGCAGTCTAGTTCCTCACCACCCCACTGCCTCTTAACTCCTCGCTTCTGCTGACAGCTCTTCCACAGATTACTGACTTTGTTTTGTGTTCCAATGAGTTTAAGCTGGACATGTGACCACCAGTGGCTACACATCTGGAGACTACGCCTCCTTCCACCCCCAACAATTTGTTACTTGTCAATACATCTACAGTAAGTGGTAGAGCCCCTGAGCTCCTCCTCTGCCCATGACTATGATGTCATGACTACCATAGTTGCAGCATGCTGGGAAGACTGCATTTTACAGCCTCTCTCCATTTTCCAGCCCTTGCATTCTTCCGTCCTTCTCTTCTGCAGTGTTTTCTGAACCTTGGACAAGATGCCATGTCTCCTTTGGGATTGAGCCCTCAACCGTCAACTATTCTCAGAGCCTTGTGTGACCTTGTATCTTGGCATCCACCTTCATTCACAGCAAAGAAAATAACTTTTCAAAAAGAAACATGATCAGCTGCAAGTTTATTGACAATGGCCCATTATGTTTTAATTATCCTAAACTGTTACACAAAAACAAACAAACAAAAACAAAAAACAGTGCCTCACACTCTAGAAAGAAGCCAAATCCTGGGGAAAGAATGAATGTCATTTTTTGTTAATGGGAAGTTAATTCTACTTTCTGATAAAAATTACTGAAATATTTTTATTTTGATTGACTTTCCCAGTGTAAAAATGAAGAGAGTCAAGAAGCTGCTTTAAATCTTATAGACCAGTTATTCTAATTGTTGCTAATGCTAAAAACCTTTAATACAATTCCTCATATTGTGCTGACCTCTCAACCCGAAAATTATTTCACTGCTACTGTGATTTTGCTATTGTTATGAATCATAATGTAAATATCTGATGTGCAGGATATTTGATATACAACCCCAAAGAGGTCTTGACCCACAGGTTGAGAACCACTGCTTTGGCTGAGACAGAGTTTCTCTGTGTAGCCGTGGTTGCCCGGAAACTCACTCTACAGAACAGCCTGGCCTCAAACTTGAAGATCCATTTGCCTCTGCCGATTACCAGGAGTTAAACTTAACAAAGCCATGGAAGGCAAACCAATGCATGTCATTAGCAAAGAATGGGGAGGCAGAGCAAACCAAGCCAATGCTTAGCGCTTGTCTCCCAATGTCTGTGGGGTCCTTTTGCATGTCTGCTATATCCAAACATCCTTTCACTGTGTTTGCTTCAGGAAAACATTCTTTCACATGCTTGCTTTAGCAAGACATCCTTTCACCTGTGTGTCCCAGCAAAACATCATTTGATGTAACTAACTTGCCAAAGAAGCTAGAAGTTTCCACTTCACCCCACCACTGCCAGACAGCCTTAGAATGAAATGTCCCAAAAATATGAAAGAGATGTGTAGATCCTAGCTGTTCCCCATTCTATCTGTTTTCTTGGAGGTCTGGGTATTTTGCAAAGCTCCTGGGTTTGTATAATGGCTCACTTTTCTTCAAAGGCTTTTATACTTCTTGTCCCTGATTCTTAAAACAACATAGTGCCATGTTTGCATATTGAGTGTGAAGAAATGTGAGCTACAGAGAAGTTCCCTGGCCTGTTTGTGTCATAGAGACAGCCACACGATGATGTCAGTTATTCCCAGTTGCCTTCCTCTAGTCATAAATGACTCCCCCAAAATACAACAACAACAAACTAAAGAATCCACATGTGCCATTCTGAGTATGGAGACACCTACTGCATTGTGTTACAGTGAGGTCATAGGGCTAAAGATGGAGGGAGTGTGTGTTACAGTGAGGTCATAGGGCTAAAGATGGAGGGAGTGTGTGTTACAGTGAGGTCATAGGGCTAAAGATGGAGGGAGTGTGTGTTACAGTGAGATCATAGGGTTAAAGATGGAGGGAGTGTGTGTTACAGTGAGATCATAGGGCTAAAGATGGAGGGAGTGTGTGTTACAGTGAGGTCATAGGGCTAAAGATGGAGGGAGTGTGTGTTACAGTGAGATCATAGGGTTAAAGATGGAGGGAGTGTGTGTTACAGTGAGATCATAGGGCTAAAGATGGAGGGAGTGTGTGTTACAGTGAGATCATAGGGCTAAAGATGGAGGGAGTGTGTGTTACAGTGAGATCATAGGGCTAAAGATGGAGGGAGTGTGTGTTACAGTGAGGTCATAGGGCTAAAGATGGAGGGAGTGTGTGTTACAGTGAGATCATAGGGCTAAAGATGGAGGGAGTGTGTGTTACAGTGAGGTCATAGGGCTAAAGATGGAGGGAGTGTGTGTTACAGTGAGATCATAGGGCTAAAGATGGAGGGAATGTGTGTTACAGTGAGGTCATAGGGCTAAAGATGGAGGGAGTGTGTGTTACAGTGAGATCATAGGGCTAAAGATGGAGGGAGTGTGTGTTACAGTGAGGTCATAGGGCTAAAGATGGAGGGAGTGTATGTTACAGTTAGATCATAGGGCTAAAGATGGAGGTAGTGTGCTTGCCTAACATGTACAAGGACCTGGGTAATTAGCTAAGACTTGACAGTGATAGTCATGCTTGGGCTTCTGAGCAGTGTGCACCTGCTGTCTCACTGACTCATTGGTTAGGCAACCTCTTACTCTCTCTCTGAATTCTTAGTCTTTGATTATTCTTTAAAGAGAGTTTTACTAAGCCCTTTCCACTCCATATAAAGGGAATATAGAAATTGAAGAAAAACATTACAGCTGAGGTCCAACTTGTGTGTGTTTGTGAGTGTGTCTGTGTTTATGAATGTGTGTGAGTGTTGAACACATTTATGATTGTGTATGTGTGTGTCTGTATGAGTGTGTTAGTATTTGTGTGAATTTGTATGTGTGTTTGTGAATGTGTGTGTGTTTATGAATGTGTGTGAGTGTTGAGTATGTTTATGAGTGTGTATGTGTATGTATGAGTGTGCTAGTATTTGTGAGTTTGTGTGTGTGTTTGTGTACCTCTATGTATGTGTGCATTTATGAGCATGTAAATGTGTATGTAAGTTTTTTTATGAGTGCGTTTGAATGTGTATGGGAGTGTGTTTGTATCTATGTATGAGTATGTTAGTATATGAGTGTGTGTATGTGTAGATGTGTGTGTGATATAAGTATGTGTGTATGAAAGTACATGTGTGCATTTTGAGACAGTCTTACAATCAAGTTCTGCCTAGTCTAGCCTTCTCTTTGTATATCAAGCTGGTGTTAAATTTGCTTTTATACCCAGTCTCTTTCCAGAGTGGCTGTATTACAGGCAATGTGCATGGGGACAAGTGTCCACCTCTCACTTGTTAATCTGCATGTAATAGGGGTCTGAACCCAAGAGAGGCACGTTGGACCAGAGGCAGGACCTGACTCCAGCCTTTTTCCTTCATATAAAACTTTTGTGAATCATCTTAATTTTTCTCTCTTTACACTTAAGATATGTCCTCCACAAGCTACAGAGAGAGTTGAAAAATTGGAGTCTCACATTAAATTTTCCTGGATAATAAATCCATTAAAAATTATATGACTCAGAGCTGTCTCAGAGTGAATCCCAGCACTGGGAAGGCAGGAGCAGGCTAGGGTTTGTGAGTTCAAGGCCAGCCTGGTCTACATAGTGTGTTTGAGCCCAGCCAGAGATCTTAAAAAGAAGAAGAAAAAACTCAGCTTTTTATTATGAAGCACACAAAAGTCACACTGTGATTCAACAGGTTGTTTACACACTTTGGTTGTTTTGTTCCAGGGAGGACAAAATTGCTCCAAAGTGTGTTAGCACCTTATATTTCTTTAAGATGTATTTTATGTGTATGAGTGTTTGTGTACATGTATCGTATGCATGAAGTGCTCTTGGAGGCGAGAAGAGGGCGTTGTATCCCTTTGAGCTGCAGTTATGGTTGCTGGTAAGATGCCTGGAACTGAACTCCTCAGGTCCTCTCCAGGAGCAGTCTGTTCTTTTCATTGCTGTGCCATTTCTCTAGCCCATAAAACGTTGTTGTTTGTTTTTGTTTGCTGGTGGAGGAGCTGGGATTTGAGCCCAGGGCCGCCTAGGTGATACTCTATCTAGGTGCCATTCTCCTGTCTCCAAGCACATTGCCTGCTATACCAATAACCATTTCCTTCTCCTCAAACCTCTTCCTGTTCATGATCTTAGGAGGGAAGGCAGCTCTGGTCTATCTGGTGGACTTCACCAATGCACAACAATTATTTTACTTTAGTGACATATTCTGCGGTGATAGTTCATCGATAGATTAAGGAGACACTGCAATTTAACACATTTCAGTAAATAATCAGGACAAGATTAATGGTGACATCTAATGAAAACCATCTGTTTGTTAAAGCATCTTGCTCACAGTCTTCATGTCAGAGTCCAATAAATTGTGAATGCCTTAAAGCGTGTGAGTCAGACTGAGCCAGTACCGTGTTATGGGCATAACATTTGCCTCTCTCAGAACACTAACTAATATCCACATGGAGTGTGGTTGGAAGGAGGAAGCTTGGTCACCTGGCAGGCTGTTTAACTGACTTCATGGCTATCAATAGGTCTGAATTTTTAGCCTCTTTGCTCAGATGCAGGGTGGCATGTTTTCTTCATCAGTCTGCATCACTGAAGGATGCAACTTAGACAGCTAAATTTGATGCTCCAAGGATCATATTTTACCCTCTCCCTCAGAGTGTGATGAGGGCAAACCCAATAAAAACTACGCAATTGTCTAAACGGAAATGGACAGTTTCTTCCTTGTTGACTTTTAACATGATAATTGGAATAAAATGCAGGTTGGAAGAAAAAGAAAAGTGTAAGTCCCTCCCCCAGCCTTCCCCATACTGGAAAATGGAACCTGGGCCTCACCAACGCCAGGAAAGCACAGTGCTGCTGAGCCCCAGCCCCAACCAAAGCCCCAGCCCCTGACCCAGCCAACAGTCTGTCTTTAGAATCCTCTTCAAAGCGAATGTGTGTACTTAAAAGTCTAAACCATACTCAACAGGTCTCTCTTTGGAAATGCTAAGGGACTTTATTTCCTTTTGAACAGTTCTCTTTGCATTTTCAAAATGTTCTTTGTGATTTCTTATGACCATCTCAATAATGAAAAATGTCTATCGTCTAACTACTTGTCTTAGTCAGGGTTTCTATTCCTGCACAAACGTCATAACCAAGAAGCAAGTTGGGGAAGAAAGGGTTTATTCAGCTTACACTTCCACATCGCTGTTCATCACCAAAGGAAGTCAGGTCAGGACTGGAACTCAAGCAGGTCAGGAAGCAGGAGCTGATGCAGAGGCCATAGAGGGATGTTGCTTACTGGCTTGATTCTCCTGGCTTGCTCAGCCTGCTTTCTTATAGAACCAAGACTACCAGCCCAGGATGGCACCACCCACAAGGGTCCTCCCCAGCCCCCTTGATCGCTAATTGAGAAAATGCCTTACAGCTAGATCTCATGGGGGGCATTTCCCCAACTGAGGCTCCTTTCTCTGTGATAACTCCAGCCTGTGTCAAGTTAACACAAATCCAGATAGTTCACTTACTCAATTAGTTATTTTCAGATTTATATTTTGATGAGACTTTTACCCATATGATAGTAAATAAAATTGAGATTAATATCACTTTATCTGGTGATTTGTCACTTTTCCCTCTGCTCTAAGGCCATAAAAAGTTTCCTAAGGTGGCCCACTTCCTACTGTTAGGCTAGTGTGAAAGCCTCCCACATCTCTCCAATCAAGAGGCAAAATCTTGACAGACAGTGCTTTGGATAAGCACCCAGAGGCAGCAGCAATGAATCAGGTCCATGGTGCCTGAGGAAAGGGTAGGTTGTGGTCCCCTCAACATCCACACCCTGATGAAGGAAGAGGGAAATCTAAATTAAAACTGGAGAATTCTTGGTGTTGGTGTGACTCTGTGGATTAGCAGGATGCCTGCTCAGCATGGCAAAAGCAACTCCTCCAAAAAAAAAGAGCCACTTTATGTTTTTTGTTCCCCAAAATTATAAATAAGAATGGGGTTTTATTTAAATTTGTTTGTTAGTCTTTGTTGTTTTGGTGTTTTGGGAGATGGGGTCTTACAGTATTGATAGGTTGGCATGAAACTCGCCAGAGATCTGCCTGCATTTGGCCTTTGCTTCCCACATGCTAGGGTTAAAGGGATATGTAACCATGGCAGGCTGAATGGAATATGGTGATAATGTGGGTTTGAATAGAAATTCTGTCTGAGGGATGAAGGTTTAGCTCTGTAATAGAACAATGTGTGTGTGTGTGTGTGTGTGTGTGTGTGTGTGTGTTGTGTGTGCATGTATGCGCTTTATGTGCATGTATGTGAGTGTAGAGGCCAAAGGATTCAGGTACCCTGGAGCTGGAGTTATAGGTGGCTTATGGAGTACCTATTGTCGGGGCTGGGACTGGAATTCAGGTCCTCTGGAAGAATAGTATGCATGTGCTCTTAACCACTGAGCAATCTCTCCAGCCCCATCTTTTGCTTCCTTCTATTTGATCTTTTTAATTTACCAGGGATCTGTAACCAGAAATCCAGATTTCTATTGCCTGCATGGTGGCTTGTACTTTCATTTTCTCAAGACTTTGTTTTAATGATGGTTCTTAAATGCTATAACCTCCCTTCTAGCCCACCACCCACCAGGAGCAGTGGGAAACAAAGGATACACAGGAAGTGGACCTGTTTAGAAAATCCCATCTGCGTTGTCAGGTATAGCTCAGCAGTGGCAGCTAGATCCCCTCGGGAACATCTTACTGATAACCCAGCAGTCCAGTTTTGTAGCGTCGGGGATAACAAACACAAATCAGCAGTGGTGGCACTACCTTGGAGAAACAGCCAGGACTCAGCCTCAACACAAGTCAGCAGGAGGGACCGGAAGGAACACCAAGAGAAGTTCTCAGCTGTGCCTCTCTCAGTGAAGTGAGGATCAACCATGATGCAAGACCAACAAGCACTGCACAGCTAGCTCGCCAAGAGGGAGGGGTGGGGGCATGCCTTTAATCCCAGCACTCGGGGATGCAGAGGCTGGGAGATATCTGAAGTTGAAGCCTCCTAGTCTACAGAGTTCCAGGAGAGCCTGAGCTACATAGAGAGGTCTCTGAATGACAGAAAGAAGAGGTGGGGGGAGGGGGAGATTGAGGGAGGTTAGTAGAAGAAAAAGAAGAGAGAAGAAATTGTCCTGACACCTGAAAGATTTTTAACTATAACCGAGGGAGTAGGAAGCAGGCCAGCTGTTACAGCTGTGGGAAGAGGAAGAGCCAGCCTGGAAAAGTAGGATTAGGAGTATCCTGAGCCTAGCAAAGAATGCAAAAGGCTCAGTGGTTTGTTTCTTTATTTGTCTTTTTAAGGTGGTAAGGACAGATTTTATTTAAGGGAGATTTACCACAATAGAGTTTTATAAGGAAGGGACCTCTGAGCTTAATTCCTCGGACAACCTTTGTGGGAGAGGTTGGCATGTGGTAAGGTGCCTGCGTGTGTACACACACACGTGCACAGAAGCCGTTAGTTGACGTCAGAGGTCTTGCTCTGCTGCTTTGCACCTTACTTTTTCAAACAGGGTCCCTCTTTGAACCTGGAGCTCAACAATTCAACTAGACTGGCTAGCTGGTAAGCAACAATAGTAATTGTAATAATTATTAATTTTATTGATAATTATTAATAACAATTTATTAATAATTATTAATAAATAATAATAATAATCCCATCTCTGCCTCCCCTGCACTTCTCTGTGTGTGTGTGTGTATGTGTGCGTGTGTGCGTGTGTGTGTGTGTGTGTGTGTGTGTGGTTTTGTTTTTTTATACTGGTGCTGCAGGCGAGATCTCATGCTTCCCTGGCAATTACTCTTCACAGCCATAAGTGTACCTTTGGTGTTTTATATTTAAATGAGGTTAATAGTATGTCTGTAAATAGCCATTGTTCATGAGTGATTTGTCAGAAGCCTGGACTGAGAATTCAGACAACCGCACCTTTGCAAGCCCGGTGTGTGACCTTGACCACGTTACTTAACTTTCCTGGCCCTCAGATTCTTCCCTACTAAAGGGGATGGTAAATACATAATGAGTCTCTGCTCTTCCAATCTGTGAGAAACTGTTCCTCAGAGGATTCACTTCGTCCTTAAACTACGCATCAGCTCAGTAAATACTGATTTTTATGGGTGTCATTTTAGTATCCATACAGGACATAACTTACGTCTCTGCAAAAGAAATCTACAGTATCGAGGTAAATGCAGTCACTGCCACGTGTCCCCACACAACGTTTTCTATTTGCTGTCACGTAGATCTCAGAGCAGATGAGTCAATTCCAAGGCAAGGCTCAGGAAATACCCCCACACAGCCATAGGCACACCTAGAAGACTAACAAACTAATTCTGACTTTCTGTGCTGCAAAGGTGTTCTTTTTGCCCTTCCTTCTCCTCCGGCATTTCTGGGACCATCCTGCAGCATTCTCTAACCAGTAGCTCCTGTTGTGAGACTGATCATATCACACATAATGGCAGAGCTGAGCCCAGAGATTACGGGATAATGTGGGTGATGGGCATAGTTTAGCCAAAGTCTATATAAATATCAATTACTACCTGCGGTTCTATCCAGCACAGAGCTCTGTCCAATGCCAGACTGCACTACTTTCCTTTGCCAGAAACAGCACGGGCTGAACCTATAATCTTCCTTCATCTTCCTCTCCCCTTGTTTTTATTTCCATTCGTCTGTTTCTGTCTGCAATAATCACAAGTCCAAAGCTGGCCCGTGACTCATATGACATTAACTATCTGTGGGGAGATCCCTTATCTTCTATCCACACCATTGGCTTCCTCCTTCCCCTACTCCATCAAGAAAAGGAAAGTGGTGGGGCGGGGAGGTACTGCAGGCATGAAATCCCTCCAGTTGGGAAGTAGAGGCAGGAGAATTAGGAGTTCAAGGCTAGCCTAGGCCTAGCAAATACAAGGTCAACTTGATCTTCATAAGCCCCCCTTTGGAAAAGTACCAAAAGGAAACAAACAAACAAAAACTGGCAAGTTGGATTATTGGGTAAAAGTTTTGGCTTCAAAAGCTGAAGACATAAAAATTAATCGCTGATAGGATTTACTTGATAGGAACCAATTTCTGACCTACACACACACACCTGAGAAACTTTAAGCCATTGTACCTATGGTTCAGATAAACTTAGAAACCACTGAAGTTTTTTATATAGAGGATGTCAGATGTCAGTGTGTTTGTACGTTTGTTTGTTTTGAGACAAGGTCTTACTAAGTAGCACTGGCCATCCAGAAACTATGTAGCCTAGGCTAACCTTGAACTTGTGACAATTCTCCTGCTTCATCTTTCCAAGTACTGGGATTACTACCAGAACTTTTTTTCTCAACACTATTTCCCACTTTCTATGTAAAAAGAGTTTTGCTAACTACAAGGCCTTCTAAGTACAGAGACAGAAACAGGACAGGGGAACTCACTCATAGGTTGCTTTACTTTCCCAGATAGATTTCACTTTCTGATAAGAGGATTCTGTCCACTGTTGTCTTACTCTAGAGCAGCTCATTTCTATGACCATTCTGTTGCTTTGGACCAAAAATAAGATAAAATAACAGGCTGGATGTAGCTCAGTTAGTAGAACTCTTGCCTGGAATGTAGCAGGTACTAGATTCAGTTCCTAGCATCCTCTAGCAACGTGTAGTGCCGCCACATGCTTGCTATCCAAGCTCTTGGAAAGTAAAGGAAGAAGGGTAAGATGTTCAAGGTTATCCTCTGACCTTCCTCAAAAATAAATAGCTAGGTCTCCCAGTGCTCAGGAAACAGAAATAGACAGATCTCTGTGAGTTCAAGGCCAGCCTGGTCTACATTCCAGGGCTACACAGGGAGATCCTGTCTCAAAAATAAATAAGTAGGCATTAAAATAAAATAAATTAACAATTCAAATAGTGTTGTACTATGTTACTGAACTGTAGCTACACAGTCTCATGAAAGTATTCCTCTTTTCTTCCGACATCTTAGTAAGGCTGCTCTGGTCCACACTACTCTCTGAGGTTTGCCATACCACCCAAAGACGACAAGTAGAAGAAAGATGCCGGAAAGTCGGCCAAAAAAGACAAAGACCCTGTAAATAAATCTGATGGCAAGGCCAAAAAGAAGAAGTGGTCCAAAGGCAAAGTTCAGGACAAGCTGAACAATCTCGTCCTGTTTGACAAAGCTACATACGACAAACTTTGTAAGGAAGTTCCCAACTGTAAGCTTATTACTCCAGCCGTGGTCTCTGAGAGACTGAAGATTCGAGGTTCCTTGGCCAGGGCAGCCCTTCAGGAGCTACTTAGTGAAGGACTTAGCAAGCTGGTTTCAAAACACAGAGCCCAAGCCATTTACACCAGGAACACAAAGGGCGGAGATGCCCCAGCTGCTGGTGAAGATGCATGAACAGCTTCAATCAGCTGTACATTTGGGAAAATAAAACTTTATTGAATCAAAAAAAAAAAGAATTATTCCTAGGAACACTTTAGATGCTGAATTATCTTGTGGAATTCTGGTCTCTGGGCCAGCCCCAAATTCCTACACAACATGACCCTGAGCTAAAGGTTAACTGACTATTTAACAGTGCTCTTTCCACAGAGATCACCCAAGGGATCGGGCACAAAACAACCAGCCCGCAGGGGCCAGAGCTAAGGGTTCTTTACTGCATTCTCTACTGCATGATAAAGGGTGTAACCCCACCCCCACTCTCTCCAACTCTCCCTGCCCACCCCCAACATACCTATCTTCCTCCCTCCCTCCCTCCAGTTCTTTTTAATAGCCTCCTAAACCCAGCTAGAGCTTTCTATATGGTTGCTTTCGGAATCACGCACTGAGGCAAGGGCAGCTGACCAACAATTACATCCACTGGACTGACTGTTGCTCCCTCAGAAGCCATCAGCTGCCTTTAGGTCCTTAGCTGAGAGAGGGGTGCTGAGAGCCCCTCCCCACTCCATGCTGTAAATTTGACTTTCATGACCTTGCAAAGGTCTTAAAACCCTGACTTCTCTGTGTTCATGTGTGTAAAATGTCTAAAAAAAAAAAAACAAAAAACAAAAACAAAAAACTTTATTCAAAGTAACTTGTTTTGCATATTTAGAAGATAATTTGGGGGTCTGGAGAGATGGTTCATTTGTTAAAACACTTGTCACTCTTGCAGAGAACCCAGGTTTAGTTCCCAGTATATACAGGATGGATCTCAAACGTCTGTAATTCCAAGGGATCTGACATCCTCTTCTGATCTCTGATGGCACTAAGTATGCACTTGCTGATCTTCCAGAAGACCTGAACCAGTTCTGGGCACAAAGGTCTAGAGGCTTACAATCACCTGTAACTCCAGCTCTAGGGGATCCAGAGTCTTCTTGTCTCTGCCAGTACCAGCACATGTGGCAGACATTCACACAGAAAAAAAAGAAAAAAGAAAAAAAAACTTTTATCCAGGTGTGGTGGTGCCTTTGATTCAAACACTTGGGAGGAAGACGTGGGTGGATCTCTGAGGCCAGCCTGGTCTACAGAGTGAATTCCAGGACATGGAGGGTTACACAGAGAAACCTTAACCACATATAAAGATTTCCAGATCTCTAAATATTATTTCAAACATTATTTGGGGGAGGGGTAGCTAGAGAGATGACTCAGTAGTTAAGAGCACTGACTGCTGTTCCAGAAGACCTGGGTTGGATTTCTATTCTCCACGTGACAGCTCACAACCATCTGTAACTCTGGTTATGAAAGAAGTGAGAAATTCTCTACCTCCACTCATGAGGAAACAATTGCCCAGCGAGGCCCACCCTGCCTTGGCCTAAGGAACTTCCTTGAGTAAATAATTCTCAGGAGAATTGTAAAATGTGCTGACTGATAGCCATCTGACCCTCTAGAGTGTCCCAGTTAGGGTCCTGACGCATATGCTCACTAGCCAATAGGTTTAAAGGTCAATGTGCTTAGCCAATGAATTTAAATTATAACCTTGCTGATGTAACCTGTACCCCTAAAAAGTATAAAAACTGCTTGTAACAGCATTTCAGAGTCACCTCTCCTCACATGTAGGCCACCCCAGTGCACTGGACTAATAAACCTCTTGCTTTTGCATCAATTCCCGATCTCTCATCACATTCATGGGAGTCTCAAATAGATAAGACTCAATTTGGGTCTTACAGTTACAGGAGATTCACCTTCCTCTTCCAGCATGTAAACTACCCAACAGAAAAACAGATAAAATAAAATTTTCATTCATTTATTCATCCATTTCGGCTTTGTTTCAAGACATGGGTTTCCCTGTGTATCCTCTGCTGTCCTTGAACTCACTCTATTGACCAGGTTGCCCTTTATGTCTGCCTGCCTCAGCATCATAATTTTTTTTTGTTTTGTTTTGTATTTTTAAGACCTGACTTAGTTGCTCACACTTGTAATCTTGACACTCAGCAAGCTGAAGCAGGATTCCTGCAAGTGCTACATTAGCCTTGGCTAACAGGGTAAGACCCTTTCTTTAAAAACACACCAAATAACTTTTCATCAGGAGACCTTGCAAACACAGCAATGTAATGGACTCTTAGGCCCACACCTGCTTTCTCCACTCACTTGATCTGGCCACATCTGTTTTAGCCACTCACCTCCATTTGGCCATGAGGGGACTGAGACAGGCTGACTCCATGACAGGTTTCTTATTAGCAGTTGAGGAGAATAGGCCTAGATCTCTGTTTCCAAGAACTGGGCAAGTCCAGGCAAGTAAGTTACTGGAAAAAAAAACCAGGCCTCAGGCAGCCAATCAGAAGCAGCCCAGCCCTTAGTATCTTCCCCTCCCACCTGGCCTGGGGCAATGTCGATGGGTCAGCCACAGTTTCCAGGCCTCCCCAGCTCCAGATTCCAGTCAGCCCATAACAAAAATGGTTCTGGAATGTTCCCAGATATACAGCCAATCAATTAAGATAAAGGTCAGCTACCCCTCCCCGGAATTCCCCTAAAGTGCTTTAAGTTGAGCCTGGGAACTCATTTGAGCATCTCCATCTTGGTAAATGATAGACCCTGCATGCTGAACTTGTGCAAAACAAAGCACTCTTTGCCCTTGCGTACTGTTTGAGTCCAGGGTATCTTTCTTTGGTGAAGCCACACCTGTTTTATTCACGAGCTTCCATCTGAAAACACCTGCTTTGTCTATTCATTTTTCTTTCTTTTTGGCTCAGTAATGTTTTAACATCTCTTTCAAGAATATCCCATCTCCAAGTACCTATAAAAATGAGGACAATCTCTATGAAATCACAATAATATTGTATATAAGTTTTGTTCAAAATTAAGCCATCCACAGTTGGTTTGCTCTGGCAGCCAAACAAGGTAATTGAATATTTAGAACAGGATGAGGCAGATAATTCTGCTGTTACTACAATGCCTGGAGTTCACTATGCAATGAGCTAACGAAAACTGTTTACTTCCTAAGCAAAATGTCGATGATACAACAACGGGTTTGAAGTATAATCAGTAGTAGAGGTTGTATTTTAGTGCATGAGGCCCTGAGTTCAATCTCTAGCAGAGAGTAAAGAAGTCGAAAGGGAAAATCTCTAGCCCTGACATCCCTGCCCTCCAAATTACCCAAATTTCCATTCTTCCCGCCTGAGCCAGAAAAATAGAGATAAAAGAAACAATGGTCCAGTGGCCCACCCAGCTTCGGTGGAAGAAACATCCTTGAGTAATTAATTCTCAGAAAACGTACAAATTGTACTGACTAATAGTCACCTGACCTTCTGGTCCCAGATAGATTTCCAATGCCTGTCACATGCTTGCTAGCCAATATATTCAAAGGCCATAACACTTAATTAATAAGTTTAAACTGTAACCTTGCTGATGTAACCTGTACCCCTAAAAAGTATAAAAACTGCTTGTAACAGCATTTCAGGGTTGCCTCTCCTCTGGATATAGGCCACCCCAGAGCACTGGACTAATAAACCTCTTGCTTTTACATCAATCCCCAATCTCTCATCTCATTCATGGGAGCCTCAAATAGATAAGACTCAATTCGGGTATTATAAGAGGAGGAGGAGCAAGAGGAGGAAGGGAAGGATGAGGAAGAAAAGAAAGGCAGCTGGATTTAAGAAATATAACAATACCACTTTCCCTTGATTTATTTTTGGATTTTAGGTTTCTTTTGGTCTAGGTTTGATTTGGCTTATTGGTTTTGGTTTTTGGTTTTGTAGCCCAAAGTGGTCTCAAAATCTTCTCTCAACCTCTTGAATGTTGGGATTACATGTATGTGCCACTACGCTCAGCTCTGAAATGCGTTCCTCAAGGAGAGAGACAGAAAAGGGAAGAAAATAGGGAAAGGAAGGGTAAGGATGAGGAAGGAGGGGCAGAAAGTGCCGGAGGAAGGACCCTTTCATCTGCTTTTCTCTCTGCTCCTTTTCATCCTTCAGCTGTTTCTACTCATTCTTCATCCTGGACACAGCGTTTTTCCCATTCAGCGGAAGAGATTGAGCAGCATCAACCCAGATGATTGTCGAGGAGAAACATTAAACTTTCTATCACACATTTAACCAGACATGAGTGGCCAAGGCTGCTCAGTCAACGGGTTCTTCAGCAGCGGATTGAGCATTAAAAAGAAAAAAAAAAAAAAAAAAAAAAAAACGATTAGACAAAACTGCAGCATGATCCCCAGCAGTTCTGAGGAAAGCCGGGTTTAATTTTTTCTAGTCTGCTTTCATACTATTTTAATTACATGCAAGTAATAGTAAGGTCAGTTCTAGGTTACGGGAACAAGCAAGACAATAAACACAGTCAGGGAACAAGCCAGGCAATAAGCAAAATCCTGTGATTACTGTTTCTAAGGGTTTGTAAAGAAGACAGGATTATCTGAGCCTATTTCCCTGTCCTAGGCAAAATCATACTCTACATCTTTCTTCTAGCCTAAAATCAGATTCCTGCCTAAACTTACTTCCCTGTCCTAACCCAATGTCAAATTCCTGCCTGGAGTAGCCCTACTTCCTTGTCCTGGCCCAACATCAAATTCTTGCTAAGCGACCTCAAAAGCTTTCTACACATGAGAAATCAGTTCTGTAGCCCAGGTTTATTTTATAGCCTAGGAATAAATTAAAACCACTACTGTTGGGCTTGGAAGGTTGTTCAGATAGCAACTGGCTCACCTTGTGGACATGGGAACTTGAGTTCAGTCCCCAGAACCCACATAAAATGAGCAAGGCACACTGTTCCACACTGGTCATACTGGTCCAGCATTGGAGGGTGGAGAGAGCAGGATCCCTGGGTCTTGCTGACTAGCCAGCCTAGCCTACTTAACCAGTGAGAGACAGTCTCAAGGAAAGTGACAGCTGGTTTGAGGAACAGAATCTGAGCTTGAGCACACACGCTCATAATCATAACCATCTGTCTGTCTACCTGTCTATCCTTGCTCTTACCTTAGATCATGAATAAGCAGGCCATAAAATTTAAAAAAAAAAAAGGAACTGTCTTCTAAAATCATTTAAAAACAGCCAGAACAAGGGGGGTTGTGTGTGTGAGTGAGTGTGTATATGTGCATGTGGGAATGTGTGTGTAAGTGTGTGAGTGTGTATATGTGTGTACATGTGTGTGTATATGTGTGTATGTATTTGTGAGTGTGTTGTGTAAGTGTGTGAGTGTGTACATGTGTGTGAATGTGTGTGTATATGTGTGTGTGTATTTGTGAGTGTGTTGTGTAAGTGTGTGAGTGTGTACATGTGTGTGCATGTGTGAATGTGTGTGTAAGTGTGTGAGTGTGTACATGTGTGTGCATGTGTGTGTATATGTGTGTGTGTATTTGTGAGTGTGTTGTGTAAGTGTGTGAGTGTGTACATGTGTGTGCATGTGGGTGGAGGGTAGGGGAACAGAAGGCCAAAGGACAATTTTTAGGCATTCTCTCCTTCTACTGTGTGGGTCCAGGAATGAACCACAGACACCTTTACCAGCAGAGCCATCTCACTAGTCCATGATAGGGATTTCAATCCAATAAAAAGAACATCTTATTAATATAAGTTGACAAAATATATAAGCATTAATATTGCAAGTTTCAAAATGACACTGTGGAGCAGCACATAACAGAATCTCTGAACATCTGGAGCCTGTTTTGAAAACCCAGGACTATACTTTGCTATGGGTATTCCTTTCAGTGGACGGCAGCAAGAGCTGATAGCACAGAAATCACCTGATCTGGGCCTCAGTCCTAGCCCTGTCCCTTTTTGGCTGCACAACCCCGAGCTAGTCTCTTCCCTCCAGGTCTGGCTCCGTGCTCTGTGTAAAGAACATTTTTTACACATTTCTGCCAACACGAAGGAGAGTGATTTTGGCTCTATCACTAAAAATCTCAGACAAAATCGAGTGAAAAGCTAAACCCAGACTTTACTGAGCCAAACAGAAGCAACCCAGTCCACTCCAAGGGTTTAAAAGAATAAACAAATGCAGAAGGATAGGGAGATTCAAGACAAATTGAGGTGCCAAGGTTTGTACAGCAGGCAGTTGAGTGATAAATGATTTAGCATCCTGAGAAACGAAATCCTAATCTGACAGTGAGGAAAGTCAAGCACTGAATGTGTTCTGAGCGGCAGACACTTCTGGAAGTGGTGCTGACATGGGGTCAGCAGGGGATGGGGTAAGAAAACAAGAGCACAGGGACTGTTTGGAAGTCTGAACTCAACTCTCTGGACAACAACCAAGAGACAGACAAGCAAGCACCTCATCCCAACACTGCAGTCTTCCAAGGACAGTGAAAAGGATCTCGGAACTTCAGCACTAAGGAATCATGGGAAGATTCAGGGTATGAAATTGCTGCCCTTCTGTATCCTCTCAGCTTATAGGACATAAACAACACCACCTACCTTAAGCAAATGTTCTGTCTTTCTTTTCCCACAGAATCTGACAATCCCCAAAACAAAGAACCAACCTAGTTGGTTGGAGCATTATTGCTGAACGACCAGCCTACTGTGAGATCAGCTAATAAGTGCCACACACCCACACTCAAGATTCCTCAGGAGCTGACACCCAAGGATTAGTAGGTATCCAGGGAGCCACGCGATCATGAGAAATATCTACTACAAAGTCAGAGAGAAGAGTCCACAGGTCACCCTCGATTTTACCCGAGCGGTCAAGGCTCCGAAGACTATTCAGGTTAAAGGAGTTTTTAAAAAGAACTCATAAAACTTTCAGGAAGCCTGGCAGTGGTGGTGCAGGCCTTGAATCCCAGCACTCTAGAGGCAGAAGCCAAAACAAAACAACCAAACAAACAAAACCTTACTGGCAACTGCTCACTGCCACAATTTATTTGTTACAGCTAAGGATACAGATTAACATCTATCAAGGGAAGACTGCCAAGGAAGGACACATAGGCAAAAAGCAGCAGAGTTTCAAAGGGGAGTTTCCAGTTGTCGGCCCCATGGTATCATGGGTACTATTCATTCTTCCCAGTAATGACATCATGAAACTCTATGGACAATGTGTCATCCAAAGAGGAAACTCCTCAAGCTTTGATGTCCATGGTTTTATTGGGGTAACTGGTTTCCCAAATGGCTCATCTCAGTCACCAGCCCTTCGGGGACGCAGACTAATGCAACACAACCCAAGGCCCTCATGTTAAATATCCCATTTTGGTATATTCCAAAGATTTTAGGCAAGCAAAATTGGTCTTACCTGGCAGAATATTCCAAGGTCCTAAGTCAAAGGTTAGAACTCTTGGACAAGTTCACTTCTTTACTGAACAACTCACCTCTTGCAGTTTTGTTTTTGTTTTCTTTTTATATTTATTATCTCTGCCAGTTATCTATATGGATATAATTGTAGCTGGCTCTGCAACTTTGTTTTTCTTCTTTTCCCACCCTTTAGCCCCATCCTCCACTCCTCACTCCCTATCACTAGACAGGAGAGAAAGTACGGAGAAGAAAGAGAACTCTAAGTCTAGTTTCTTTCCTCTTGCTTCTCCTATGATTGCAGCTGGTCTTTGCTACTTTGTGGGTTCTTCTTTTACCCACACTTCATATTACCCGCCCCCACCCTCCGTTTCACCCCCAACACTAGATGAGAGAGAAAGAAACAAGGAATAGAGGGGAAAGAGGAATTAGGAAAATCCCTGAATCTAATTCTTTACTTTTGTTTTTCATTGACCATAGTTACAAACAAACCTCAACCAACGTCCCCCCCAGACCCCAAACCAGTCACCAACCACCCACCCCTGCAAAACTACACCTCGGGTTGAGCGTGCAGCACAGTCAGCTGCAGCTGAGAGTCTGAAGCTGCCCCTTATTCTTACACTTGGGACAAAAACAAAGAGCACATTTTAATAATATTTCTATGTTATTAAAGAAATTGAAGTTCTAGAATTTCCACTGAATACATCCTGGCTGTTTTCATCTCCTCTTATGCTCTCTCATCCCCTCTTGCTTCTACTGAACCCCGTTTGCCTTCCCAACAAGTTCCTTCCTGCACTCATGTATTTTCTGTTGGGTTTGTTTTATGGTTTTTTTTTTTTTTTTAATGTCCCACTAATTAGGATTACTTGCATAAATAGGGTTGGTGTATACTAGCATGTGGGAAACTTACCAGTGGCCCAAAGAAGGAAAAGACTTCTCTCCACCCCCACCCCTAGCTACTATTAATTGCTTACAGCTCCCCAGAGACAGATGGGACCTGATAAGCCCCTCCTCATCCAAGAGAGAATGCTAACAAGCCCTGTCATGTCAGGTCTGGCGCAGGTAACCACAGATGCTGTGCGTTCTGAAGTTTAATAGCCATGTCATGGCCAGAAGACAGCATTTCATGGTATTCCTCCCACCCTCTGGCGCCTACATCCCTTCTGTCTCTGCTCTGATTTGTGCCCTGAGCCTTGGAGGGAGTGATACAGATGTCCTGTTTAGAGCTGAGCACTCATAGCCAGTCCTCTTCTGCACTTTAACCTTGTATGAGTCACTGCATTACCCACCACCTACTGCGAAGAGAAGTCTCTCTGACCAAAGATGACAGGAGTGCTGACCCTCAAGTTCAAGAGCAACAGCAGAGAAGGACGGTCAGCACCATGTCAGCTTACCTTTAGTTACAGCGGTGCTCCAAACCTTTCTTCATATTTGTGGTCTCAAGGATATTTTCTAGACGTTGGGAATAGAGACAGTTTTAACTGGTCTCCAAGATTGGACTGGGGAAAATGGCACACCATGAATGTACATAAAATAAAAATAAAGAAGTCTTAAAATACAAATCCGACATCCTTGAATAATAAGCTAGTCATCTCTCCAAACTAAGAAATTCCTGCTCTATAGACTTCAGGAGTCTGGGTCAACCAGAAGTCTGGGTCAACAAGATGATTCATCCAGTAGAGGCCGTTGGTAGAAGCCACTGCTTCCAGTGCCTGAAGACTAAGTTGGATCCAGGATCCCACAATGTATCAAGAAAGAACTGAGTTTCTAGGACTCTCCTCTGTCCTCCGCATACACATGCATATGTACGTATGGTATGTGTGCACATCATTCACAGATACGCACACACATATACAGGCTTGCTGTATATATAGATCAAGTTTTGGTTTCAAATGCACAGTGAGCATCTGCCTCTGCCTTCCGTACTTGGGTTGCACATGTAGAGCACCATGCCCAGCACATCAGGTATTACATATTGTTTCAATGACCAAATGAACTTATCAGCCTCGCTGGTTCCTATTTTGTCTGATCAATCTATTTTAGCTGAAGGACAGATGGATGCAGCTTTTGTCTTTACAGTACTGGGTAGAAAAAGTGTTATTCAGACCTGGTATCCATCCTGATAATGTATTCAGGTGAGAAAGATACAAGCACCTCATGGGAAATGAGGTCATTTCTGGTGTCTATCTAAGTTTAGGCCTTGATATATGCCTATGTCTTCAAACCTACATCTGTTCCATTTGGATTTTAACATTTTTTTTTAGTCTTTTATTACTAGTATATAGAAGCACTGACAGTTTTTGAAGAAGATTGGGATGTTGGCAAATTGATTGTTAATTATGCAAACAATAAATTATCAATGTCAGAAAATGATACATTATAAAGGAAAAAAAAAATCTAACATCCCACAGGAGGATCCCAGATTTAATGCCAGCCTGAGTCACATAGCAAGACTCACCTCAGGGAGAAATCCGAAAGGTATCTTCTGTGCATGACAAGGCTACTACGCTCATGAACCCACACATCGGCACAAGTTCTGCATAAGATCCAGCCAGTCCAAGCCCTAGCACAGGAAGTCCTAACACGAAAGGGTTAGAGATGCATAAGCCTTTCCCTCACCACAGCACTGTGCACTAGTAGCTAATGGTAGGGGGAGTTGGTTTTCTTAGAGGGCGTGGCCCCAGATAGGTCAATCATATTCCAGCATTTTCCCTACTCTCCTGGGTATATAGGCATGACAAATTAGACTTGGTAGGTTATTCGAGAGGAGAGAGAGAGAGAGAAAGAGAGAGAGAGAGAGAGAGAGACAGATGGATCTCTGAGTTTGAGGTCAGCTTGGTCTACAGAGAAAATTCTAGGACAGCCAGGAATGCACAGAGAAACCATGTCTCCACAAACAAAGCTTCTACAATAATTACCAGTATAAGTAATAATTTTTTTTTAATTTTGGGTTGTTTGTTTGCTTATGGGTATTTTGCCTGTATGTCTGTCTGTCTACCTCATTCCTGTTTTGTGTCTTTAGAGGCCAGAAGAGGGCATTGGTTACCCTGAAAATGAAGTTACAGGTGGTCATGCGGCACCATATAGGTGCTGGGAATTGAACCTGGGTCTTCTGTAAGCACAACTAGTGTTCTTAACTGCTGAGCTATCTCTTCATTCCTAAACCGTAATTTATAATGGTCTACATGAGTTAGTAGAGACCATGTTAAGATTTCTGATTGTGATGATCACCAAACAGTACAGGGGGTTATTACAGGTCCTATTGGGCTGTATGGAAGCTGCAGGGCACTGCTGGGGAGGCGTGTCCTGGGCCTGTGACAAGGGCCAGGGGCTTCTGGTTCAAAGGTCCTTGGACACCCAAGCAACACTAGATGCCTCAGAAGAGCTGAGAACAAGTGGTGGCCCACAGGTTGAATCTAGCTTGGGACCGAGGGGGAAAGAGGGGAGCTTTGGCATGTCCCTTGGGGATATTCCTTGGCTTGACAGTATCGGGCTGCAGGCTTGGGCTTGGCTTTGTGGTGGCCAAGGCTGGGAGGGTTGAGAGTGTAGAGAGGTCTACAGGAGACAGAGGCTCTGTAAGCAAAGGACTTCCCTACAGCTCCCGACAGCAAGTCCAATGAAAAGAGACAGTCCATGATTTTAAGGTGTTTATTGTCATAGCAGAAAGTAGATGAGTAAAACCGTACCCCCCTTCTCAGGGTGGGCCTCCTTTTGCAGGGAGGAATGGCTGTGAAGGAAAGGTTATTGGCTAAGCCTCCAGGCCTTTAGGTACCTCATTATAATGGAAATCTGTCTTGAGCCTACATGACCTGTGGTCATGTCCTCACCTGTGGAGGGGCTGGGGTCATAGCCTTTTCATGGTCACAAATCTATGGAGAGCTATGGCTAGTAACAGGCCTGGTTTCCCAGGAGTCAGGCAAAATGCCTACTGTCCCTTAAGGTCACCAGGGTTTATAGACTTGGCTCAACTGAAAACCAGTATACCTTTCAGGGTCCCATAATACAGGGTGAGACAAAAAGCACAGGACTTCTTATTACTGGCTTTGCATGTGCTGTGTGAACTTAAAATCTGTGCATGAAGTTAAAAACTTCTCAACAAGGATATTACCAATTTTTTTAAAAGACCTGTTGACTGCTTAAATATAAGAGTTAAGAAAAAGAATTTTATGTAAATTGATGGTAGTCAGAGACTTTTTTTCAGCAAAGCCCAAGAGAACCAAGATGGCATATATATTCTTCCCCTGCTCTAAGTCTTCCAGCCCAGCTGAGCACTCGCCTAATCTATAAAAGCCTGCTGTGATTTTTTTACCTCTGATTTCCTGTTACACTTAAGGTCCCTAACATGTGGCTTAGCCCTTAATCATAGCATCTCTTATCCTTCCCCTGTTATTGCCTTGGCTCCCCAGCCAGGCTGCCAGTTCTTTGAGAACAGAGCTGATCCTTCCACCATGCCCTCCAGTGCTGCCTGTTTGATACCATGATAACTAATGCAGCTCAGAACACACAGTGAGTATCTACAAGAACATTGGCTGATCTTCTGTCTCCCAATTCAGTAATCATTCTGGCAGACCAGTCTAGTTACTGATCTTTTGGGTCCCCAAAGATAAATCTCTAGGAACACTGAAACTTACAAATATGTCAAAGATAGACACTTCAATTTAGACAGTCTCTAAATAATCAAGCACTTGGTTTTCTCCCCCTTCCATCAGCTAGAGAAACCTAAGCTCCCCAAAGCCTCATTTTTCCTATTTTTTGCCGAATGACAGCTGCAATGACTTCCAAAGTTCAAGCCAGTACACAAATCATACACAGTCCCATGGAAATCCACAGTTCTGTGTATTTGGTGAGCTCATTACACAGTGAAACCTGAGGTCAGAGATTCAGTTCTGCTCCACAGTAAACAAGAATCAGCCTGACAACGTGTGACCAATAGTCTGTTGAATACAGCGCTCTCAAATGGCAAGTTCGCTTCTGTCGCAAACATTTTCAGATTTTTAACACTTGGCTATAAAGCCAGCAGAAATACAAATCCTAAAATGGAGCAAAAGCAATAAGTGGTGTTTTCTTTCTCTGCTGACATGAACTTAAAACATATGAACATGAAATTGTCTCACTCACTTTTAGTATTGGCAGTTTTTCCCGTGTAATTTTTTTTTTTATTTTAGTCTTATTAGTTGTGTGGGTGCACATGTCTGAGTGTGTGTGTGTGTGTGTGTATGTGTGTGTGTGTGTGTGTGTGTGTGCCACAGTCTGCGTGTGTAGGTCAGAGGACAACTCTGTGGAATTAGCTACCTTCTGCCACCTTTATGTGGGTCCTGGGAGTTAAACCTATATCACCACATTAGCTCAGCAAGTGCCTTTACCCACTAAGCCATCTCACTGGAGCATCAATATAATTTTTATTTTAAAAAATTAATCTTGGGGCTCAGCAGTTAAGAGCACTGACTGCTCTTCCAGAGGTCCTGAGTTCAAATCCCAGCAACCACATGGTGGCTCACAGCCATCTGTAATGGGATCCAATGTCCTTTTCTGGTGTGTCTGAAGACAGCTACAGTGTACTTAATATATAATAAATAAATACATCTTAAAAACAAAAAAATTATTCTTTCAAGTTATTTGGTTAATTTTATGCTACGTGCACTGGTGTTTTGCCTGCGTGCCTGTGTGAGAAAGTCAAATCCCTTGAAACAGAAGGTACAGACAGTTGTGAGCTGCCATGTGGGTACCGGGAATTGAACTCTGATCCTCTGAGAGAGCATTCAATGGTCCTAACTGCTGAGTCATCTCTTTAATTTCTGTCTTTCCCCCTTTCATTCCTTTTTTCTTCCAATAAATAATTAATACTTATGGTAGACAAATTTAAAAACCTTGAGAAATTGAAGAGTTAAAAAACTAAGTTACCCTAGGCTTTTAAGATATTTTATTACTTGAAAATATCATACATATATGCAATGTGTTATGATCATATCTGCCTTCTGTTTTCCTCTTCCCACTTTCCTCCCAACTCCTCTCAACACATCTCCCTATGGCCTTTATGTCTCTTCCTCCTCCTCTTCCCCTTTCTTCCCCACCCCCTTCTCTCTTTCTCCTTCTCTCTCTCTCTCCCTCCCTCACACTCTCTCTCCCTGACCCTCCTTCTCTCTCTTCCCTCCCATCTCATTTCATCCATTACGACTGTAGTGCTGCACCTTTGCACACAGGGTAGGGCCACCCATTAGTATATGGACAACCTAGCAGTGGCCACACCCCCAGTGAAAACCACTCTCCCTCCCACAGACCTGCAATATGTCTTCAGCTAGAAGCAGAGCCTCTTAGTCCCCTCCCCTACTGAGGCTGGCACCACTGACTGGCTTGATCTTGTGCAGTTAATCACTGCTGTTGTGAGTTCACAGTGGAACAGTCCTGCTGTGTCTCTAAAACAACACTCTTCCTCACCCTCTGGCTGTAACATTCTTTCTGCTCTTTCCTTTCCATGATCCCTGAGCCTTAGGGGAGCGGAGGTGTGTGTGTGTGTGTGTGTGTGTGTGTGTGTGTGCGCGCGCGCGCGCGCGCGCGCGCTAGCACAAGAGAGTACAGCTGGATCTCCTGGGGCTGGAATTATAGGAGTTTGTGAGCTACCCAACTGTCCTCACAACAGAGAAGGTATACTCCTAGCCACTGAGACATCCCTTCAAAGCTTTTAAGAGAAACATTTTTTAGCATCAAACTACAACAGCAGAATTGGAAGAAATTGCAAAGGAAAATAAATTTTCACAGGAGCTGACTAAACATTAAGGAATATTGTCAACACGGATTGAGAAACAGAAACGGTAAAGCAGGAAAGCAGGCAATGCACAGAGAGCTGGACGGTAAAGTACAGGTTGAAAGTGTTGCTGATGCTGATTTGGCAGGCTCAGTCCATCGTACCCAGTCTATGTGATGCTGCCATGGCCTCCTGCATGCTAAGCAATCTACGGACATAAGGCCTCAGTCCCATTTGTATTTGATTACTGTCCTAAATTGTGTTTTGTTTACTGTGGTTACTGCTGCTGGGATAAAAACTATGACCAAAAACAGCTTGAGGACGTGAGGCCTTATTTGGCTTATGGGTTATGTTACAGGACTGTTACAGCCAAACACCCCTCTACCCAATTCATCATCCAAGAAGTTGGAGCCTGGGATCTCTATGCGAACTGTAGGGACTAATAGTGCTTTCAATGAATGTAACCTGAGCCAGGTATATCCAGACTTCTGGTGTCAGCACTTGGCCTGCTGAACTGGAGAGGACTTCCTGTTCTCTGCAACCATCTGGTAGTGCCCTCCATCCAGACACGTCCAGACCCATCTAAGAGCTTGAGAGAAAGTCTTCTGAGTGCAAGAGAGAAATCTCTTTGAGATGATCAGACATAGTTAAAGTGATGAGACCAGAACACACCTAAGTTCTGACGATCCAACTGTAATGTTTTTAGTTTTTCTTTCTTTGATTGATTGCTGAGGAAAACTCCCAGAAGCATGTGTTGTGCTACTGAGTTAACCTTCCAGCCCCATGTCTTTTTGTTATGTGTTTTTGTGACTATTTAAAATCTTTTTTTAAAAAGATTTATTTAAAGTATTAAGTACACTGTAGCTGTCTTTAGACACACCAGAAGAGGGCATCAGATCCCATTACAGATGGCTGTGAGCCACCATGTGGTTGCTGGGAATTGAACTCAGGACCTCTGGAAGAGCAGTCAGTGCTCTTAACCACTGAGCCATCTCTTCAGCCCATATTGTAACATCCATTCAAAGTTTTCCACATCCTCCAGCGTGGCAGTTTGGAATCAGAAAGAACTTTGACAAGACTTCACTGCTGCTGTCCTCTCTGTTCCTTTATGTGTGGAGGAAGCACCAGAGATGCTTACAACACACTCTGTCACTGACATATAAGCCCAGAATTTTAACTTATTTTGAGACTAGGTCTGGCTAACTTGGCCAGGCTGACCTTGAACTTGATATTTTCTCGCCCCATCTTTCCAGAGAGCTAGGAATGCAGGACTGTTACAGCCAAACACCCCTCTACCCAATTCAAATCAACATTTAAGTATGGCATGATATTTTTATTGGTGTAATTAACTTTAAAAAGGTACATAGATGGAGAAGTCCTTTTATTATTATACAAAAACAGAAAGGCAGGAATCTAAATATTCAGAGATTCAAGGAGGTTGATTGGTTGGTTGGTTGGTTGGTTGGTTGGTTGGTTGGTTGGTTGGTTGGTTGGTTGGTTTGAGACATGGTTTCATTCTTCAACCTTGACTGATCACAGACTTGTGATCTTTCTGCCCCACTTCTGCAGCGCTGGGTTTACATACTAAGGCTACCATACCCTGCAATGTTCAGTTTTCAGAAGAAGTAGGATCTGAAAATCCACAGCAATGGGTGCAGTTTAGCATCACAACACTGCAGACTGGGCCACAAAGGCTTTGTCACCAATGGGGGATATACACAGCCAACAATCCCATAAAAAAGATGAACAGGGTTTCACCTATCTTCCCACAGAAGAACCAGTGCTTCGGAAAGTCTGTTGGTTGCTATGCTTATGTCAATGAAGGATGACCAGTCACTGAAAGGGACTAGACCAATGGTGAGCTATAGAAAGGGGATATTCAAGCAAGGCCATTCACCCCGTTTCCGATTGGCCTCTCTCTGTTGAGTTTCTTTTCTTGAACTTAAGACTCATCAATGGTCAGACCAGGTGTTCCTATGAATTCCTGTTCAGTGAGCTTCTCTGCAGAAAGAAAAGGAAAGCCAGGCAAGGTAACACACAGCTGTAGTATTAGCATTTAGGAGGCTGAGTGAACCAAGACACTCTCTCTCTTTCTCTCTCTCTCTCTCTCTCTCTCTCTTACACACATACACACACACACACACACACACACACACACACACACACACACGAGGGGGGGAATCTAAGGAGAAATATTTCTAGGCTTTATGTCTGCTTTGGAGAAGAAGAATTCTAGGTTTTTGATTCTTTGTTTTTTGTTTTGTTTTGTGGCACCTTAAAAAGGCAGATCATAACAAAAGAGGAAAAGAGCAGTTCAAAAGAATCTTGCTCCAGAACCCTTCATCTAAACTATTCAACATGCCAAAAGCCCTGCTTGTGGGGAGAGAGAGGGTTTTAATGTTCTGATCCTCAACCATAAGTCTGAATGGAAACAATTCAAAAGGAAAGAGCAGACTGCTCCTAGGTGTGGTTGGTGGAGGGCATTGACTGTAGGTGAAAGGCAGAGCTCAGCCTGAGGCAGGGGCATCTGGGAGAGTCCAGAGTAAACAGGACCCTTGTGAGGAGGGGTTGGAGGAGGGGAGATCCAGGGCAGTAAAAGGTAGACAAGGGCCAGGTAGTCAAAATGCCTGAATTATACAGGGAAGGACAACTGGGGGAGGGGCAGCCCAGCATGTGGGCTGGAGAAATTTAGGGTAGGGAATAGGGTATATCACATATCTGTAACAGGTAGGGACTGAGAGGTGCTGGGAGTACCTGGAGACCAGGTCCAGCGTAAACAGACCCCTCAGTTAGGCATCTGTTCCAGGCTTGAGACCTAACAAAGTCAATTTGGCATATACTGACCTTACAGGATCCATGCTAAAAAAAAGTAAGTTCACTACTATTTCTTTATTTAGAGGAACTTGCTTTGCAATGACTGCTCTTAATAATCAACCACATGGTTATCTCACTGCAAATGATTGGATGAAAAGAAAAGGTTTAAAGTTTAAGTTCTGAGAGTCAAAGACTGTAAATGCAAATTATACATGTTTAAGGAAGTGATTTAAGGTATGTAAAAAATAAAAAATATTTCAGAAATTTCTCCCCTCTCTATGCTATTGTCATATTAAGATCTCAGAAGCTGAGAGTTTTGATACTACTCAGCACAGTTCTGACAGCAGTTCTGATAAGCTATGAATCCAGTCCACTACTATCATAGCCATAAACTCAGAACTTTGAATTTCAATTGGTTGTTGTCTTAGTTAGGGTTCTACTACTGTGAAGAGACCATAGCCATTACAACTCTTACAAAGGAAAACATTTCACTGGAACTGGTTCGCAGCTACAGAGGTTCAGTCCATTGTCATCATGGTGGGAAGCATGGCAGTGTGCAAGCAGACATGGTGTTGGAGAGGAGCTGAGAGTTCTGTCTTGACCCAGATTCAGAAAGGAGGAACTGGAATTTGACAGTGAGCAGAGCATAAGATACTGAAAAGCCAACCCCCACAGTGACACACTTCCTCCAACAAGGTCACACTTCCTAACAATGCCACTCCCTATGTGCCAAGCATCCAAACACATGAGTCTACCAGAGCCAATCCTATTCAGACCATCACAGTTGTCTTCTAAGTGCAGACTTAAAAACATTTTCATTCAATCCAGCCCTCTAGATATATAGAAAAAATGTTTATGCTTTTAACCCAGAATTGTTTTTTGGATTCCTAAGCTATTTCTATGACACAAAGGCATGAGACTGCAGCCTTTTCTTCAGTGTGGAGTTCAGTGCAGTATTACCACAAACAGTAGTAGTACTAATGTAGCTAAAACTTTTATCTCTTTTTATAAACTTGAAATTTTCAAAGTAAGTTTCAGGGAACTGATTTTAATCCACTTCTCACAGGTCAAATGGACTCCAGATAAGTATTTCTATCAGCCATAACCTAAGCTTCCCTGTCTATTAACTATTTCTAAGGGTGGGATCTATCTCTCTCTCCTGGTCTTGGGACTCTTCCACCTAACTATCAGGACTATGGGCATGGAAGTTTCAAGGATAAAGATTTTCCCTAAACTCCTTCTGTCTGTAGTCTACATCTATCGCAGCAGGTTTCCAATCAGCTGCAGACTGCTCCAAACACACCAGCCCTAAACACTTCTGAAGGAATTCCCCAATCAGCCTGGAGCCTCTTTATTTCTGGCAGAACCTGTTCAGGGAGTGAAACAGATGTCCCTAGGCTTGAACCCCTCACTCCCTTCCCATTCTTTGCCCATCATTACAGCCTTCCTGTTCTCTACACAAGGTGTCCCAATTTCAGCCGGAAGTAGTTACAGAAGAGTTACAACACCCCTTATCTAAAAAATGGATGAAACAGTAGTTTCAGAGAAATCATGGACAAGTGTCACTCAGTACCTGTGGCTCCTCCTAGCATTTCTCACCCCGCCCCCTACCCTAAACCTCTCCCTTCTGAGGGCTGAGCTTCCACTTCCCCTCCCCCAGCCTTATTCCTATATGGAATTTCATTTCAGACACACTGTCTCTCGACTGGCTTTGCTCCTGGATGTCTCTTAGTTTGTATGCTCCAATCTCCCTCTCTCTCCTCTCCCATTTTTCTTTTCCCCTGGCCTGGCTCAGTTTGCTAGCCATATCAGCCTGGACTATTCCAGATGCTTCTGGGTGTTTCCTCCCTCAAGCCTACTATAAACCATGTCTTTAACCATCCCCAGGAGCTGCATGTCCTCTTTTATTTTATTTAATGACCTCCTTTTACCTCCCCTCAACCCCACCCCCTTGTACTGTCACATTATGGTTTTGTTTTCTTTTTAAAAGTTGCACACGAGAGAGAAACACGTGCCTCTTGCCTTCCAGCTTATCTTGCTTGGCGCAACGATTCCCAGTTCCATCCATTTTCCCGGAAGAAATACGGTTTTCATTCTTCTTTAGGGTAGAATACCCCACTGTGTACACATTCTGCATTTTCTTTTTCCATTCTTCTGTTAACTGACCCCTAGGCTGGTTCTGTACCTTGGCTGTTTCGAACAATGTTGTAATAAAAAAATGGATGTGCATGTAACTCTGTGGTACATTGGCCTGAACCCTTTAGGAAAATAAAAGTGCTAAAGCTATGTGGTAGATTTATTTTTAGTTTATTGAAGGTCCTTCATATTTATTTCCATAGTGACTGGAGTAACACACATTCCCACTAACATTTGAATGAATGCATCTGTGTTCCCATTTCCCTTCTTCTTCTTCTTCTTCTTCTTCTTCTTCTTCTTTCTTCTTCTTCGTCACAGCATCTGTTATTTGGGGGAGGAGGTTGTTAATTATTGTACAGTTTTTTGTTTTTGTTTTGTTTGCAGGGGTTGGTTTTTCAAGACAGTTTCTCTGTGTAGTCCTGAATGTCCTGGAACTTGCTCTGTAGACCAGTCTCTCCTCAAACTCAGAGGTCTACCTCTGCCTCCTCAATGCAGATTAAAGTTTTGCACCACCCCCTCCAGTATTAATTGTTATAGTTTATGCACTTTGGAGTTTTTCTATTTTGTTTTGTGTTGTAATAATTATTCATCTCAAATAATCATGGGTTTCTGCCCCGCCTTTGATCATTCAGTTCCCAGATAAAAGACACACAACTTTTATATTTATAATGTCTTTAATGCTCTAGAGCTGGGCAGATATCTACCCTCTAAGCTATTAGAATCTACCATCTCATCAAAAAACCCTAAATTATAACTTGCGATGTTCTATTTGGGCTGCTCGTAACTCCAATTGGCCAATCCTCATGGCCATATTTTCATAACTCATCTATCCCATGGTGTCTCTCCTCTCTTCACCTTCTCTCCTTTTCATGGTCTCCTCCCTCTAACCCCAAGCCCAGGAAACAAAGACCCCCACCTATTTCTCTTCTGCCCAGTTATAGGCTGTAAGCATCTTTATTCACAAATCAGGGATAACTTGGGGGCAAAGTTGCCTAGCATCACTTGGGTCTAGTGTGGATTCTCTGGTCCCTGAAGGACAACCAGGCCTTGGAGAAACAGTATTTAGCCTTACAATATAGCAGAAAACCAAACCTAAACAGTTTGGTTATATTTTGGGGTTTTGAGACATAGTCTCACTATGTAGCTATGTAGCTCAGACTGACTTCAAATTTAAGATATTTCTATGTTAGCCTCTAGAGTACTAGAAATATATGCATGTCCCACCACATGCATACATATACATATGTGTGTGTGTGTGTGTGTGTGTGTGTGTGTGTGTGTGTGCTCTTAACCACTGAGCTCTCTCTTCAATTGCCAATTAAAACTATTTTTGAGGCTTATGATTTTATTAGACAGGAGACACTCTAGTCTGACCTTTTTGTTGGACACACACCTGAACACGTGATATACATACACACACACACACACACACACACACACACACACACACATACACACAGAGAGATAGAGACAGATACATACACAGAGAGAAAGAAACAGACAGATACACACAGAGAAGACAGACACACACACACAGAGAAAGAGATGAATAAAAATCATTTTAAGAAAGAAAAGAAGCAAGTGACTCAGATGGTCACTAGCTGAATCAGTACTCCCACCATCTAGCCTGTCCTCCGGACCCTGGATAATGTTCTTCTTTTCGTGAAAAAAAAAAATTAAATTTTGTTTTAAGCTTGCTTAAACAAAAATAAGTGGTTACCTTTCAGGAAAAAAGAAAATGGTTATTTACTAAGTAAAATATATTTACAGACACTTCCCACTTCATGTCAATAAAAATAATGGTAATAATAAGTGCCCACCCCCACCAGGTCTTTTGAGACAAGGCCATCATATATCCCAGGCTAGCCTTGAACTCACCACCTCTGGTCTCTGCACTTCAGCCTCCTGAGTGCTGGCATGACAGGCTATACCGCTGTGCCCAATTAATAACTACCCTGTATGCTTGTGAATTTCACAGAAACCACACATAAAAAGAAAGGCAGTTCATCAGCCTCAATTGTGCTCTAGATGTCCCCCTGCACTGGGTTGAAACACTGAGCTCTTTCTTGTACACATCAGTTGTTCAAGGGCCAACGGGATGGCTCGAGTGCATTGGTGCAGCAGGATAAATGGCACCCTTCTGACCTGCGAGAGTTAATAGAAAGCCCTCCCCCCACATTTATTACTAGAGAAGATCTCTCTAAGTATCACTCAGCCCTGGAAAGAAAAGACCCATTTGTTCCCAAGGTTTTTCACTCAAAAAAGTCCAGCAAAGCCCACCCACCCCTTTTTCTGTCTCCAACCTCTACTGCTGCCTACCCCCGCAAATAATAAAAAATTAAAAAAAACAAAACAAAACAAAAAAAAAAAAGAACGCATTTTGTAAACCAAAATTCTTAAAACTCCAAGACCGGTTTCTCTCGTGAGGCAAAGGAAAAGCGTCCATGATTAATGAATGCCTCAGCTAAAAGCACAGGCTGTAGAATGGAGGGATTATTTATAGTCCTTCTCTTTGGGAGTTAATAGAGTAGTAGATGTTAGCCTAAAAGGCTCGAAATCCTACAGTGGGGTTTTTTTTTTCTCCCCCAACTGATAAAAGTGACTCTGGAGAGCAGGATAAATACTGTCTACAGCAAGCCATAAGCACTAACAATCTTGCTGTAAGTGCTCAGCAGAAGAGAGATGAACATGTTAAATGTTATTTAAAAATGGACGACATATTACCTGGAAAGTCGCAGTGAAATTGTAGCCAAGTGACAAGCAGTGTTGGCACAGTGTTGGCAGTGCCTTCCCTGTGTTAAGACGGGCCGTGGCCGGCGGATTTACAGGCCATTGTGTTATGGAGTCAAATCACATTCAGTAGCTCAAATGCAACATGGATTGAGTTTTTAATCACTGGTTACTCAAGGCTGTTAAACTGCCCCCAGCCCACCCTCAACCGTTCATTCTTCTTAGTCGATTCTGTTTGAAAGGCCCGCCCTGATATTTCTCTAGGACGGGTGGAGGAGCCGAAACTTAATTTGACATGACTAGGTTTGAACTCGGCAGAGAAGATTGTGTTTGTTTCATTCCTAACAGGAGACCCTGCTAATGATTATATGCTTACTCCTTTTCTGGTGTGTGAATCTGGGGTCTCACACATGCTCTGCCACTGAGCTACATTCAGGTCTCCTTTGGTTCACTTTTTGAAAGCCAAGAAAACCAAAAGTATCCTGTGTGGCATTCTTGGAGGTGTTGGGGAAGGAAAGGGAGAGTTATATAATGGCACACACACACATGTAATCCCAACACTTAGGAAGGAGACTGAAGTTTGAAAACGACAAGTCTGAGACCAACCTGAGATACCCAGGAAGACCCTGTGTCAAGTTTAAAAAATGGATTCAGGAAATTTCTGAGAATAAGTAAATAGCAATCTGAAGACAAAAACACAGGAAATATGATGCTATGACAAACATATCAACCTTATAAGACAAAAAAAATATTTCCATGCACTAATATGTTGTCTGTAAGGCGATGATTTGGTTCCTGATTACCTTCTACATGCATTTATCTACATGCTTGGGAATGACTGTTGCTAAGCAATTCATGAATGACTTCAGTCAAAGTGATGTATGAATTACAGCATCAGCGCCATGAGATTCACGGAAGCGCCTATCCCCACAAGGATGAAAAGCAGCAGGAGAGAGCTGGTAGGAGGAAGTTTAAACCAGACATCCTGACCATGTTCAGACTACGGTGTCAACATGGTTACTGTCGGGAATGTGAGCTGAGACCACAGGCACATGCACAGGAAAGCCAGCACTGAGAAAGGACAAGGAAAATCCTGAACATAGTCCTAGGGTTTGGAATATAATCCAGTGGTGGAGATTCTTCTAAAGTAAAGTCCTAAACCAGCCAATTCCAAAATGAAGCACATGCTAGTCAAACTGGAAAATTCAGTGTCATTACGTGAAGGAATTATTTATGAAGCTGTTGTGGCAGTTTACTTGAGCGGCCATAAGAAGTTATCAGGGACTTACACTGTTACGTGTGTGTGTGTGTGTGTGTGTGTGTGTGTGTGTGTGTACCCCTGTTGTCACATTTACACAACAATTTGGGTCCCAGGGCTCAGGCTTAGGTCAGCAGGCTTGTTGGAAATCTCCTTTATCCCACAAGCCCTAAGTCGATCCTTTTGAGGACCGATGAAGATTTCCTGGCAGCCTTCTCCCAGGAACTTTCATCATCCTCCTTCTGTGTATACCTGTCTCTGTCACTGTATTAGGTACCCTTTGGCTTGTTGTGATCAGTATATGACAAAAACAACCTATAGAGAGGGATTTCTCATGATTTTAGAGGTTTCTGGGTCCATGTAAGGGAAAACATTAGTCAGATTTCAGGGGGTTTTATATAAATTTTATTTATATTACACTGTAGCTGTCTTCAGACACACCAGAAGAAGGTCTCATTTCAGATGGTTGCGAGCCACTGTGTGGTTACTGGGAATTGAACTCAGAACCTCTGGAAGAGCAACCAGTGCTCTTAACTGCTGAGCCATCTTTCCAGCCCTGATTTCAGTTGTTATACGGTTCAACATATGTGAAGTTTTAACTTCAATATGAAAGTCACAGCCTAAATTCTTTATGTCTTTGCATCACCTATAACATGGTAAATAAAATTTTTAAAAAAAATTTTAAGTATCTACACATATGGTATGAAAGTCTCATATCAGTTTCCATCAGCAGACAAAGAGTAGCATACCAAGCATGTGTAAGCATGTAACATTAGAGCGATCCAGCTCACAAAGTACTAAAGTTTGTCTCAAACTAACGACCATTGTATTCCTCAGAGGGCTGTGAATATGTAGAGTTTGAAGGTTTTATGTCTAACTATTCTGAAAGCTATTTGAGGGCAAGGAAAGGTCACCCAGATTTTTAAAAAATAATTTTTATAGAAAAACAGCTGAACTGGTGTGCTCTGACACACACTAGCTACGAAATCCTTCCTGTTGATACTGCAGCAAGCTCTTCAGAATGGAAGCAGGCTGACCTCGGGGTTGGAACGCTTCCTCCGCTCCGTCAAACGCTATTGTATGCCAAAGCTGCCGCAATTCCGAAAAACACTGCTTTTCATAAACATTTATGAAAACTTAAAAAAATGTTTCTTTACTTTTTGCCAAGATTTAGGTTATAGTAGGTAAAAGAGAAAATAGGAACAACTCAGTGTTGCTAAAGTACATGCTACACAACATAAGGAACAGAGTTTGAATCCCCTGAACTCATACAAAAGCGGGGTCGGCATGGAGGCCTCCTCGTAATCCCAACACTCAGCAGGCGGAGACAGGGATCTTCAGAGCAAGCTAGCAAGTTTAAATACATTCAGCAAGAGACTCAGCCTCAATAAATAAAGTGGAGAGACAGAGAAAAATGCCAGGCATCAACGTTTAGGCACCCGTATGAAAGTACACACACTTGAGATTTTATGGCCTTCTGGGAAAAATCAGAATAATATCCTTAAATTATTACCATTGAAATTCGAAGTAGGAACACTTTAAAATAGTTTTTTAAAAAGATTTGCTGGGCATTATAGCTCAGTTGTAAGGTTGGTCTAGAATGTGCTAGCTCTGGGTTTCATCAAAAGCTCTGAAAAGCAAACAAGCAAGCAATGGCAGAAGACAAAGTAGAATAACCTCAGAAATGAACAGGGCCTTCACTCAGCTGCTGGACTCGGAGGGGAGATGATTCAGAACGGGTTTGCTGTCACTCCAGAATGGGGCAGGTGGGGCTGACGCAGAGGAAAGAATGGGAAAAACACGCTGTCCGGGGGAAGATACATTTCCAGATGCCTCAGGACCTTGTGTTAAAGCACTTAGGTTTTATTCGAGAGGTGGCATTTAAGCCGGGGATAGGATCTGTATTTTGAAAAGATAACTCTTGCAATGAAATGAAGAATGGCTTGTAAAAAGAAACCGAGCCTGGGGTGCCTTCACATCTCACAGTGAAGCAATCACTGTGGGTGCTTACTGTTAAAACTTCTTAAAAACATTTTTAATGATTCTTTTTTTTTAATGTGTTTTATTGGTGTTTTGGCTGTATGTGAGTCTGCATGGGGGTGCCGGATCCTCTAGAACTGGAGTTACAGGCAGTTGTGAGCTGCTACCCAAGTGCTGGGAATTGAACCTGGGTCCTCCGGAAGAGCAGTCCATGCTCTTAACCACTGAGCCATCTGTCCAGGGCAGTTAAGACTTTCAAAACTATTATGGAGTAGGGTTGTCTTGTTTTTAGGGGTGTGTGTGTGTGTGTGTGTGTGTGTGTGTGTGTGTGTGTGTGAGCGCACATCTGTATGAATACACTTGTGTGCATGAGCGGGTGGAAGCCAGACAACAGTGGATCTCCACCTTATTTTTTGAGACAGGGTCTCTGACTGAACCTAGAACTCCCTGATTTGATAGAACTGCCTGGCCAATGGTTCTAAACATCTGTTTGTTTTCACTTCATCTAAGCCCTAGACCATATTGAGGTTACAGATGTGTTTTCATCTGTTTATTCACGTGGTTTTGTGTGTTTTGTATGGAGGTGCTGAGAGGTCCTCTTGCTTGCATGACAGATAATTTACCATAAATGAGCCATTTTCTGTCCATCCCATCCCATCCTTTTTTTTGGGGGGTGGGGGAGTTCAAGGCAGGTTTCTCTGTGTATAACCCTGGTTGTCCTGGAACTTACTTAGTGGACCAGGCTGGCCTCAAACTCATAGAAATCCTTCTGCCTCTGCTTCTGCCTCCCGTGTGCTACAATTAAAAGGGTGCATCACCACTGCCTAGCTATGAAATTATGAGTCTTTTTTTAAAGGGTTTTTATTTTTATGTATAAGACTACACTGTCGCTGTCTTCGGACACACCAGAAGAGGGTATTCGATGCCCATTACAGATGGTTGTGAGCCGCCATGTGGTTGCTGGGAATTGAACTCAGGGCCTCTGGAAGAGCTGAGCCATCTCTCCAGCCCTGGAATTTTGACTCTCAGCCCTCTAGTACAAAGCCCAGACATCAGATATTGACAAGAGCAGCTCCTGCTTGAGCTTGAGCAAGCATTGACTTCCTCTGACAATCATCATCTTCACCGTCTTCATGGGAGCAGAGTATTCCTCTTGCTTTTGCTCTTGTGCACAGAAATTTACTTCCATCCCCACCATGGAAGAACTTCTCTCCAGTGGAGAAGTCGAGTGTGTCCGTCTCTGAAACAGACTATAAACTGGGCAAAGAGGATTTGGGCTTGTAGCTGAAGAGCTAATGGGAAAGCATAGAGCTTTAGAAAAATGTAGTTGCTCAGTGAAATAAGGAAAGAAAGAGACCTCAGGGTCAGACACACAGAACTTGCAGAGGAATAAAAAGCACCCTAAGTGCCCCTCAGACACTCCTGCTGTGACCAACAATGGCAACCAGATATGAAAGGTCCCCAGACCATCCCATAGGTTTTTCATAGATAATCCAAAATTTGCCAACACCACTTTGATCATCTCCTGTCAACCTGTCCTTTAAGATTAAAAATCACAGTAGGCATTCTATAACCCGAGCACTTGGGAGGCTGAGATGGGACATCAAGAGTTTGAGACCAACTTGTCACTTCCAACACAAGAAATAAGCTGACGTTGTTGGCATCTTGTGAAAAAAAAAGTTCAATTAAAGAGTAAAATTGTTGAAAATGTAAAAATGCACCAGGCAGTAGAGGCAGAAGCAGGTGGAATCTCTGAGTTCAAGGCCAGCCTGGTCTACAATGTGAGTTTCAGGACAGCCAGGGCTGCACAGAGAAGTCCTGTCTCAAACAACAGCAAACAAACAAACAAACTGACAAGATTAATACTTAGGATAACAAAAGTATATCCACTCGTGAAGTTGAGGCAGGAGCTCCAGGGTCAGTCTCTACTGTACAAGGAGTTCAAGGCTCTCCTGAGATACCTGAAACTCTCTTTAAAGAAAATACAACCTGAAGACCAGAAACTGGAGAACTGCTGGTTTTACTAAACAGAGAAAGTCACTTTAAAATGTGGCTCCTTTTCGTTCAGGAAAATCAATGGCAGGCCACTCTTAGTGGCATAAATCTATAAGGAGCAGGCACCCCCTGCTCTGGAAGAAAGGAACCTTTTCTGACCTGACAAAATCTCTCTAAATGCTTGGTATACAGAGCTGATCATGAGGATAAACCTGCTTAGGGACAGAAAGCATCGTGGAAAGAAGCTGCCACACCCTACCTTGACCTCTCCTCTTTGAAACGCCCAGTCTTGAAACCTCCCTGAGGTTAGAGAACTGGAGGGAACTAGGGGCATTGTAGTCCTCAAAGTGGGTAACTCGCCAGGAGATGGAGAGAATGTGGTACAGATGAATTGGGGGCTAGCAGAGCAGTAGAGGAATAACTTCTACAGAGTATGGCATTGGGGCAGCCAACTTGTCCAGACCCAGCTGCTGTCCCAGTGTTTAGGACTCAGGAATAAAGGTTTCCCATGACTGTGAACCATTTCTTCGGGAGACTATCTGTGGGCATCTGCAGAAAGCTGGACTAGCAGAAAGATTCATGAAGCTATAAAGTCAGGTCTGGGCTCATTTCCCTCCCCCTATAATGGTGATATCACAGGACAAAATCTGAAAGAACTCAGCCCTAAACCAAAGTCCACTGAAGAACTCATTCCATTCCTCAGCTTTGTCTTTGCCTTGTGTTTATTTTAATAGATTATTATTATTGTTGTTGTTGTTGTTGTTATGTTTGTGTTTATGTTTATGTGTGTTTTGCCTACATGATGTCTATGCACTTATGTACATGGTACCTACAGAAGCCACAAGAGGACATCAGATCCCTAGAACTGGAGATAGTCAGTTGTACCATGTGGGTGCTAAGAATCAAACCTGGGTCCTCTGGAAGAATAGCAACTGCGCTTAACTACTGAGCTGTGTTCCGACCTCCCTTTTGTTTGGTGTTTAAAAACAGAACACATTTCCTTGAGTTGAATAAGTCCCCATTATTACTACAAATGAGGGCAGAGGCGCAGGGCTGCAAAAGAGAGACTCTGTGTGTATACTTTTGTTTTTGTTGTTGTTGCTGCTGCTGCAACAAAACATTTTCATCAAAAGCAGCTTAAAGAAAACAGAGTTTAAAGAAAACGGGGTTTATTTGGGCTTTTGTCTCCAGAGGGAGAGTCTGTAATGGCAGGGAAGAGAAAGCATAGCAAGAGAAGCAGGACACTACCTAATCACGTTTTCACCCACACACAGGAGACAGAGAGAAAAGAGGATGAGGCTACAAATTCTTCCTCTGGTAAGATTCCATATCCTAAAGTTTCCACGGCCCCTTCCCCCGCAAAAAAAAAAAAAAGAAAGAAAGAAAAGAAAAGAAAAGAAAAAGAAAAGAGTACCACCAACTGTTCAAATACACCACGAGACTATGAGAACATTTCTCATTCAAACTGCCCATTGGGCTTCATGCAAGCACCAGAACTCTGATTAATATGATTGAGGCTGAGATGTGAGTCAAGGTCAGGATACTTGCATAGCCTAAATGAGGCTCTGGGTTCCATCCCCAGGAATGCAGCTAATCAGGATAAAAGATGCACTTGTGTGGCAATCTGACAATGAGTGACAACAGCACAAAACACCATGATAGATGACAATGAGCAAGACCTAATCCTCGGGGAACTTACACTAATCATAAGGAAACTCACAAATGTAATATAATGATTCTATACCAAAAAGAAAGACAGTGCTATAGAAGCAGAGACAGAGACACAGAGAGAATCAAGTCTAAATTGGATGTAGAAATGGATTCTCAAAATATATTAAGCAGGACTTTCGTCGCAGGCTGGTTAAACCATCCCCACGTCAGTGAGTTAACACAATAAATTCCCTTTTCTCGTTTCCCCTCCAGCTCTCCTAGCTTTCTCAGTGCCTACTACAAACATCTCTTATATCAGGCTGCTTTTTCCTTGCTTACAGCATCAAGCTATCCTGGAGTCATGCAACTAGTTTGTAGGGTACAGGGCAGGAAATGGTGGTAAGCATGTTGTATCAACACACTTAACAAACTGGCTCTGGAAGTAACATATTCAACTTTCATTTATATTTCATTCACAAGAATTAGCCACTTAGCCCCACCCCAGACAAGGGGATGTGGATTTTGTAGGTCAAAGGAAAAAAAAATGGAACAATTTGGTAAATGCATAGTATTTACTCTACCACATGGAAGAAAGGAAATCCAGAAGGAGGTATTGAGATTTGGTCTTTTGCTATGTATTGTAACCTTAAGTGCAGGGGCCCCAAGACCCAGTTGCCCTAGAGATTGGAGAGTCCGCATGTAGACCCAGGTGAAGCTATGTGACCTTTCCCCCAAGTTATTTTTGATTGGTGGATAAAGATGCCTTCAGCCTATTGCTGGGCAGAATTGAGAGAGGTGGGGCTTGGTGTTTCCAGCCTACAAATCAGAGGACAACCATGAGGGGGATAAGGAAGTGAATGGAAGAGGAAGGAGAAGCTGCCATGGGTTCGGTGAGTCATAAAATAATGGCCATGTGGGTTGGCTATTTGGAGTTAAAAGCAGGGAGATGAAACATGGCAGATAATCTAATAGGATTATTGGCTGGGAAATAGACATAATAGCACAGAGGACAGATATCTGCCCAGCTTTTGTGCTAATTAAGGCTTATTATAAATATAAAGGCTGTGTGTGTCAAAGGCAGGGTAGAAACCCTGGATTGGAATTCACTTTTCCTACAGTGATGAGGAGGCTGAATCAAGAAGAGGAAGGTGAAGAGGCAGAGAAGCTCTACCAGATTTTCCCTTGTACTGGGGTAGACTTTGTGTGCACAATAAACATGCTGTTTACTGCCGAGCTATACTCTCTACCCCAAAGCTTCTGACTTTTCTTTTCCTATTGATGTTTGTTTGAAACAAGGCCTTAGTTTGTGTAGTGGGTAGTTTGGGCTGCCCACTTTGTGTTCCAGGCTGGTCTCACACATGCACCAGCCCAGGAGCTATCTCAGATCCACAAATAGAAAACACAGAGAGAGAGAGAGAGAGAGACACAGGCACACACAACTAGGCACTACTAGTTCTTCCTCTGCGGCCCCAGGCCCAGTGAGGGAGGTGGCCCGAGGCCACTTACCTGAACTTACATTGTTGGTTGCCTTTTCTCCTGCAGCTACTGTGTTCCCTTCTCCTCCTCCACCCTCTCCTTCTCTCTGTGACATAGTGACATACCTGGACAACTCTCAGCCCCGTCCCATCCCGTGCTCAGCCTTTGGCTACTGACATCTTCATTGATAGGTCAAAATCCAATTGGGAAAAAGGACCTTTAGTTTTAGTAAACACAGATTCTCGATCAAAGCATCAGAACCATTCGTCTACAGACTTGGGAATCACTATTTAGACAAGGTTGACTTTCAACTCATAGAGATCTGCCTCTGCTGAAATTAAACGTTTGCAACATCAATCTGGGCCAAAGCACACCTCACATAAATTCAGGAGGTGAAAACTCTAAGTGGGAAAGGACTGAGGTAGATAAGATGAAGAGAGGGTGTAATCTTATATAGACTATAAGACTGAAAAGAGCGGTTGGAGACTTAGTTAGCAGAGTTCTTGCCTAGTAGGCATGAAGCTCTGGGTTCGATTTCTACCACCACAAAATCGGGACATAAGAGCACACCTCTGCAATTCCAGCATGGGGAAGGTACATGCAAGAGGATTGGCAAGCTCAAGGTCAACATGATCTATAGGAGATCCTGTCTCAAGGGGGTGTGGGGAAGGACCTCACCACAGGACTTACGAACTATGCAGTATGCAAATCAAGGCAGAGTTTTAGCACTAAGAACAGTGGATGTAAAGTGTAGAGAGAATCTCTTATAAGCATCACCTGTCAATAAAAAAGCTTATGGCCAATGAGATGAGGCAGGAAATAGGAGGTGGGATATCCAGCAGGGATAGAGGGAATTCTAGGAAATAGAGACACAAAAGAGCTTTGCCCTGGACTGGTGAGGAAACACAAACCAACTGAACTCAGAAGAGAATAAAGGAGAGACCCACCCTAGGAACTCTGAGGAGATGAGCGTCAGTATATGAGGAGAGAAAACAGCTAAACGCAGGTTAAAATAAAAGGGATAATAAGTCAAGAGCAAGTCAGAGAACAAGCCAAAACTTATGGCCAAGGCATTTGTTAATTAATAATTAGTCTCAGGTCATCCTTCCAGGAGCAAGGGCTGGGAGGAAAGATGAATTTGCGTTTACAGTGAGGACTAGTCAAGGTTTCTGAACAAGGAGATGAGAGATGTTCATATTTGTGCCTCTGAAAGATCACTCTGGCTGCTTTGCAGAGAACAGATGGAAAGGAAGGAAGACCAAAAGGAGACAAGCCAATTTGGAAGTTGTTGCACTAATCTAGAAAAGAGATGCTGTGTGAAGGCTGTTGCCGTGGGTCGACGGAGCAGAGGGCTTTCAGGAAGAATCAGGATTGCCAGGTGTGGTGACACTCAACTGTCATTCCAACATTCAGAAATGCAAGTTTGCAAGTTCATCCTGAGCAGCGCACACACACACACACACACACACACACACACACACACACACGAGCAAATGTGTTTCAAACAACAGAGAACTAAGAGTGTAGTTTACTAGTGAGAGTTCACCGAGAGAGAGAGAGAGAGAGAGAGAGAGAGAGAGAGAGGGTGGTAATGGTGCCAGTCATTGAGAGAGAAATAAAAAAAGAAAGAGCAGTTTTAAGGAGACGTATGATTGGCTGTGGAACAGCCAAGTGAAGCCAGAAGGAGTTTGCCTAAACAGCTCTTGCCTGGAGAGAAAAGACGTGAGAGGAGAAGGGATTCTTGAGCCTGGAACTGTGGATTATGCGGGGAGAGTGTGAAGAGCAAGCAGAGAAGCAGTGGTATTCGGTGTCTCGCTTCCATCTCTCCAGCTAAGGGAGGCCTGATTTGTAGCATTTGCTGGTGTCTGTGGTATAAACACCCGCACTCGCTTCAAGCTACGAACTTGTCATCACTGAACTCGGAGTTGCGAAGAGATGTACCCATTTGGTTCTCATGAGCTTCTGTGAGCTGGCTCCAGTACACCACCAAATACAAGAAATCTTCAAATACAATTCTACCCTCCGTCCTTAAAGAATAGACAGAACAAAAGACGTGAAAGAGAAGAGGCCTCCAACATAGGAACCGCAGGAAGAAAGGAGATGAGAGGTTAGCTAGACAGTGGGTAAATAGGGTTAGTGTGGAAGCAAGAAGATCCAAGTTCAAATCTCCAGTAGCCAGGTAAAAGCTGTGCTTGTCAGGACCCAGCACTGGGGATAAAGATGCCCATACCACAGAGCTCCCCGGACAGAGAGAGAGAACACAAAGGAAGACAACCAATGTCCTCTTCTGTTCTCTCTATTCATTTGGACAGGCCCATATACCCCAACCACATGTGTACATACTACACAAAACACCACACACACACACACACACACACACACACACACACGTGGAGAGGAGGAAGGTTATAAGGAAAGACTTGGTCAATTCTTACCTTTCCTTCACAGACATCTCATCCACATCCTTGTCAAGACCCAGCTCCATGAGCCGATAAGAACACATGACGTAGAATGTTGGGAGTAGTTTCAAATGGAAAAGCATATGTTGAAAACCCCAGGTGTAGAACAGGAGAACTGACTTCTATTTCCCAACATAAAATAAAATTGTATGTCTTGTATTTTACTTATACACTTATTCACTTATTATGGTACACGTGTAGAGGTGAGAGAACAACTTGCAGAAGTTACTTCTCTCCTTCCATATGTGGGTCCCAGGGATTGAACTCTGGTCATCAGATTTGGCAGCAAGTACCTTCACCTGCTGAGCCATCTCGCTGGCCCGGAACTGTGCCGATTTACAGCATTAGCATACCAAACTCTCTCCTTTATCCCTCCCCCATGTACACGGAAGTGTAGGACTTCTGCTCTTCAGGTACCACTTCCCTAGGAGCCAAGGGGGATGTGAGTTGAGTGTTGAATTGTGCTTTGTCAGCTCAGTTAATTACAGGTCCCAGAATGCCCCGCCCTCTAGGTTTCACGTTAGAATTTATTAAAAAAAAAAAAAAAAAAAGACATCAAGTGGAATCTGAAAGGTAGACACAAAAGAGCAGTAATTACCATTAGTGATCTGCAGTCAGACATAGAGGACACTCAGGTGCCTGGGGTCCAAGTCCATCAACATTGCCTTTTACCCTGCACCCAGAGCTCTTCCTAGCCATCAGCCCTACTAACAGATACAGGCACCAGGAGTCAGAAGCACTGCAGAGACAAGTGTATACCATCAAGGGTTTCTCTGCGGCAACACCTAGTCTACTGTTCCAGAGCCTCACAGACACTGGCATGCCTTCAATTCTCTGCTTCCTCTAATGTGTGCTTAACATCTCTGGTTTCTCACTTTCCTAAGGCTTCTGGAGAGTCTGCTCCCCTAATTGATCTGCTGGTATAGGTTGTAAAGAACAATCAGAACAAAATCCAAAATACATGAGCTTGGTTTGTGGATTGGAGAGAACATGGAAAAACAGCAAGGTCACTATTACTAAAAGGAAAAAGAAAAAAAAGCTGGGTGGTGATGGCACATGCTTGGGAGGGAGTGGCAGGCCACTTTCAAGGCCACCGTGTTCTCCAGAGTTCCAAGATGGCCAGAGCTACACAACGAAACTCTGTCTCCGAACAAAACAAAACAAAATAGCACACACCTTTAATCCCGGCACTTTCGAGGTTCAGGCAGGCTGATCTCTGTAAGTTCGAGACCATCCTGGTCTATATGGTGAGTTCCAGGACAGCCAGAGCCACAAAGTAAGACCCTGTCACAAAACACAAAAACCAAACAAATGAAAGAAGTAAAAATAAATATTAAATTAATAAAACTAGCAAAGGCCAGAAAGTGAAAGCTTTACTGCAATCTGAAAATGAGGGTTTACATTGTGCAAATCAGAAATGGGTGGAGAAATGTCATGGACAACAATGTGGAGAATAGTAAACACATCTAATGAGCTTTTGGCCTGAGCCACAGTGATTGTCAAGTAAAATACTGAAAGCAAGAAGGCCATGATGGTGCTGGAGGGATGGCTCAGTGGTTAAGAGCACTGGCTGCTGTTCCAGAGGTCCTGAGTTCAAATCCCAGCAACCACATGGTGGCTCACTGTACTGGTATCCAATGTCCTCTTCTTGTGTGTCTGAAGACAGCAATAGAGTACTCACATATATAAAATGAATAAATAAATCTTAAAAAAGGACATGATAAATGCCTGAAATCTCAGCTATTTGGGAAACTGAGGCAGAGCCTACATTGTTTACATAAAAGAGTTTAAACCCAGTGTTTCGGTTACTTCTCTGTTGCTGTGATAAAAGCCTCGACCAAAAGCAACCTGAGAAGACGTTTTTTCACCTTATAACCTATAGTCCATCATGAAGGGAAGTCAGGCAGGAACTCAGGGCAGAAACTCGGAGGCAGGAACAAAAGCAGAGGCCATGAGGGAATGCTGGTTACTGGCTTGCTTTCCTCTCCACCTGCCCAGGGACCAGCTGCCCAGGGTTACACTCACTTCAGTGGACTGGGCTCTTCCATATTCACCATCAGTCAAGAAAATATGCCACAGGCCAATCTGATGGAAGTGGTTTTTCAATTGAGGTTCTCTTTTCTCAGGTGACTCTAGCTTGGGTCAAACTAATTAAAACAAACAAACAAAAACAAAACAAGCAAACAAACAAAAAAAAAACCTAACTAGGCAACTTAGGTTGGCCCTGTATCAAAATAAAAATTAAAAATTTACGTTAGTGTTTACCTAGTATCCACAAGGCTCTGGAAGTCACTTCCCAGTCACTAACAGGAGCATACACATACACACAGACAGACATGCACACACAAACGTGCACACACATGAACATGCACAAACACACACTTAAAAAAGCATCCTTCAGCTACTCTAAAGCACTAGGAGAAAGACTGGAGAAGGAACCCTGATTACCAAGCAGAACTCAGAGGAACCTGTCAGTCAGGCGGAGTCAGTTCGGGAGTCTTTCGTCGGACACAGAGAGAAAAGGTAATTACAGTGTACCGTGGAAAGCTATGTTCTCAGATGTCTGTGTAGCTAGGCACAAAGCTCTCTGCCTATAATCCAAGCTCTTGGAAAACAGAGGCAGGAGAACCATAGTAAAGTCAACACAGTGAGCCAGCTCTACTAAGGGTATATAACAAGACTCTGTCTCAAAAACAAAAAAGACTGAAAACAGAGTTTCTGAGGTAATGCATATGAACGTATCTCAATGTACTATCTCCACAACCTATAATTATTTCAAAACCTGGGAAGATGACACGACTCAGCCGGTGAGAGCTTGCTGCCAAACCTCAGAACCCCAGTTCCACCCACAGGACCCACACAGAGGAAGGAGAGAACTGACTCTTTCAGGTTACCCTCTGACCTCTATATGTATACCATGCCATGTACACATACACACTCACACACACAAGCACACATGTGTGTACACACACACTCTCTCATACACTTACACACACTCTGACACACACACACACACACACACATCTGCTGATACAGGCAGCAGAAGTTCTCAGAAACAGTGGCCTGGGGATGGGGATAATCAAGAGTTAGGCTCTAACGCCCTGCAGCTGAGACTCTGGAAACCTCTAAACCTGAAGCCTAGCAATCTCTCCGTTAAACCAAAAGACTTCTAGGAATCAGAGGACTTGGTCCCAAAGAGGACTGACCTCCACATAACTGAATAAGTCTAAGAAATGGGTCTAAGTGGAAAAGAATCATGGGTGTGCAGCTGAGATGGTTCAGCAGTGAAGAACATTTGCTGTCCTTCCAGAGGACCTGAGTTCAATTCCCAGCACCCAAGTCAGGTCAGAATCCCCTGTAAATCCAGCTCCAGAGACCTGACACCACTGCTGGTTTCCATAGGAACCCACACATGTACCATACATTCCCACAGACATAATTATATAAATACTTTTTCTTTTCATATAAAAAGAAGAAAAGAAAATTGTCCAGCTGAGTAGACTATAAATCTCAGACATAGAAACCATCCCTCCCCCATCTCGTAGCCACCAAGGATAAAAAAAATTGAGACTGTTCACATAGACCTCTAGGCTTCCTTTTCCAGATTCTCTTGTAGAGGGTAAGCCTAAGAATGTGCTCAGCTACAACCACAGCCCTTTTTAATGGGGAGGACAAGCCCTAAGAGCCCAAAGAGTAATGGGATAAGGAGACACTCCCCCATAAGCATCAGACTCTAGCCGACCATCATGGAGAAATAAATAACTCTACAAGGTCCAGGCCGCTGATACAAATATCAGCCAAGTCGAATTTAAGGATTTCTCAGAGCCTTCTATTCTACCATGGTTTAATTTTTGTTTGCTTGTTTTGGTTTTGGGTTTTTTTTTTAATTTTTATTTCTGGGGGTGGGTTGTTTGGCAGGGGGTGAGGTAGAAATAAAGGGGTGATATTTGGTCTAGACTAGATGAGAACTCACTATGCAGCCTAAGTGGGGCCTCAAAGCCACCCTGCTTTCGTGGCCTGTCATGCTGAGATGACAGGCTTGATCTGCCAAACCAGCTTCTTTCTCTTCCTGTCTTTCCTCTCCTTTTAGGTCCCCCATCTTTTTTTGGTTGGGTGGCAGTGATTACTGTGCATTAGGTGAGTAACAGCAGACAGCATGCATTTTCAACAGTTTTGTATTGTTTTGTTTTGTAATTTAGAGCAAATAAACTGGCTTTGAGGGGTCCTTTTCCTCAGCCCTCTAGCCTACTCTCGTTTGTGATAGTACTTTTCCGCTTGTTAGTTTGTTTATGTAGCCATGACTGTCCTGAAACTCTCTCTGTAGACCTGGCTGGCCTTGAACTCACAGAGATCTGCCCGTCTCTGCCCCGAGTGCTGCAATTAAAGACACATGTCACTGCATCTTGCTACTTTCCTCTTGTTTGTTCTTATTTTTCCATCAGGGTTTCTCTGTGTAGACCAGGTTGTCCTTGAACTCGGAGGTCAGCCTGCCTCTGTATCCTGAAATCAAAGGCATGTGCTGGAACTGCCCGGGAATAAGCTCTATTTCAGTGACCTTTATGCTGTCTCTTGCCTTAGCTCAGATCTGAGGCTTGAGATTCTTTTTGTTTTTTTAAAGATGTATTTATTTATTATATATATGAGTACACTGTAGCTGTCTTCAGACGCACCAGAAGAGGGCATTGGATCCCATTGCAGATGGTTGTAATGTGGTTGCTGGGATTTGAACTCAGGACCTCTGGAAGAGCATTCAGTGCTCTTAACCACTGAGCCATCTCTCCAGCCCAGGCTTGAGACTCTTCAGCATGTTTTCCCTGACATGCTTCCTTACTTCCTCTGACCTCCGGCTGACTTCGTAGGCATCACTTCTTCTCCATCTCCCCTCCTTACGGATGCCAGGATTTTCAGCCTGCACTGCCACCTTTTTTCTCAAATCCTAATAAGATTGTCCTCAAGCTTAAAATGTAAAAGGGCCAGAGATGCCTCAGCAGTTAAAAGCATTTGCTGCTATTGCAGAAGAAACTGGGTTGGTTTCTAACACCAACATGGCAGCTTACAACCATCTGTTACTCCAATTCCAGGAAACCTGACACCGTCTTCTGACCTCCTAGTACTTATCCAGGCATGTGGTACACATGCACATAAAATATTAGAGGAGAGAGAAGGCTCAGCCCTAGGGTTCAGTAAGATGGCACCTCTATGGTAAAGGTGTGTCTTGTGAAAGCCTTGTGACCAGAGTTCAATTCCTGGAGCCCACATCAAGTTGGAAAAAGAAAACAGACTTGGCAAAGTTGACCTTTGACCTTTATGCATGTACCCTGGTGAACGTATACCCACTAAATAAAGTTTTTTGAAACGAAAAGGAAACAAATGGGTCTGCAAGATGATTCAGTTAGTGAAAGCCATTACTGCCAATTGTGACCACCTGAGTTCAGTTCCTCAGCCCAGATGGTGGAAGGAGAGAAGTGACTCCAGAGATTTGTCCTCTGACTTCTGTATGCATGTTATGTGGGTACACATGCACACACACACACACACACACACACTCACTCACACACATTCTCACACACACACTCACACAATCACACACACTCACACACACACACTCTCTCTCACACAACTCACACAACACTCACACACACACATTATTACCAAAAAACAAAAAAATACGAACCTGACATTTTGAGACTATAATCAGGATGGTTGCAAGCTTAAAGGCAGCATAGCTTACATACACAGTGAGTTCAAGGTCAGCCTAAGCATTAACTGAGACTCTGTCACAAAGTGAGCAAGAGGGTGAGCACTATAGCTCAGAGATAAACCAGTTGCCCAGCAGGCACAAAAACTAGGTGCAATCCCCAGTACAAAGGATTTAGAAAAATCTACATGCAAGTGGTAACACACAGACACAATACACACCATACCACACACACACACACACACACCACACAACACACTATACCACACACACATACATCACACACACACACCATACCATACACACACACCACACACACCATACCACACACACACACACACACACACATACACACACCACACACCATACCATACCACACACACACACCACACCATACCACACACACACACACACACCACACACATATACATATACCTCACCACACACACAAAGTAAGCTTTTAAATAACTCTAAATTTGAATTCTATTATCAAATATTACCTATGAAATTTTCTTAAAAGAAAACTGATTGTTGTATTTAATTTTAGGCCAGAATGTATGTATGTGTGTATGTATGTATGTGTGTATGTATGTATGTATGTATGTATGTATGTATGTATACCACATGCATGCTTGTTGCTCAAGGAAGTAAAAAGGAAGGGATGAGACCCCCTGGAACTGGTGTTACAAATGGCTGTGAGCTGCCCTGTGGGTGCTGGGAATTGAACCTGAATCTCTTACAAAAGCAAAAGGTACTCATGAACCATCTCTCCAGCCCCTGCCTGTGAGGTTTTATAGTTCGTGTTTGGTACTATTAACTTCGTAGTATTTGTTCAGAAGGAAATAAGCAAAGCACGTAAAAGGAGAAGCTGATGTGAGTAGGAAAAGCAAGTTTACAAATGTTCTGCTCGAAAGAACAGGAAATAAATTTGAATGGAAAATGAGAATTTAAATCATGTCACTTTTCTCTTGAGTTGAATGTCATTTTTCGTTAGTAATTTTGAAACCACTGTAATATTTATTTCATGAAAGCTATCAAATATTTTCATTATGGAGGTATACCAAGGTTCCTAATCAATGTATTTTATTCCTGAAAAATGTGCTCAGTTCATAAGCCTATAGGTAAAATATGAACATTTTCTCCCTTTATGTATCCTCGGCTGGCCTCAAATTCAGTATCGCCTTTGCCTCCACCTCTGGGTGGGAAGCTGAGGACTGCAGACATACACCACATACTTCTGTATGGGACAGACCCCAGAGTCCCCGTATGCCAGACAAGCACTCTACCAAGTGAGCTACATCTCCAGTCCCCAAGTCACAAGCTTTTAGATGGCATGCTTTGTTTCTCATTCCTCCTAATATATTGGGCAGACGTCGTCACCCAAGATGAAATTGGTTTCTTCCTTCCTTCCTTTCTTGCAGCCATTGTTTAGATTTTTGTTTATCGAGTCAGACTCTAACTTTGAAGCTCTTGGTTAGTATATCTGTCTGATATACTACTTCTTCCTGGGGTTCCCCCAGAGAACTATAAATCTGTAATGAGAAGGAAGTAGAAATATAGGTAAGTGAGAAAAAAAATGCTAAGAAAAGGGTCCCTGGGAAAGATAGTCCACAACAGAATATTTCATATTCTAAGTTATTCCAAATACCGTGTGCCCTCTAAGTGGTCCCTCCTTAAGGCTTTACTCACATGGATGACCTTAATTAAACTTGGTCCACGTTTATGAAGAGTATCAAATTAAGAAACTTTAATTTAAAAAAACAACCCCCCCTCCCTGGACGGTTTCCCAGAGCGTACCCAGCATTAAGACCTTATTGCTGCAGCTAGTTGGAAGGACCATAGTCACAGCGCCGGTCGTGTCTCCAAGAGTTCTGTGACTGATGCCTAATGGAGCCAATTTTCACTCTGGCAGAACAAATTCAAGTTCAATACTAACTTGAATTCGTTGCCTTCGGATGCTAGGAATCAGATCTTTGGAGAGGAAATTGTATCAACGCCTCTGCCTATTAAGTGATATTCCATTTATTTCATCTAAATAGCTAGCAGGAACAACTGACGGGAGCAAAATCTAAAACAGAAAACAAATCTTTTTTAATTATGGAATCTGCTCTATTCCCTTTTAGCCTTCTTTCTTTCATCTCCTCCACGACCCGCCCATTTTCTACCAACTCCCCACCTCAGCTGTGGACCACTGATCATTCTCAAACCCGAGCAAAGGCCCCGCACCTTGGCTCACCTACACTAACAAGCATATCACAGTCACAGGCCATTGACTGTCACTCACGTTTTTATTACCACGAGTTTGATGAACATTGATACACTTGCGTGTCTCCCTCTGCACCGGAAAGAAAAGTAATAATTTAGATAGAATTCTAAAAGTTAGCGTGTTTTGTCAATAGCTCCATTGTTCCTCCGGTTCATTCATCACAGCCTGCCTGCCATTGAAATCCTTCCTCCCTGACATTATTAAAGTCAGTCATTATTAAAGTCATTTCAAAAAGAGACACATGGGCCACTTCTAAGATATTGTTGAGCTGGAATCACATTTTCGGTACTTTATGGTGTATTGTATTTTCAAGCGTCTGAAGCAAATATAATATTCTTGCATATTTCCTCTGATAGAATCTCATGTAGACGAAGACAAGATAGGGAAAGTGATGCTTATCATATGACTCTGGCATCGTCCCTTCTGATCAACTGAGATGCCCTGAGAAAACCAGCATCAGCTTTTCTATTGTGGAACAAATCAGAGGACATGAGCTGGAGTTCTTATGTGTGTCATTTTTGTGAGAAAGAAAAAAAAAAAATCTTTGAAGAAAAAAAGCACCTAATTGTATCTGTATTCATACAGTTTTGCTAAAATATTACGTGGAGATATAATTTTATAAACAATCACATTGCTCTGAAGATTAATGGATTCTTATGCCCATCACCACCACCAACCCCCACAAGCAAAATTAAATTTAATTAAAACTTAAAAAAAAAGACCCAAAACACAAAACTGCATAGCTTCTAATTTTCCAAGCCTTTTTTTTTTTTTTTTGGCATTATTTAAGTAATTTAAACCAGATAGTTTTAAGTTGTTGGTTGTATATAGTAAAGTGGATAAGCCTATCCTCATGCAATACACATACTGGCTAGTCATTTTCAATTACTATGATGTAACTTTACCAAAATATGCCTACAGATGGGAAGCCACCCTTCTGAGTATTTGAAAAGATGGTGAAATACCTTTCATATCGTTTGATATTTTGGTACAAAAACATGGCTTTGACCTTCAATGATGTTGTTTCCCTTTTAGTTACAAAGAAATAAATTCAGAGCAAAGAAGGTCATTTTATGTGTTAACAGATGATGTTTAATAAAGCGCATACAGGCAGAAACAAGGTAGGTCCCCAACTTCAGTGAAAATCGAAACATAGGCCTAGACCGACAGAGCAGGTAAGCCTACACATTTGCACTAGTCTGCACGCGCACACGTGACAAAGCACACACCGAGTGGTGGCAGAGTCACAAACACATAAGTTATCTTCTTTACACTTTGTTATCTCTTGTCCCAGAAACAGACCCACGTTCTATACACATTTTCTGTTAATGAAGTTTTGACCCTGATTTTGTTTTACATCAAAATTGGTTGAGCTGCTCAGAGACGGAGAAAACACTTCATTCAGCCCAGCAGCCCCTTTCAGAATGAATTAATGGATAGAACCTCTCAATTGTACAAACATTTTACAAGACCTTCTGCCCCTCCAACATTTTGGATTTTTAAAGTGTTCTAGGTTTTAAAGAACAAAAAGAAATGAAAAGCTTCTACATCCATCCTGTAACCCCCCCACACACATACACACACAATCTCACCAAGTAATTTCTCTTAGTTTTACTTTTTAAATAAAGGCCATTCTCCAGGCTTTCTTTTGTCTGCCTTCCCTTTCTATCGCCACTAACACATATTTGGGTGGTGGGAGAGAGTTCCTAAATGGGACCCCTAGGAGAGGAACGTGGGAATAAGGGAACCACTATCCTGGGACTTGCCCATTTGACCCTCAGCGTTCCCCATCCGACCCCTCCCTGCTCTCTTCCTTTCTCTGGCTGTTTTTCCAGGAGCCGGAGCACCTCAGGCCCGCACGAAGTAAACTGAGTTTTGCTGTGTGGTGCACCTAGAGGCTTTGGTGGGTTGTCCCATGGAAAGCTTTGAGACGCATTTGAGTTTCTTCTGGTTCGCTTGTGTGTGTGGATGCTCGGTCGGGTAACCCTGTCGCCTACCCTTGGGGTAGATCCACCGACCGAACCGGCGCTCTCTCAAGGAATGCGGACACCCAAATGCTGGCCACTGCCCTCTGGTCACAGCGGAAAAAAACACTGAATGGGGCTTGCCTGAAGCACGTGGCCTCGGTGACTGGTAAAAAGGAGGCTGGCGGGTGAGAAGCCAGGGAAGAACCTGGCAGGCAGGGGCACAGCACATGTCTGAATCCCCGCCAGACTCCCTACCCTCCCAGGTCTCCCCTGCAATCCAAAACGCAGGTCAGTTTCCCTTTTTTTACCAGAAGGATAGTTTTATCGCTGGAAAGTGGGAGGAGGAGGGGCAGGACAAGGAAAAAAGAAAAGGAAGTGTGCTCGCATGTTAATTTGTTTTTTCCCCCTCCATGTGCTTCCAAATTTTAAAAAAGTGGCCTCTTAGGCGACAGGCCTGCGGTTTTCACAGTGTAAAACGGATTAGTGGGCAAGCTCCTGCCCTTCTCCACTTTCGCTTGCGGTTTGCAACCCCCAGGGCGGGTCTGACCCGGAGGCACCTGCCCAGACGAGCTTCGCCCGCAGCTGCCTAGCGCGTGGACTCCGCTTCTCCGGCGCCAACACCCACCCCAGGGACCATCGGCCTCCCACCCGCGGGGCGGAGATCCCAGGCCCAGTGCCAGGGGGAGGGGAGTTCCCACGGTGTGGATGATCCGCACACTCAAAGTAGTCGGCCTTCGAGCCCTTGTGCGCTAGTATCCCGGCTCTCCGCCGCCGCTCCTGGGTCATAGGTGTGCCGGAGTCCCGGGACCGTCTGCAGCCCCGTGCTCCCAGGCGCCACGCAGAACCCCACTTGCTCCATCGTCGGTTTTCCTCCTAGAATCTGAAGTTCGTGGAGGACACTTCCAATAGTTCTCCTGTGTTTACCAGTCAGTTCGAGAAGGAACAGGAAAGTCAAACCGTATAAGATAACTCCGAGCAGAGGTCGCTGAAGATGTAAAACGTGGATCCCACACAGGCTGGACGCGTGGTTCGGCCCTCTAGTGCGTGCACCTGTCCACGAGTTTGCTGGGAGGAGATTCCGAGATTTGGTAAATCTCATCCCATGCTTACGTTTTAAATAAACAAAAGTAAAAGTGTGCTTTCCAGTTAAAGAAACGCCTTCTGGTCTTTCCGCCTTGACGCGGGATTTAGGCTTCTAACACTGCAGGGAATTATCAATGTGACTTGTCGATCCATAGCGGGGCATCCACAGAAGAGGTCCCGTAGGATGGTGGGGCCAAGGGTCCAGAAAATAACATCAGTGAGGGACAGACTCTGGGGTTCTGGACCGTCAGGCCCGTTTTGCTTGGGGGAGGGGATCCTTGCGCATGAGGGTGAGGGGGGGACTACCCACCACCCCCCCAGCCAGAAGCGTGATGGAGCATCAGGCGGGTTCCACCTTAAGAGTCGCGGAGCGCCCGGCTGCTGAGACGCCTGGCACCTGCAGGGGGCGCTGCTGCCTCGCGGTTCCTCCCGCGCCAGGGCACAGTGGGCTCTGCAGCTTCCAGGCCTTCGTCCCCGGAGGGGGTGGGGACCCTAGGGGAGGAAGGGCGCGAGTGCCGCCGCTAGTAAGGAACCCGAGCCCTTCAGGATTGAGAAACTGCCTCTTCGAGGCGCTAGCAGCGTGGAGCTTCCCGTCACTCGGCCCAGAGAGGAAGTGCAAGCAGGCGCCCTCCCCTGCCCCCACCGCCTTCCTGCGTCCCTCCACCTCCGCTCTCCGACCCCGACCGTGCTTCCCAGACCCTTTGTTCTCCAGGTTGGGAGCGGCTGGGTGGGTTCCCCGGGGAGGAGGTGTCCCTGCTGCACGTGGAGGGGAAGGGATTGTCGCCGGGCTTCCAACCTGCAGTTCTCACCCTTAGAGTCCCCTGAGCCCCACCGCCCCTTGACTTGGGCAGCTCCGTGCGAGCTTTCCCGCCTCTCTTTCCCTGTCGCCGCCTCCCGGGTCTCCAGGAAGAGGAAGGGTAAAGACTGACGCCAGGGGCTAGAGAGACCACATCTACTTCCAGTCGCTGAGAAACCCCTGGGACTCGTTTGGGCCTGAGCCCACAGCGCCCGCCGCAGGTCACAGAGGACATCCTCGGACCTCGGGCGCACGGTCCCCGCATCAAGTCCTGAGGACCCCAGAGCCCCAGAAGGGAGAATGGGACATTGTATGTCGCGCCCAGGAGTCTGATTGCAAACGAGCGCTCTCTCCACCCCACCCTCGGCGGCGCCACCCGCGTCGCCCCTCTGCCGCGCGTGACCCCAAGGGCTTGGGCGATTGTGTCTCCCTGAGTACAGTTACAATTGTGTTCGGCTTAATTTCTTACGCGGTTGAAGGCGTCGCGGAGTAAAGCGAGGGGAGCAGGATGTGGGGTGGGGGAGGGGAACTAGAAGCGGGAAACTGCGGGGGAGGGGAGGGCAACTGCACAGTGAAGGGCTACTACGGGTCCCGCGTCCGGTGTGACCAGGCAGCACTGCTCATCCTGGCTCAGGATCTGGGCTCAGGAGCCATAACGTGGCCGAGGTCTCCCCAGCCCCGGCCCTGTGCACGAATCTCCGCAGACTGCGTCCTCACTCCTTGCACTCCAGCTCGTTTGCGCTCGGCCGGGTTGGGGGAGGGTTCCGTACCAGCAGGGTGTCACCAAGTAGGAGCAGCCGCTAGAGTAGCTGCTCGGCCTGTGACTGTGAGCTCCAGCCTTACGGGAGCCCCCTCCCGCCTCTTGGCTTGACCCAAGTCCTCACTGGCTGGTCTAAAGGCGTGCTAGCACTCCTCTCCGCAGCAGGTTCCGGGGGACACACCCCGTCCCCACCCCCGAGAGCTGGCGGCCAGCTCGGTATGCCAGGCGGCCAGACGGGCGCCCTGCCAAATTCCGCGTTCCTCTCCAGGAGACGGGGAATTGCGTCCCAGGCTCGGGAAAGCCGGTAGTTCGGGCTTGGGACTGGTTTGCAAAGCTCCCCCCACCCCACCCCCCAAGGCGCCAAGGACGCCTCTGCAGGTTGGATTCCTGCTCCGTATCACTTCAATTTTAATTAATCTTTTAAAACACCGCTGTCACGTCGCTTGCAGAAAATTAATCAAACTTGAATCCTTGTTGCATAGCAAGAATTTCGATCCAAGTCTTTTAAAAAGGACTTGACTTTGCAAAGTCACGTCTTTTACAGTTCCTTCATTCCCCCTTTAGCAAGGGAAATACTGCAAAAGTCAGGACATGTTTGCTTCCTTCTGTCTTTAAAATGAAACTCTGCTTATTTCTGATCTTTATTTTTCTGTCTTCGAACAAAAAAAAGTTAAACGATAAATTGCCTACCTCTGTTAATTCAAAATATAATTAGTTTGAATGATCTTTGTTTAAGAGCTCAGATAAACTAAGATAATCTTAATTTTAATGTGACACGACCCCTATTTTTCCTTGTGAATAATGAGAATAAAGAAGTCATTAATTAATACCAAGGTATCTCCATAGAAGATGGTATCTGGTGGTGCTGAGACACTGAAACATCGGTTGTATTAGTAATTGATACTGTATAATTGAACATGAAGATAGTCGTCTGTTTTTAACCTCAAAGCTGGGAGTTTATTTGGTGATTACTGAGCTTCTAATAATTAATTTTAGTCCCTTCTTGATGCAAAAAAATAATTCTTACGATTCCCCCAGTTCCCGAGCAACAGAGGCTTCTTGTTAAAAAGCCCACTCTCGAAATGACTGTGAAGCTATATATGTAGTAACCCTTTCTGTTCCATTATTTGTAATAAATTTGCTCCATTTTCATGTCCAATTACGTTTTCCTTTGCTGTGATTTACTAAGCTACAAGAATATACTTATCTTCTCATTGCTGCTTTGTCTTCCTACTGTACGCAACCGGCTCAGCTTGATACATGATTCCTAAGACTTTCCGTATTTTTAAGCTAAGATTTGAAGATGACTTCCATTAAAGAATCAAAATTTTTGCCACACACCAGACTCTGATCAAACCCACAACGTGCATTAGCTCACACTTTTTCTGTTATTAAAACAGACCTGCAAAACACATTCCCCCTTTCCAACCTGAGCTGAGAAACAGCTATGGCAGCTTCCTGGGCTAAGTTTAGTGTTAGCACAACTTTTGGCACTAATATAAAAATCCTCTCTAAAGTAATAAGGTCTTCAGCAGTGGATATTTAGTCTCTAGCTGCAAAGTGTCTAGTTACTTCTCGCCATGAATTTGCTAATGGCCTTGCCTTTTAACCAATCCAAAGGGCTGTGATGTTTGTCTCATATGTGCAAAGTTAAGAAAACCTTCGGTGCTGATACCTTCCTCCAAACACTGTCACCCCAAGTATGAAGTATTTTGTGCCACATAAATATTCTCAAAGCCTCACCTTTACACCCAAGCCTCCTGCTTAAGTACCAGCACTAGTCCCGAAACTGTTGGAAAGTATTCAGCTTCACACTCTAATTCCTTTTTACTACAATTAAAACTTTAGGTCAATATATGCGGGCGTAATTCTCTTCCCTTGGATCTTATATTTTCCCACTATAACTTAGGCTGAAATGGGATTAAAACAGGATCTAGAGTTCTAATCTCGGTTGATGTTTTGGTTTATTCACAGTAATGAGTCCTATTCCCTGCGGTCATGAAGCTCCCAAATGTCAATCAAGCAAACTGATTCAGAGATGCCATTGTTCGGCTCCCACGTCACTCGCCTTCCTCTCATTTTATTGAACAATACCGGAGTTCTCTGATCAGTCATTCGGAATATGAGGCATTATCTGGGGAAAATTCACAAAGTGTCTTGATCTTTCTTTGGGAGATACTGTTAAGGGGCTTCAGCAAGGCAGAGAGCTTGTTTGTGTTTCTGTCTTTGGACCGCACTGTGGATGGGGGGGAAAAAAGCAAGGAATACCTTCTGAAAGAAAATCATGCCGTAAATCCGTCAAAAATTAATTTGTCCAGTCGGATGTTACATTTCTATTTTTGTGTTGTAAGCGTACTTTTTTGTCATCTAAGAAAGTATCACGGGGCGGGGTTCAGTTGACATGCCCCCACGTCCAACCCCCTATGTATACTAATGTGTTTACACTAGTTAACTCAGAATTTATTTGGGAACTGGGAAGAGCTGAGCTGAGCTGGGAAGCTTTCTCCCCCTGCCCACTCAGGGAGCCTGTACCACTCACTCGCTTTTCCCAGTCACAATCCTGGGTCATTCGTGCTTGCGTTCCCTCCCCGAGACAATTCCCAAAGCCGAAGGCATCTACAGTGTTACCAGCTCCAAACAGTCCAAATTAATAATCAACTTAATTCATGGAGGACTCGAGCCTTTATCCTCAGTTCCCTGAAGGCAGCGGGTATGGATCCCGGCTCCTGCGAGCACTTCCTTGCAGGGAGGCAGGCGTGCAGGGACAGATGTCAGGGGAAAAGCGATCGATGGCGACTTTCACCTACAGGGTTATGAGCAAGGAAGCAGGAATCAACCCTCTTAACTGTGTGTTCTCATATCGGAATTCCTGCAATCTCAACAGCCTCGCAGGCTCGGGCTACTGGCGCTTGTAGCACCCCCTAACACACACACACACACACACACACACACGCACACACACACACGCACGGCCCACGCGTCTTCCACGTACACTTAGAGCTGAGGTGATAAGTGAAGGCCGCAGAGGTGGGGAAAGAAGGTGGAGCCACTGGGTGGATCGTGATCGATCACTTTAAAGTAAAAGATTTAGAAAAAAAAAAAAATCCAGGCATCCCTTCGGAAGATGGAGGGAAAGCTTCCCGCGGCCTGCTTGTCCCTGCCACCCGGGGCTTCCGAGCAGCGGCGCCAGGCATGGAGGTCTCCGAGGCTGGTGGCTCGACCCGGGACCCCAGGCTGCAGCCGGCTACGCAGAACGAGCTTCACGTAGCTGGCCGAGGGGATGTGAGCATCTCCGGGAGGATCCGGTTGTCCCGGCACCGAGGACGAGCTGCACACCCGGGCCGCGCCGCACGCGCTTTTCCCTTTCTCAGCAAGCGGGAAAGGCCTGCCTCTCAGGGAGCCGGAGGCCAGGAGGCACCAGGGGCTTGCAGGAAATCCGAGCTCCCTGCGACCGGCTGGCCGAGAAGGGGCGGGGGAGAGCCCAGCAAGCCGCCCCAGAGGCGGGCCGTGCGAATTCCTGAGGAAAAACCCCTCTGGAAGAAGCCAAAGACTTCTGCCCCTCCCCCGTCCATGGCCTTCCTTCTGGTTGCCTGCGCTCCACCCTGCTCTGCTCTCACCTGCGACCTGGCTGAGGGCTGAGCCCCTCACCCCACCCTACCCCATCCTTCAGTTCCATCTCCTCCTTGACCTTTCTGAGACCTGGGCCAGGGTAGTCAGGGTGTTTCAGAGGAAATGAAATTGTTCTGGAGATTACAGTGGGGGCTTTGGGCTAGACTCCCTACCCACCCCCTCGGCCCCCTTTCTCCTGCTTCCACGTTAAGTACCAACTTGTATCTCCCTTCACAAAAATAGACGAATTTCCTCGCTTATTTGCAGTTTTGCAAAGTTCGACACACAGTTCAGTGAACCTTAAGCGCCCTTGTGCAGACACACACTGTGGAGGTTTGTCAAGAACTCTCCGGCAGCGATTATAATGACAGGTGAATCCAGCAGCCCCAGGGGGAACCTGACCTAAACCCAAGACTTAACAATAGGTTAGAGAGACCCAAAGACACTTCAAGCAACAGGTACCTATACCAAGCAGGCTTTGGAGAGTCCGGTCCAGAGTCTTGGCCCTACACTGGGTAGGTGTACCTCAGTGACCAGGGACTAAAGGCCCCATCAACCATGAGTCTTCCCCGGGGAGATCCCTTCTCTCCAGAGTCTCATAACACCAGAAATCTCAGAACTCTGACCTGCCTTGGCATATAGGCAGGCCTGGCTTCAGTTTCAGCTAGGCCCCAGCCTTGTACGTATCTTCTTACGGGATCCAAAATAGAGAGGAAGAAGGTGGAAAAGGAGAAGAAGAAGAAGAAGGGGACCTGGGTACAAAAATAAAAGATGGAACTCACACAGTCTTTCTTACCCAAATTTCCCTCAGTTCAGGCTTCCCCACACTCGGGAGGAGATAACTGGTTTCAGTAACTATTTCCTCAAGGTTAGTTACTTCTCTGAGTGACATTTCACACCTGAACCTGGTTGAACACAACCTGAAGAGAGGAAGCAGCCTTGTAGCTTAAGAGAGATAAACTGCTTTGTAGGGCATAATAGCCTCCCTGTAGCCACTGGCTCCTCACAGAAAGCCTGGGAGATTCAAGCTGCAGGAGCCTAAGTGCTCTGTTGCACAACCAGTCTCAGCCTTAACCCACCATGTTCAGCCCGAATTAGATTTAAAGAAACGGGGAAGCTTAGGGTCCCTTCTCCTGCCTGGCCCGCTCCATGGTGAGGAGATGCTCTCACAGAAGTACAGGTTCTTAAGGCCGTATGTGCAAATGAGAGCTGGTCACCACTGTGATGAACGAGAGACTAGACCACTGACGACAGGAAAAGGTTTGTGTAGAGGAGGCAGAGGTGTCAGAGAGGTTTCCTTCTGCCCAATTCAGAAATTCAGCTTGACTCAGTCCTTCTAATAGATGTCTGTGTCTGGGTTATCAAGGAGTGCTGGTGTGCGTGTGATTTCCAATACCCAGTTATCACGTAAAGAACTATGTAAGAGAAAGTGTCTTCCAGGGAAAGAGAAGCCGAGGATCCCAGCACACCAACTGAGGAACTCTTCCTCATTAGAGAAAGCCTTTGTATAGTGCTGCACTTCTTCCCCAGATTTGTAGCCTGGTCACACCGAAGGAGGAGGCAGCTGTGGTAGCTGCTGCTGCTACCTGCAGGCATCCAGCAATGTGTCCCTAGCAGCAGACTTGCTGTCCCCAGTGTGTAAGGCCCAGGCTTTGCCCATTAGTCTGTGACTGAAAACAATCCCCCTGCTCCAAGCAGCCTCCACAGTGCCTACCCCAAATCCCTAAGCAGATTCCTGGACTTGGAGAGAGAACAGTTCAGGGTGTGAGTATCTAAACGCAGGAGTCCCACTCAATTTGGAAAGGAATAATAAAATCGTGTGTGGCAGGAGGGTATCTGTGCCTATATGGATGACAATTTCATCTTTTGTTCCTAGAATGGCACTGAAAATATTTTTCTCCTACATAGCAGAAAATTCAGTTTTCACATCTTGGTATGGTAGTTCAACCTTCTGCAAACCGTATTGTGTATTTCCCCCCCTCGATTTTAAAGAGAGAAGAATTGTACAAGCCATTCTTTGTCCCAGAGCTGAGACAAAGACTAACTCACAGGAAAAGCTCTCTAAAATGTCCCCTTCTCTGATTTGGGAGGAAAGCTTAGGGAGTCCCCAGCCCGTAATTGTGGCTGCCATTTAATCCTCCTTGGTACACAGCTCATCTTTCCACCGCGCAGAAGTACCATTGAGATATGACTAACCTTTAGGGTTATATCCCAAACTGGGAGTCTGGGGCTTACACTTGGATTGTCTGGGCCTCTTCTAACCTGAACAAAAAGGATTTGAAGAAAATCACATTTTTCCCCTCACAACAAAGCATTCCTAATCACTTCAGCTCGTTGGTGAATTTTTATTCCCGTGTCTACTTGGGGTATTGAAATCGATCGTTGCAATATTTAATATATTACACTCCCAGGGTCATTGCTCTCCTAAGACCGAATTCTCTCCCTCTTACCCTCAACTCAGCCTGGCTCCTTCCCTCCCACTCCCATCTGTCCGAGCCCTCTGTTTATCTGTCCACATAATGCCTTTAATTCACAACCCACCCTGGCAACTTTAGCATGTTTATTCCTTTTTCTTCTAGTATGGACAATTCTGAAAGCTCTGGGTAGCACACACTTAAGGGAAAATGAGGAGCTTAGTAGATTGGAGAAAATTAACCTGCCACAAACAGCCTCATTAAAGAACTGCCTACCAAGAGTTAAGAATTAATAGCAAAATGGATGGGAAAAAAAGCCCTTGAGTGAAGAGACCTTCAACCCCCTTTCCTGAAAGGTGCATAATTTACAGACCAAATCTAACATTGGGTTTTATTTCCCGTTCCTCGTGACCTGTCCCATAACCTTGTGATCCACTGTGGGGGCGTCTTTCTCTTTGGTGCCTTTGGTCTTTTTTTTTTTTTTTTTTTTTTTTTTATGAAACCATAGGTCCTCAGATCAAAATGCTTTCTAATATGTACATGTATATATGATATGTATGATACATAATTCTATTCACATACAAATATATATATTTAGTCAAAAATGCACTTAAATTGTTTGGGGGCCTTTTAATTTAGAAAGGCACTCTAAGAGACTCCTGGGTTCCCTTTGGGAATTGCTAGATGATTTGAAGAGTGCCCTTAAAAGAATTGTGTTTGGATAGGAGAGGGGGTTGGGGGAGCCATGCAGAAAGAAGCATGAAAAACCAGATCCAGGGCATGGTGCAGATTTAGTGTTCTGATGGGGCTGTGGCTTATTTTGTATATGAAGTTCAAATTTAAGTAAAGCCCATGTCTACGGGCTGTAAGTTGCTCTTCTAATGTTTTATTGGGCAGTGTATTCTATATTGGCATTTTATATGCATAATCTCATTTCAGTGCGGAGCTGCATACTAAATCCTGGAGCAAGCAGATGAGAATTCTGTATGGATATTGCACTCAATTTCATTGGCTTCAGTGAGACTTTGCACATTGTGATTTCCATTGTAATGGCTTATCTTTGGCTAGAATTTTACACATTGGCATGCTATTCCTTTGGCCAGGATCCTGAATGAAGAAACCATGTCAATGGCTCAGCCGGCCATAATGATCCCATTCACCTTATAGCATGTAACTGAACTCAATGGTCCTAACAGTATTCATAAAAAGGTTCCTGATTCTCTTTTCCTTAACATCTTTTTTGCACTTTCTCCCCCTCGAAGATCACATTTAAGACTACTCCTGAAGTATACACTAAAGTTCAGATTAGGGAGATGTGGGAGGTTCACACTCAGGATGCTTCCAACTCATCTGGAAATCCTTGTGTCAGATCTCAACCAGCTCAGACCAACAAGAGATTAATGCAAATGACAAGATTTTAGAAACCCACCTGCAAAATAAGTAATATTTCCTCCCATGTGCGTTCCACAAGACGAATTATGCTTTCCTTGTATTTCACTATAATCTCACGTTACAACTGTGAACACAGGTTGAAATGCTTAAGATAATAAGAAATGGTGATCGTTTAGGGAAAGTGGACATCTCATAGATAATTGTTATCAAGAAGGTGATAAGAGCACACGACAATTTCCTAGCTTACTTTTAAAATTCATGATCCATCAAAAATGTAAAAGGATTTTTAAAGGATTTACATATTTTTAAGCATGTGAACAGCAGAACCACTGAACAATTCTAATGTTATCCAAACTCTTCTACTTAAAAAAAAAAAAAAAAAAAAAAAAAAAAAAAAAAAACTTATGGGAAAAAAAAGTCACTAGTCCTCTTTTTAAAATCAGATAAGAAATACTTGAGCCGCAAAGATGTACACTCTTAATTCTCAATCACATACTTTAAGCTTGTTTAAGAAGTCTTTTATTATTAACAGGAAAAAATAAAATTGGCTTTCTGAAGGCCAATTTGCCACATGATATGTAACACTTGGAAGAAAATTAAAAGCACCTCTGTATATTTGCATGTGGCAGTGCATTCTGTGTTAGATCCATAGCCAGGTATTTATGGAGTGGCGCCCTTTGGGTTTGGTACACATGCTATTTTTGATACTCAGAGCAAAGTGTCTCAGTGTTTGAGGGCTAAGAGATTGGGATGCTCTGGCCCTTCCTTCACCCCAGCAAGAAAGCACAGCAATTGCCACAGCTTCCACATGGCCTCAAAACTCTGGTGTAAGTCTAACTCTTCCTCTCCACCCCAGGAGAAAGGCCTCCACCTGTGTGTGAGGGTTAGGCTGGGGAAAGGATGGGGCAGCTAAGAGGGTGGGAGAAAAGAGGGAAGACAGACAGGGAAAGGGTAAATAAGTCTGTCTGTAGCAATTTCTATAACAAGCAGCTTTTAACTCAAATAGGTGTGGTAATGAAGAATCTGAAGCTTCTTTAGGACTGCATATTTGGACCCAATGCAGAGGAAGAAAACTATCCTTTGACATTTACCCTACTGACAACCAGGGTGTTCATATGCAGTAGGAGGAAAACAGGATGAGTGTGAATCATGCTTTTCTTCCTGGCAGATGCAGGAGTACAGACCCTTCCAGGGTGTTTCCCCTTTAAGCCCTTGAGCAAGTTGTAGCCTTCAGAACTCCCAGGCGTTTGTGTGATAGCTAACTTTCCCAGAGAGGGGCAAGTCGGCTGCTAAGTTTGGCACCACCCCTCTTCTACACTGTGCCTCACAACTAACCATCACTTACCACAGGCATGATGTTTTTCCCTGGAGCTAACCTAAAGAAGGCAAGCACTAAGGATGGAAATCCTCCTCCAACCTTCCAGTGCCTCCTCATGCTTCTTCTCCAAGAGTCTGGCATCTTGGACAAGAGGATGGCATCCACACAAATGGTTGTTTCCCTCTCTTCCTTCCCAGCTTCCGGCCTGGGAAGGCTTTTACAGATCAGTGAGGTCCTTGCTAAGCTGCTACTATTTTAGGGTCTAGGTCTACTGACTGCTAAGGCTTTTTCCAAAAGGGTCAAACACAGACATTGATAGCACTGATTAGAGGAGAACCTCAAAGCTTTTATCCACTCCCAGTCCCTCAAGGGACAGGACAAGAGTCTTCTGTCTTGTTCCTGACACCTTACCTGAAGGAAGACTCAGACAAGAGCTTCAAAACTGTGATAATTCTAGTGCACTAAAAACTTAGATTCTTTGGTTGTTTCTCTTAGGTACTTCTTTCAGACTACACATTTGAGCGAGAGCGCACACACACACACACACACACACACACACACACACACACACACAGTTCTCATGGGCAGCAAGCTCTCCTAATTCTTGTTCAGAAGCCACCCATGTCTCTGGTCATAAACTCACTGTCCCTTGCAACAGGGGGACAACTGCTGTCCATTCGTCCCCAGTTAGAACTAGTCTATGTAGTTATGGCTCAGGCCACAAACAAACAAAGTATTGCTTGGCAAATATTGTAACTCTAACATCCCAGATTTAGAAATCCTGGGAGCCAAGTGTTGGCTGCTCCCTCACTAGTGAAATGTTAAATTGTGGAGCGCTCTCTAGCCCACTTCTAAGGGCTACCGTTAGCTCTTAGAAAACTAAGGTGAGGAGACCAGCGTGAAGGGTGGTGACAGGGTTTGGCACCACAAATTTGAGGGTCGTGTTTTTCAAAGCAAACTAAGTGATCTTTAGATAAAGCGAAATACACAGGAGGAAAACATCCTGTTTTGAGAGAGGCAGGAAGTTTAAGGCGCACAGCTATAACCCGTGAGTGTGTTAATTACTCAGGAAAAGAGCTTGGGAGCCCAAGGCTTGAATTTGGTGAATTCATGCAATTTGGAGCATTCCGACTTAGTATTGATTTCTAAACTCAATTTTGAAAACAGCCTCCACCGCAGATGTGTGGGTTGTGTTATCCCAGTATTTGTGCGCATCGATTGGACTAAAATAAAATGCATCATACTCTCCGCAAAGAAGGAAGAAGCAGGGACAGTCACAAGAGGAATAGCAGAAAGTGCATAGTTAATGTGGGTTGTATGCCAATCCGCGAAACAAGTGCTCTAAACCCAGGGGGATTTCACGTAATAGCTAATTTGGTGAGAGCGAGTGCGAAAGCAGAGGGCCATCTAAGAAGGGAAAGGAAGATAGCTGAATACAGGTTTTTCCCTCACTGGAATTAACATTTCCCTGTAATTTGCATCAGCTAATGTCCAAACCCTCACTTACAGTCCACCCAAGCCAGGTTTTCTGCCAGCAGTGTAGGCTCAAGAAGAAATTTGCTTTCTTCTAGCTGTAGTGTCAGAGCGAAAGGTTGCAAGACAGGCAGCTGCTGCTTTTCCCTTGGACCCAGCAGGTCCTAAGGCCCTGGAAAGGCCGGGGACCGAGCCCTGGAGGCGCTGTCTGCCTGCCCCACAGCCCTTTCAAGGCCGGCAAGACCCATGGGATTCAGTCCTCAAAGTTCCAGCAATGAACCCAGCGCCTGCCTGGTTTTTGCCCATTCAGATCCTTGTTCCTAACTGGCTGGACAGGGACTGCGAGGTGACCGGAAGAGGAGACAGGGACATTTCATCTTAGATTAAAGAAATTATTTTCCACGTTAAACAAACAGAACCAGACCCCTTCCTCATTTCTCTCATTTTCTGAATCCCTAGCAGGTTTCTAATGAAGAGACTGTGTGTGTGTGTCACCGCGCATAAGAGAGAAAAAGAGGGAGGGAAGGAGAGAGCTCTTTAAACAAAAGACAAGGAGGCCCAAGCAGGGGCCTGGAGCCGTCCCTGGAGCCTGCTCGGCCTGAAGACCCTCCAGTTCCCCTGCCAGGCGGGCATTTTGGAGAGGTTCTGCCACCGAGGCGGAAGGTCCGGGGCTCACGCTCCACGCGGCTCGAGAAGAACCAGAGACAAAGCCCGGATCCGAGGCCTCCCAGCGAGGCTCCAATCAGCGCCCGGAGCTCGCTAGCCAGCGGTCGAGGCACGACCCCCTGCGGGCTGTGAGCGGCGAGGGGAGCCCAGGCCTGGCCCCGGCCTTCCCGCGGCCCTGGGTAGCCCTGGCTAGCCAGGTTCCCCTGTGTCGCACTCAGCCAGCTGCTCTGGGGTGCGTGCGAGTTCAAAACACGCTCTCTCATTAATTAAAAGCGGGACAGTCTTGTCACTTTCTTTCCTGGCCGAGGAAGCGCCTCGAGAAGTCCCCGCAGTACTCTTGGCCCTCGAGTGAGGCCTTGGAGGTCGAGCGGCCATTTACTGCCCTCTGATTGCGCCGAGGACCAGGTTAGCTCATAAAGCCTTTCACACTCAACAATGGGGATTTTCTCAACAATTAACAAGAAACAACATAATAAAGCCATTTACAAAGACCTTGCTATTTACTATAAATTAGGCACTCTTTAAGAGACCAGTGCGTAATTTCACACACTTTACAACTGGGGCTGCATTTTAAACACCCGGGAAAACAAGCTTGTTGCACTTTCCTGTGACCCTACGCGCGGTGCACCTCTGTTTCCCCTCTTCCCCAGCAGCAGCTTTGTTAGCGTTGCTGCACTCCAACCTCCCAGCCGAGGGTGGTTTTCCAGGTCACTGTCTCCCGGTTCCCGTTTCCACTTGCAGATGCACTGAAATAAGTTCCAAGGGTTGGGGACCACGGAGCCAAAGCCAGCGGGCCTTCTCCCAGGTTACTTCCACTCCAGGAGCTGAGCCGGGCCTGGCTAGCGCGCTCCCTCCCCACACGCTAGGCCTCTGCTCCTGAGCCTCTTCCCAGGAGATCGCAGCCATGCTGGCCCAGTCCTTTGCCACTTGACTCTCACAGGCGCCTTTTGGAGGCCTCGGAATCCGCTAAGCAAGGCAAAGAGCTGGGTCCCTTTTGCCAGGGGAGGAGGAATAAGACCTGGGCAAGAAGGTGAGAAATACAGGACGGCAAGTGCAGGGATGGGCGATGACTTCAGGACACACAAAAGAAATGCAAACTGCGGGGACGCAGTCCAGTTGATGGGGAGAAGGCCCTAGGTGGCCGACGCGCCTAGCTACCCTCTGCTCTCGGCCTAGTGGCCGTTTGGACTGGAGGGTGCGCAGGACGAGCTGGGGGTGCAGGCTCTTCTGCCTGGAGGAGCGAAATCGTCACAGGATCAGAGGACAGCAAGATCTGGGCGGGGGAAAAAAAAGTCACAAAGAAATTTGTTTGCCACCATGCAAAATGGCGGCATTTAAACATCTTTTTGGTGGTAATGGTGGCCCGGGTCGAAGAACCCAGGGATGCTCTGGTGAGTGCAGTGCCCAGAGCTCGGTGGCTGAGGAAAGCAACCCTGGAAACTCCCCTCGGCCTTTTGCCCGCAGCCTTTGGTCCGCTCCATAGTCCCTGCTCTTCCCTCCCAGGCCGATAGGCCTGAAGCCCGCGCCAGTAGCCCCTGGCCACTGACCCCTGTTTACAAACACAGCCTGGGGGCGGGGTGGGGCCGGCCTGAGCGCGGGCTGGAGGGCTGGAAGGGAGGCTTGTTCGCAGCCGAGGACGCCACCAGCAGAGAGGAACCAGGAGTTGGTGCGGGAGAGCGGGCCCGGCAGCTGGAAAGGACTGAAGGCCTTGTTTTTGAAACTGTCAATCCCCTCAACCCCTATTGTGAGGGCTTCATGCAAAACATCTCAGGCCTTTTAAAGTAGGAGCTTGTGAGGCCTCCACAGTTTGAAAAGGAGCTAGAGTAGCAGGGGCCTAGGGCATGGGCAAAGACTGATAGCTGCCTCCCCCCACCCCTACCCCCTTTCCTCTTCTCCGTTTTTTAAAGCACAAGAGGGCCTGCCAAACAGGTAAAATGCGGCCCTCCCCCACCTCCTGGATGAGCCTTACATACCCAACCCCCAGGCTCGTTTGCAGAATGCCCTTTGGCCTAGGGAGCAAACCATAACCCAAGCCAGAGGGAAGGTAGTTCCTCAGAGGGAAAAGGAGAATCCTAGGGGTAACTGGGGTGACAGGGAGGACTCCTGGAAGTAGATGCCCTGTTTTCTCCCTGCTAATTTACTGAGTTTAGCTGATAGGGAGCCTTGATTTTTTTCCCCCCTCCTTCCTATTTTGGCCCTGGGAAATCCCTCCCTCTACATACCCTTTTCAACAGGAAGATGTTTTCAAGGTGAAGCAAAAGTCACATTTCTTTTTTATAGGTGCTGATGTTTTATTGTTTTTGGTGTTTTTGTTTTGTTTTTAGAAAAATTTCACCGTGGAGTAATCTTGCTTTCTTGGAAAGAAAAACAATGCTTTCAAAGAATTGCCTTCACCTACATCTTTTCCTGTGTGCAAACAAAACTCCCATTCTCTTATCAGTGCACTTCCAGACTAATTCTTGTTAGCTAAGAACTTTGAGGAATTTCTAGACCACTGAAAGTCACCCAGACACAAATAAGATAAAAATTTCACACACCAGCCCGTCTAGTTTGTGGTATTGCTGTTTAGTGGGGGCTCCTTGTTGTTGGTTTTCAAATAAACAACCATTATTGAGATTACTCCACTGTAATCAAGTAAGGCAATAGAAAGGAACAACCATTCTAAAACGTAAATAGTTAGGGGGAAGGGGGAAGCTGTATTTTCTATAAAGGCAGACAACCTGACTGGGGAACAAAGTACACACATCTCTTTAAAAAATAATTAAATCTTCACTTCACAGGCTTATCAGGAAATGACCAGGAATAAGTTTGCTTCACCAAAAAAAAAAAAAAAAAAAAAAAAGTCAGAGAAAGGGATTTCTCTTACACTTTCCCCCATGTCTGTTGGGCTAATTTAGACACAGAAACCAGTGGCTCTAGAGCCTTATAGGATTTAAAGGAACAAACCTATTCCCTGAAAACATTTAAATGTAAAAATTCAACCTGTCAATGGAGGTGACTTTTGTTTCTCTCAGTAAGGCTTAACAAATGTGACATTTATAGCAGCTGAGAAAGACCTAGAAATTGTCTTTAATCATAAAACAACCCAAATAAAATAAACTGTTCTGGGACTAATTCCCACAGCAGGATGGGAAACCAGCTGAGGACTACTAGAAATTGAAAGAATACCCTATATTTGCACATTAAGACTTACTATGTGGTATACTTTACTGACAGAAACCCCCAACTCAGGGTTTGCTGTGGCTGATGTCTTACAGGAATACTATGGGATAAATTTTAAGTTGACCACTCAACATCTTCCTCCTGATGGTATCACTCTGGCATGCCTCGGTCCCCATCAGCTCATTAGCAGCTCCCAGAAGCTGAACTATTGGTACTCTTGAGGACTGGAGACTAAGTGTCCAAGCTGGAGCCTATTTTGTCCAAAATTCTATGGGATATTTGTCTTAATTTGTGTTTATTCCATCTTAGTCTTCTGCACTCAAGACCGGTAGACTTAAAATAGATTCTCAGTTTATAGTTTGGTAACAGTCTGCAGCCAACGTGGGAAGTCCTAGTCTAATGCAGTAGCCTCTGTACTTGAACTTCCTCATCTTGTCACTAACTAGAGTGGAAATTACAGACTACTCCTGTGTGGGTGTCATACTTCTTACAGACTGTTTTGGTTTTTTTTGTTTTGTTTTCTTTATAAAGACAACTCCCTGTCCCTAAATTCTGCATTGCCTTCCCAAGAGGAAAGAACTCAAGCTCAGAAGCCAGTTGTTCAGATTTCTGGGACCTCTAACTGAGAATATGGACTAGTCTTTGGAAATATATACAAACATGAATTCAAGGAAAACATCCCCCGATTTTTGCTTTGACCATATCTATGATTCCAATTAAAAAAAAAAAAAATCCAGTGAGCCTACATCTGGCACCATTCAAGAAGGAAAGGAAGGGAGGCAGTTCAAAGCATCTGTCCACTCCATCCAAACGTATTTGGATGCAGGTATTCTCAGCCTCTGTCCTTGACAACAGTAGGAAAACCACAGACCATACACAGCAATTAGGTCTGAGACCATCCAGAACTATCTGAAACATTTATAGACAAAAGGAAAATTTCAAAGGGGTAGGAATTAAAAGGTTAAGGAAAATAAATACTGAATTTCCATGAGAAATAATGATTTAAATTCACACAGTAAACATTTCATTGGTGTTTTGTTTTGCTTTGTGATTTATGGTCTATAGATGCAACCTCTTAGACTAAAGATGACAAGGATCTAAGATACATAATTTGGTGACCCAAGAATTACTAGAGTCAACTTCCATTAAAATAGCAACCATCTTTGCTTTACTTTCTTGAATATGAAACTTTTAGTAGTTAGTCTGTAACAAGTTTGAAAAGTTTTTCTGTTATTTGAGAGGAAATCTGCCAGTGTTGTGCCCAGAACCTGACTGGTCTCATCACAAAGTATTACCACAAAACACTGCACCCAATAAATGCATTTCTTTCAGGCAAAAACATTACAAGTGAAAATGTCAACAAAGCCATTCATTCTTGTTAACCCTTCTTCAATCTGGAATAAGTAGAAATGTATGGAACCAGGAATTTTAAACAGTGTTTTTAATTGAAAATAAAGCTAAAGCATGCTTTTCAACAGTGCAAATTTCCATAATTTTGATTTACTGCTCTCATCTTTACAACACAGTACACCAGTATGGCCTTACCAAGAGGTAGACCATTTGCATGTGGAACTACTTTGATTTTTAAGTGCAAATATAGATAGTCACCTCTGATTGTCACTTGCAGTAGAAACTCTCCTGTTCTATACACAGGATGGCCTGAAACAGAAGTTTAGAGAGATGCAGAAAAAAGCATAAGGTAAGAAAATCCAAGTGCCTGAGTTCTGATACCAAAAAGCCCTGAAATCAGTTATTTTTCACTTAGGGTGTTATGACTCTTTCTTTTCCTTGGTTGTATTTACTGCTTGGTCACCATGATGAGTTAGACCATTAGACATCCTGCTATATTAAGAGAAATATTCCAATTGTTTTGAAAGCTTGAAGAGTTATCTTCAGATCAGAAGATAAGCAGGAACACAGTAAGAGTCATCCTATTTTAAATGTTTGGGTGAAGACTACATAAGGGACTTTTCCAATCTCAAGAAGTGACTGACTGTAAAGGTTTTTTTTTTTTTTTTTTTTTTTTTAAAAAAAAAAAAACATATTTCTTTTACTTCTCACACAGAGGCAGCTTTTAAATCAGCATCCAATCAGGACTCATACCCCAATCTTTCCATTAAAAAAACAGTTAAGTGCAAGTACTCTTGGAAAGGGAATGAGGGTTTAAAAAAAAGACACCCCACAAATAAGAGCTCCAGAAAATTACATTTGGGCTCACAGAAACTTCTTACTACCTTACTGTGTAACCATGTAGCCTAACAAACTTTCACTGAATACCAGTTACACTTTCAGGTCTGAAATCTAGTGCATAAACTTAATGGCTCATTGTAATATTTATTATTCAACCTTTTGACATTTATTTGTAGCAGTTGAATTGAGGTACCGGTGCATGATTGGCATTGAAACAGTAAAGTGTTCCAGCTCTACCATAATAACTGAGTTTTACTTGAGTCTTTAGCCTGAAGTAGTCTGTGGTATGTAAACCAACCCTTCTCCCACCCCGCCCCCACCCTTAAAAAAAAAAAAAAAAACCCGCAATGGGGAAAAAAAAGTAATCCGATTTCTGTCTTCAAAATGCGATAAACCAGGACTCCAAAAGGGGTGTAACACCATTAATGGACTTGGTGCAAGCCATCCTGTGCAGTTTACAACAAAAGGAAGGTAATATGGTTCAAGAAAATATCTTCCAAAACATTTTTTATGAATTAAATTTCCTGAATTTGTGACTAGGTGGAAGAGGTATTGCAGAACCGCCCAGCTGCCATTTCCATATGGGATGGGCCTTGTGAGGAGGTTGGGAATCCTTCGTGGTGTTTAAGGAATACGCTGGCCACAGGTCCCCATCCTTCCCAATAGTGAGTGATGGCGGACAAGGAAAATTTGCCATGAAATTAAATGGCCTTTTCACTGCTGATGCTACATTGCTGGCTACCTTTCTGCGTCTGTTTAAAACTGTAAAGTCATCCAGTGTTCCTTCATGTGTCTCAGTTTTACCTGTAGGACGAGGGCTTCTAGCTGATTTCAAATTTGGTTTGACTGAAGGTGTCTGAAGGACTGGTCGTTTGCCCAGCACTAGTGTCCGGTAATTTTTTCTCACCCTGGCACCAAATTTATATTCCCCATCCTCAGGTTTTGGAGATCCTAAAGTGCATGAAAGGCCCTGACTGTGAGCCAGTGGATTTAAGGAAGGAGTCTCTTTCTCAGGGCATGCAAACCCTTCCTTGGCTGTGGGTAACAAGGCGTCCTCCTCTTTCTTCTCAGTCACACTGTAAAACTCACCCTCTGTCTCATTGCACTCCCTCTTCAGCTTACTTGTAATAAGATCAGGTTCATAGTCTTCATTAGCACTACTGTCTTCTACTTTGATTTTAATATTGTGCAGAAATGACAATGTCTTGTCCCCTGTGTCAGTGCAGAGACTCTCAGCTTTAGTTGCTGCTGCTGCTGCTGCTGCTGTTGCTGCATCCACTCCCGGATCAGTTTGAGAAGAGGGCAAATCCGTAGCAAATTCAGGACAATGAGGGATTTTGGAATCTTTTCCTGAATTTGCTGTCCCATAAGAATCGTTATTTAAGAACCTAGCAGCTATTATGCTGTTTTCTGCACAGTGTGTAGTAGGAGTTGCTTGTAGGCATTTCCTAGCCTCTCGGAGTATTCTTTGTTGTGAAAATACATTGTTTGTCTTTGGGCTAGGTGAAGAGGCCCCCTCTGCCAGGCAGTTAATTGTCAGGTCAGTTCTCTTTACAGTACTGGAAATTTCAGAGTGTGGGAATGTAATCTCAGATACCCTATCGTTTCTTATCTCTGGGAAACAACTCCCCATGCTGGCGGGGCAGTACACCGGAGCCCCTTTGGGAGCCCAGCTCTGCAGATTCCACTCCTCTGGCGACTCGGCTTTGACACTACTCTTGAGGTCGGGAAGTCGGCCGGCATCCTCGAAAGCAGCGGGTTTGGTTGCAGCGGCGGCGGAGGCCAGATGGTACAAAAAGTTGGCCTGCGCCTGCACGCTGGGAGGCTTGCAGAAGCTGGTGCGCCTGAAACGGATGCTCTGCACTGACACTTGGCTGGACCCGGAGCTGGAGTCTGATTCGGTGGACGAGTCCTCCTCCTCGGAGCTGATTTCACTGGAATCAGAGGCCCCGCTGCCCCCCTCTTCCTCCTCCTCTTCCTCCTCCTCCTCTCCTTCCTCCTCCTCTTCCTCTGAGGACACAGAGTTGCTGGAGCTGGACAAACTGGAGCAAAAATCCGAATCATTGGCTGCATGGTCGGAGTAGGAGCTGGACTCGGAGTCGCTGCTGCAACTCTCGGGAAAGCTTCCTAGATGGGGCTGCGGCCGGTGGTGGTGAGGGGGGTTGTGGCTCGGCGTCGGCTGCTGTCCCCGGTGGTGATGGTGATGGTGATGGTGGTGATGGTGATGGTGGTGGTGGGGAGGCGGGCAGAAGCTGTTGACCAGATGAAACCTCTCCAAGCAAGTGGCCCCGGCGGCCGCCGCCGCCGCCGCTGCCGCTGCCGCCGCCGCCGCCGCCGCCTTGGCTTTGTAGGACCTGGGCAGCAGCAGCAGGCGCCGGGCGCCGGCGTGAGGCGCGAGCAAGCAGTTCTTGGCGCCCCCGCGCTTGCGCTTGCAGCGATAGGTCAGGCTCACCGGGCCTCCCGCGCCGGTCGCCGCCTTGGGCTGGGGCCCGGCCGCCTGGTAGTAGGCGGCGGCGGCGGCGGCGGCGGCGGCAGCGGCGGCGGCGGCGGCGGCGGCTGCGGCCGGGTGCTTGCTGCACAGCAGGCTCCGAAAATAAGCGGGGTCCGAGTGGAAGGCGACGTAGTTTCCCTGGAGCGGGGCAGTTTCATAGTTTAAAGAGGGTTTGCAAGGCGAGCGAACGATCTCCGGGTAGTGCGAGCCCGGGTATTTGCTAAAAATCTGAGGTAGATGGGCGGCGGGGCGCGCGGTGGCGGCGCCCGGACGCTGGGACTGCGCGCTGATTGGCAGGGGCCGCGCGGCTCCGCTCAGGCCCCGCCAAAGTTGGTGCTTGTCCTTCCAAAAAGCCGGGCGGGGGCTGGCGGCGGCGGCGCGCTCTGGCGGCGGCGCCTTTGTGGCCAGGGCCCGACCGACCCTCCTTCGCTTGGTCTTGAGCACACGCTCGGTTTTGCAGGAGGTGTAGAGCGCTTCCACGTCTTCCCGGGAGATGAGCGTGCATTTGGCCGCGTGGAAGGCGATACTGTTGATTGCTTTGAGTTTCCGCAACTCCTCCAGATCGCAGTGGTGCTTTTTCACTTTCAGATGATCCATGCGCTTGTGCACGGTCGTCCTCGGGATGTTTTTCAGCAGATCTGTGAAGACTTGGGAGAGAGCAAACATTTGCTTTCCTTTAATGATGAGGTAGCCGAGCCTCACGCCATCCACCTCTTCGAAACCTGACTTCAGGTCTCCCATCTCGGGCACTAAATGATCCCCACCATTTGCAGCAAATATATACGTGACGCATACATACACATGTATGTATGTTAATCCTCCGCCAGATGCTGCGTGTGTCTCAAGGCATCCTGCTAATAAAATAACAAAGACTGTTATTCCCGGCGAAGGGAGTGCCAAACTCTAGACGAATTACTGGGGGGGAGAAAAACCCCATGAAATTACACTGACTTGATTCTCGCTTTTTTTTTGGTTTTCGTTTTTTTAAAAAAGAGGGAAAAGACCATCCGGTTTCAGATCTGCCAGTGTGTTGGTCTGAGTCCTCGATGCGGATCAGTACCTGGGCCCCGCTACTCCTTCCTTCTCCATTGGAGCACTATGATAATGGAATGTGAAGGGAGAAAGAGAAAAGAAATGCAGCTGCTATTCCCGCCGCTGCTTTAGCTACAAATAAAATGACAGAGTGAAGTGAGCTCGTCCGGAGACACCTTCATCAATTAATTCCCCTAAAGCCAACGCTGATTGGACACTCCTGACAGGTGATGCAATAAAAATTGATATTCCACCCCTTCCCCCCAAAATCTCCTACTAATTAGCATACCCTTATACTGCCACCTCCCCTCCCAAAGTAAATAATACAGCCGGTATATAAATCTTTCCATTAAACTATTGGAGCTCAGAAACAGCCTGACTCACAGACTTCATCAGAAGCAGTGTATGTACGCTGAAAAAAAAAAAAAAAAAAAAAAAAAAAAAGCACCGTATATTTCCCTTTAAAGAAATACTGCCTATTTTTGCTTTATTTGCATTTTACCGATACAGCTATTATCGTTTCAAAGGAAAGCATTTAAAAAACATTATCAAGCTCAAATAGATATACCCCACCCCTCTTTTCTTTGGAAAATGAAGCTTAAGGGAAAACGTGCCAGAATAGCCTGGTATTTCCCTTCTGGGAGTGGAGGAGACTGGCTGGGAGCTCGGAAGTTAAACCCCCGAGGTGACCCACCCCAGTACAGACTTACGTAGGCAATTTCTCTCGACGCCCCCTCCCCCCCCACAAGCCCTTTTACAACCAGAAACAGAGTTATTTGACCAAGAAAGCAGTTCGAGGCTCCACCTCAGGCACATGTAACAATTCCACTGGATTTCTTCTTTGCTGAGGAGTGGGGCAGGGGGAAGGTAGTTTCTCCTCAGGCCATAACAAAGCACAGATAAGGCAGAAACGAGTACACTTTTCACAATGAACCAGCCTGGAGTAGAGGTGAGGTCATTCTAGAGTGTCCAGCACAAGCTTCAGTCAGGTCGCGTCCACAGGTCAGAATTCCAGGGAGCAGATACTTCCTTCTGCAGCAAAGGGGAGAAAAATGGAAGGCTCCCCAAGGTGCGTCCAGAAGTTTTACATAAAAACAATGAAAGGAAAGTGCTGATGTGTGAGGCAGACCATTTCAGTGGTTGGTGATGGCTTAGCTGCTAAGTTTAGATGGATCTTCCACAGCTCCCATCTCCCCCCTGTGAAAGCCAGGCGTCTGTTTTAACAAAATCGCTTTGGATGAATATCCGTCCGGTTTAACCTCTTCTTAGTCACTAGCATGATTTGCTGTCGTTTTCAAGGATATCCAAAAATATTGCCAAGTGAGAGGAAGGGTCTTTCCACTTGCATTTGTAGGATCTCAGATGAGTGGTTGGCTGCTTTGCAAAAAATTCCGCAAAATCTTCTTCAGTGTTTGTAACTACAGCATAAATGCAGCCTAGGCATCTACATGTTTCCTTCTTCCTCCCAAAATAGACACATCTTTGAGGTTAAAGAATGAACGGATATTTCTGAACCTGTAAGAAAAAAAATGCACAATAATTTCTTTCTTCATATTCATAAGTTCCAGTTTCCCCTGCTGAGATCTGGCCAGCAGGAGCAGGTATGACTCAAAAAAGAAGAAGAAAAGGAAAAAAAATTAAGAAGGAGAAGAAAAAAAAAAACAAACAGAAATCAGACATACAAAAAGGTAGTTTGCTTGACAAGATGAAGTCTCTCAACCGTAGCTCCCCACCCCCACCCTCATCTTCCTTGTAATTTTCCCAGGAATTTTGAAGAGATTGGGAATTTCAAGAAGTACATCCGGAAATTAAGGAAGTCTATTTAAAAGCGTCTAACTCAGGAGGTTGGGATTTGGAAAGTCAGCCCTGGACTACTGTTGCTCTCAGCACAGATGTAATCGCCGCTCTTCAACTTAATCAATGTATGTACAAACCGCGATGTCTAGTTCTTGCCTTTGAAATCTAAGGCTAGCATTTTCATCCAAGAAATCAGAGCTAGAGCAAATTACATTTTTGTCCCTTGAATGAGAGAAGGATCATTGACTGGATCTCGTGATATTTCAGGCTTTAAACGTAACCAAGAGGCAGCAGTGAACAATGCCTCGTCACAGCTAATACCATCCACCGACTTGGCTTTCTTTGCATCTGGTTCTACCACCCCGAGTTTTTCTGTTTCACTTTCACAGGAGGCCAAATGCACAAGCTTTAAGCAGAAATCGAAGTTTCCAGGAAAAGCAAATGATGGTGTTTGTTGTTTTAAAGTAGAATGACCAGAGCCTTTCTATTTCCAACGACAGTGTTTTAAAATTCCTCCTGATGCACTTATATAGGGCCGCTCTCTTCTCCCAGCACCCCCGCCCATTCTCCTCCTCCAGCTATGAGGTTTAGATTAAAGAGCCAAACAGCTAAGAAATAGTACACTAAATAAATAAATAAATAAAATGTATGTGTAGGGGCTCTAAGACGTCATTAAGAAGGGTTGACTACAGCATCTTTTTTGAGGGGGAGGGGGCAGGTACTTTTAGTTGTTCCTGATTCTTGTTTAGATCCACACACCCCCTTATTCCCCTGCACATAGGAGCATGCTTTAATAAACATTTCAAATTTACCTTCCTGACCTTTCTCTCTACCTTTAAAGCTGGAAATATAGGTGCTTTTGGAAATTAGTACAATATTGAGAATTAATTTTAAACTGAAGGTATAATCTGTGGAATCAGTTAGAAGAAAAGGGAAAGTGCAAGGGAGGATCTGGGGATGTTTCTCTATGGACTACTTAGAAAGTGTCTGTCTGTCCCTGGAGCTCAACCTTTACATTTATATATCTTAAACACTCATATTACACATCTGTCTTTTTGTCTAATACATTCTTTTGTTCTTGTAACTTCCCCATCCTAGTGTGAGTATGTTCAGGCTCCAGCACCAGGGTTTGTGTACACACACACACACACACACACACACACACATACACACACACACACACACAGAATGTGACAGACAGCTTTCTTATGGCCATCAGCACACGTTGCATATCCGGGGTCTTCTCCAGGCACATTGGGGGTCGATCCCGATAAAAAGACCCAGCAGAGGCCCCTGAGCGCTCACACATGAAAGGCAGGGGACTTTAAGATGGATTTGCATGCACACCGGGGATTTCGATCAATAGCTACCAACATTTATGGCTTAGATTATTAATGCGAAAGCTGGCCAAAAGAATAGGGATGAAAAATTAAAGGTATCTGTTATCAATTATGCTTAAAGTTATGCAATAATTTACTTAGTTTGCCTGGATGTGCAGATCCAGATGTATGAAGTTCTATTCTTCAAAAGCCAAAGAGTTTCTTTGATAAATTTGTTGACCATGTCAGCTGCCTCTGCAATCAAAGATGAACCCAATCAGATGATAGACTGTATTCAAATTCTTTTTAAGAAAGGATATATCAGCTTCTATGTTTCTCAGGCATATGCACATACGTGGGGGGATATGCTCAAATAAACATGTACACACACACACCTCTCTGCAAGTCTAAGGATAATTGTTAATTTATCACAATGCCCACGTGATACCCATTGAATCTGTTAATGAAATGTGACCATTTACTCAGGTAGGAAATTGTACACTGTCCTGAAAAGTACTTTAGTTGTGAAAACAAAGATGCTGGTTAAAGAAAAGGACTCTGTAGCAAATACAATTTCAAGTGTATTCTTAATGTCCACTTATTTCTACATTTATTGTAAAAAAAAAAATCAGCACTTTCAGTTTTTACAGTGATGGACTGTGAAGATCTGAACATATTTGTCTTTACTTAGCCCATGTGAGTGCGCTAAACCCACCTTCCAATGCTCGATTTTGATTTATTTTCGCTGTATTTTATGTTTAAATACCATAGCAATTCAGTCTGACCTCTTTCCTCTGGAGCGAAGTAATGCACAAGGCACCCACAGTCTTGTAAATGGTTAGCTGGGAAGTGCAACTGCAGTTTGCAGGAAGTAGTTTACTAATGGGGGAAGTTCTTCTGAAAATCTAAAGGAGAACCTAAGAGTACTTCTGCATTTCTACACTACAACTGTTATATAATTAAAGTATTGGAGGGCATTAAAATAATCCTTTTCCATCCCAGCTCTCATCCATACATACATACATAATTTAAATGAGCATCACACACCATGACCACCACTGTCTCATTCCTCACCATATACCTTTGTTTTAGTGATTGCTGGCTACATTTTGGCCAAAGTGAATTCAGATGGAAAAGAGTGAGGAATAGCACAAAGGACCCAACAAAGTAGGCACAGTGGTTAGGGACAATAAAAGAAATCTCTTAAGCTGTTAGCTAAATTTTAATAATAATGATAATGATAATAATAATAATGATAGTAAATCTAAAATAATAAAGTCTCACATGGCTAAATAGGTTGAAGACATAGGACAATACAATGTAAACAGCTCTTTAGCTAACTTATCTGACATCCCATCTTCTCTCCCTTTTCGGAGGTGAAAATCGTAAGAGAAGAATCATTAGCTAAAATGAAGAATAAACTATAACAGGATATTTTCTTTAAATTTCTTTTTCTTCTTCTTCTTCTTCTTCTTTTTTTTAAAAAAAATCTCATTCAAATATATCAGGACAAGTCTTCCAATAGGCCCATCTTTCTGTTCTTAGATGTTTAAAAAAAAAAAAATCCTGTCTTTAACAGAAGTTTGGGACACAGAGTATATGCCATGTTGTCTATTGACCCATAATCAGAATGCAGTGACCTCCTACCCTTTTTTTGCCCCCTGACCCATCTTGAATTCAATGCAGCCTTTATAAATTTGCAAATCCTTGGAGGTAAAGGGGTTTTGTGAGGCTTTGTTCTGAAAAAGCCCTAAGAGTGTGCTTTCTAAATTAGACAAAGGTAAAGCTGGAGACCTTAGTGGATGAGATTTTATGCAGGTGAGCACTAGGCAACTCTTCAGATACGAATACTGAATATTGCAAGCTAAACAAAACATTTGCAAGCATAGGAGACAAGGAGGTTACAGATTGCATTAAATTAGACTGAGGTACAAATCACTTCCATGATGTAAGAAATGGCCAGGCCACAGTTTTCCTGCTTTTCTCATCTCAAGGGCTGTAGGGACCCTAGTGACCAAGAAAAGAATGGGAGGTGGGGGCTCACAAGAGGAGGGAAGAAAGGTGGGGGGAGGAGTAAGACCTGACTTGAATCTGCAGCCACATTCCCTTATCTTTTCTGCTCTCAGCCAGTTTAAAGGACACCATAATTATGGTGATAAAACAATGCCTGCTTATGTGTGCTGAATAAATAAAGAATGTTTACAGCTTAAGAATCTTTTAATTCCAATTAAATGCTATCAAAGAAAAGCCACTTTCCCTATGCAACTGCCTTTCCCCCCAATTATCTTATTTTGTTGCAATATTTTCCTATGAGACACAGGACCTTTCACGAGTGATCCAGAACATAGGGGACAAGCTCACAGAATGCAGAGTTCATCTTTTCCTATTAAATAATACACAGATCACAAGAACCAACATTTATCAGGGTTACCCAAATTTTTTGTTAATTTTACACGAAGGCCAAATTCGGAGAGACAAGTGATTATACTAAGTGTTGAGGCCTACAGGGGCTGCTGAAGATACAGTGAGATCTTGAGCACCTAGGAGAGGAAGGTAAGACAGTGTGACAGTCCCTGGAAAGGAAAGCCTCTGGTTCTGTTCCCTTGGCTTCAACCCAAATCCTCCTCGGAACCCTGGAGCCAATCACTGTCTTCCACTTTCAGCTACTGGGGAACACACACACACACACACACACACACACACACACACACAAGCGGGAGATAAAAAAAATCACAAGTTTGATTTTATGGATGTGTATCACTTCATATTCATGACATCAGCAAATCACATCGTGATCAGATTTAAAGACGGCTAGAAACTCTCATCCCCATCAGGATGGTCAGTCACTAAACGCCACTAAGCAGGAAGTGTGGCTTTTAATTTTGTGATTATAGAGTAAAAATAAAGTCTGTTCACTTAAAAAAGCTTAGTTTTCAAAACTTGAGGACAGTTTCATACTAGTAAATTTCACATGAATGCGTCTTCTAAAGTTGTTCCACAACATTGATTCAAACTTTTGTTTCCTTCTTTTCTCTGTGGTAGTGTTTTGTTTTTAAAAACACGTGGCAAAGGACATAGTATGGAAAATGCACTTATTCTGTTAAATGGCTATACAAACTTGCCCTTTACTCGGACTAAATAACGCTTTGCTGAGCAGAAGCTGAACAAAAGCAAAAATATACTTTCCTCAAAGAAAGATTTTGTTTTTATTTTAAAACAAACTATTTGGTGAGGTGGTACAAAAATCAAACGTACAAAAAACTTCAGGGTATTTCTAAGTTTTCTGGAGAGTTGCAGGCCCCTTCCCTTTTGAAAGTTTAGAGATCCAATACCCTCAATTCTACTGGCAGAATTAGGAGGACTTAGAAGGTCCTAAACGTGACCGATTCACTAAGGCGGGGGGCTACAGCATGCAGCAACGTGCTCGGCAACTTAATCCTACGCTAAAAGAGGGCAGAGAGCGAAAAAGAATGGAATACAAACTCTCTCGACGTTCCTAGCTACTTTCAAGGTGGATTGTGTATTTTAAGGCTGATGGGAGCGTCTGGATTTTGGAGAAAAAAGAAGAGAAGGTAAGTGTTTGTCCTTGTATCTGCCAGTTCATAGAGAAACAATGAAAGAACAAAGGGAACCATCTCCCCACCTGAACATTTTGTTTCTTCCTAGGTTTCAAGCCTAAAGCTTGAAATGGGATTCACTTTACTCTATCTTAAGTCGTAGGTTGTTGGGGTTGCTGAACTAAGAATGAGAGAAAAGTTGAGATTCACTGTAAATAGTCTAAATAATAAAGGCTTGTGGTGACGAATCTGCATTGCGCCTGCCGCGGCAACTTGCAGAAGTTGGAAAATGCATGAAAACCCAGCCCAGGAAGCAACCTTTGCATACTAGGTCTCCAACTCATTTTTAAAACAGCCTTTCTTGTTGTTTAAAGGGATCTCCGAGCACAGACTGTGTAGTAGGTACTGTTCTATGGGCAGAGTGGTGTTCGATTTAGGTTTAAAGCTGATCTCTATCGCTATCCTAAAATGAATATTTTAAAAGAAAGGGGGATTCAATTATTATGCTGCTGCTTGCTAATGGAAGAAATGGCAGCGGTGGCTGAGAAAGCAGAGGGATGGTATTTAAATATATTTGCTTTGGGGGTACTCTGTTTATTGGCAAGTCTGCTTTTGTGGTTCTGTGTGACTAAGTAAGTGAGCGCTCTCTTCATTCTATATAAATGGACCCGCGTGGGGGGGGGCAAAGACGTCGAGCACGTGAAACATATTTTTTTTACTGTCCCCCAAGCGGCGACCAAGCCCCCATCCACCCCACCTCAAAATGCGTATATTACCTGCCCTGTTACGGTGACACATGTTTATGTTTATAGTCCTGGTTTGTAGTAGTGTCAAGAGCCGCGGCGAGGGGGGGTAGACGAGAGGGAGGAGTAAATGCAACCACCCCCACTTGTTGTTAAAGCAAATTTACAGCGTTCTTGCCAGCCCCATGCGGGGGGCTGGGATGAGTAGAGGGGCAGGGGAGAGTTGGGCTGTGTGTTGGCTGTGGAGGGGGTGGGGAGAGCCGCAACTCAGCTCCTCTCTTTCCAGCAGCCCGGTCAATGGGGGAGCACGCTGGCGCGGCGGAAAACAAAAAGGTTCCTCCCGCTCGCTGCGTTCACGTGGGGGGCTCTGCGCGCCGGACTCCAGAGCCCTGACCTCTGACCTCGGCTCCTCTCCCGGTGCGGCGCGGCCACTTTTTACCCAGGATGCCACGCGCGGGCCGCGCTCGTGTCGAGCCGGAGTCCTCCCTAATCCTCCATTCCCGGACTCGCAGCCCCTCCCCCTGCGCCGCTCGCCCCGCGGGAGGATTCTCCGCCGGGGAACCCCCGCCCCGCCCCCACCGGGCCCTCGCCGCGGAGACTGCGGCCAGGCCGGGCGGGGTGTTTGGCGCGGTGGGGCCACGGGGGCGGGGAGGGCCCGGGGCGGCAGGAGGAGGCCGGGCCCGCGGCCCAGCCGAGGCCTGGACCTGTTGACTGCCATTGGTCCGCTCGTCCCGCGCCCTCTCCTCGGCCGCGCCGCCCCAACCCTTCCGCAGAATCCGGGGGAGGAAACGGGGTGGCTCCTCTCCCCGCCTCCCTTCAACTTTTTTTTTTTTTTTTCCCTCGGGGGTGGAGGGGGGACGAGGAGGGTGAGGCCGACCGGCAAACTCCTCGGCAGCCTCAGCCTTCCTCGGAAAGTATCGTCACGCGCGGGCCCGCCGCCCCCTCCAGCCCTCGCTATTTAAGTCCTTCGCCCCTGGCGGCCCGACTCGCGGCCGGGAGCCCGCGGGCCTGCGCCCCCGCCCGCGTCCCCTTCCAGGCTGGCTGCTTTGTGCCCTGGAAGCTCCCCGTCCTGCTACTTTCTCCCCAGTCCCAGGAGGTTTAAGATTAAAAACCCTGATTTGCTGCGTCGGTCTGGGCACAGGTTCTCCACGGAAGGCATTCGCTGGAGAGTTTAAAACAACTGCATTTGAAAGGAGTTGGTTGTTTTTGCGGGTTTTTAGGACAAGCGACCCGCGCCTCCGATTTTATTTTTCCTTAACACGGCAGAGTGTAGGTACAGTTAATAAAGGTTGTGCTGGATTGGCTGTATTTCCTTCTAGATTTGGATTTCTGGAGGAATTTTTTTTCCCCGGAAGGAGACAGCACCTCAGCATTACGCTGGCAATGAGACGTGAAGACTACTTCTGGAAACCAAGGGAGAGATAGGAAAAATATGTTTACAAAATAGAAGGAAGGAGGCAGCCGTTAAGGATGGGGTCACCAAAGGAAGCGCCACATTGTAGCAGGCAGGGAAGGGCCGGGCAGTGGAGGCGGCGGCGGTCCGGAGGCCCAGCGCCGCTGGCGAGCGCGAAAACCCGGGCCGAGGGGGAGGAAGCAGCACGGCTCCTGGGTGCTCCCATTGTTCCGCGCTCGACCGAAGCCTGCACCGCCGTTTTGCTGGGGGAGGGGGATCTGCGGCTCGTCCACTCCCGCCTGTGGCCCGCGGAGCCCCAAAAGGCTCGCCCTCGCTCGTCCGGCCGGCTTTAAGACGCTCCGTGGCCTGCAAGGGGTGTTCCCAGCCGCAGACCTCAGAGGAAGGCGTCTTCGCATCGTGCTGCTGAGTGAAGCCTGCAGCTCACATGTTAGAAGGGAAAGCCACATAGACACGTTTTTTAAAATCACCACTAGCTAAACGACAAATGTGTCCCCCGCCCCGAATGGGAAATTAGAGCAGATTATATAATATTTAAAACATCTTTAATGTGTGGGTTCGCAAATTAATGTTAGGGTTCAAAAGAGTTTGGAAAAGCACGTTTTCTGCCCTTACTTGTGACTTACTACTCAGCTCTTTGTTATGTAAGAGAAGTCTGATTTTAAAAGAAGGGCTCTAACAAAAAGGGGCTTGGTTTGTTAAGGTGACCCGCATTTCTAAAATAACAGGGGACTTCAAAAGGGAAAAACATCCACTATCACTTTAAACCACATTTTGGAAGTAAAATAAATTTGTAACCCCATCCTAAGAAACTGTTTTCTTTGGTAAGGCATCTGAGAAAAATATTTTTGGCAAACGTCAATTTTTTAAAAATAGAGATTTCCAACAAGTGATTCTGGTCATGTAGACCAAAGTCACCGTGCATGAGGGCTCGGGGAGAGATAATTCCAGCCTGTGGCCCAAAGCATTCTAGGAAAAAGAGTAATTTGGATTTAGGATTTATAATAGCCTTTGCGGAAATTCCTTCTAAAACACTAATTACGAGCCTGTGTATTATGCAGCACTGTTTCCCAAGGTGGATTTAAAACAACCAATTAGAATTGATCTCTGATGGAATATTATATTTACACGTCATCATGAAGACATCATTTGGCAAGAGTTTTGAATTAGAAAAAGAAGTTAAGAGATGATGTCGTAAATAGCATGTTGAAAAGACCCCTTAAGAGTCAGTTAAAGGTAGGGAACGCTGTAAGTTTGCATTTGACATGCTATCTGAACACTGATTTTACAGGTCTTCTTCCTAAAGCTGCATTTCCTCCTGGAAAACATCCACTTATTTTGAGGCACAGTGATATATTTTATGTGAGAAGTCGTTTAAAGTATAACTATGAGAAGGCTGGAACAGGAGGAAATTGAGGTGGAAAATCAAGTATTTTCAGTCTGTTCAGTCTGTTTCATTCACACTTATCCCCTATTCAATTTACATTTTTATTTATAAGCCTTTGAATATTTAGCTTTACAAGTCTGTTATATAGTTGATATCAGAAGATGAATCTTTTCTACATCTTTTACTATCTTAGGTGTTTTTGTCTCATTTAGAGTAAAGGAAAAAAAATCAACTCAGAATATACTTGTGAGAAAAACAACAAATGGGTAGGAAGAAAAGAGTGGGGGTGGGGACCGAAGAGGGACAAGCAGCATTCCTGGTCAGTCTTGTGAAGCCTGTAATATTATGTCATATTTCCCTTCTCTGCTTGGGCCAAAGACGATTGCTTTTTTTAATTGGGCTAAAGCACCACCATATAAAAATTCCCTACATTCTGGCTCTCAATTCCACAGTAAAGTAAGACTGACAAAAAGATCTGAGGCTTGTGTGTTTAATTCACCAGGAATGTTAAGCTTCATAAGATTCCCCCTATGGGGTCATGTTGGTCCTTGGCACTGTTACTGTACAATGGCAAATATACACATTATTGATTTTAAAAATCTTAGATGGCTAGACAAACAGTTTATTAATTGAAGGAATAAAAATGAATTTGTCAAACTCATTCTTCCTGGGACACAATGCACTTAATTAACATATTCCTGGGCTTGTTTCTGGATTTGGGAAGCAGTGGCTCCTTTCACAGAGGAAAACATTTAAATCTTAAAAGTGACCTTCTTTAGTCCAAATACTATTTAGCAATTCAGCTTAATTTGTCCTTTTCTTCTCTTTCCTTTCTTTCTTTTTTTTCAGTTGCAGATATGTCTCATTTCTTTAAGGACTCTTCCATTTCCCAAACTGATTTTCCTCTTTACATGTTGAAAATCTTTCACTTACATAATCTTATTGTGTCCTATAAACTGACATCAGAATATGTTAATCACTTTAATTATATCAGAGATGCAAATGTTCAATGTCAGTAACAAATAGAAAATGGACCCTATATTATACTGATGACACCCTGAAAAGTCAGTTTTAAGTGTTGCTGCATCACAAGAAAAAGTACAACTCTGCATGTTTAAGGGTTATGTAACATCCACAAGATCTAAAAGCATTCTAGAGATAGTTTTTTCCCTATTGAAAATTATGTGGTGCTTTATATCCAAAAATGTAAAAATGTAAGGATATTACATTTTTATTAGTATTTTATAGTAAAAGAAACAGTTCTGAAGCCACACACAAGGCTAAATAAACTCTTAAAGAAGATGCCTGATTTTGGTCTTTGAAAATATTTTAGACTTAGATAACTATATTTAAGTTTGAGAATCACCTCTCTTTCCAAAGTTACATGTGTCTTAAAAATAATATTAATTATAGTTGCTTCTAAGAGACTTCTGCAAATACAGTTGTGACTTTTACGTGAAAAGGTGGATATTCAAATGTTGACGGTTCTAAGTCATTTGGTAAATACAGACTCTAAAAGGCTCAGAAAGAGAAGAAGTGCATCTTACCCTTCATATTCTGAGTGTACATTAAAAAACAAAAAGGTCAGGAAAACAGAAGGGGACTGTTTGGTAAGAGGAAGATGACCGGGGAGGGGGAGGGGCAGAGGGGACTAGAGAAGGTAATGGGGAGTAAATATGATGAAAGCCAAGTACATGCAATAGATGCATGAATATACCATAGTGAAACTCATTATCTTGTACAATATATACCAATAAGAATTATGAAATGTTCGTCTTTCATGACTAGTATATTAATTTTAACTACCAGAAATCCCTGAAGATACTGACTTGCAGAAATGTTGTTAATCATTGGAAATTTAACTTTGTATATGCAAAATAAAGGCTTGCTTTACTCTGAAGAATAAATTTCAGACTTCACTCATCTTTTTCAACATGAATGTTGAATGTCAGACAAATATTTCTGTAGTACAGGGTACTTGCTAGGCACTTGGAAAGGACTAAGATGAGGAAAAAAATATATTAAGGAAGATTACCATGGCTCATTAAGTGGAACCTTGCAAAAGCCATTAACAGAATTTCAACTGAAAACATAATCAAAAGGAATACCCTTTAATAAAATTTGAATATATGGTACATATGGGTGCCATGTCTAGGGTATGTATCTATAAAGACACAAGAGCTATTTACTATAAATAACAAAACCAATTTCAAAACTTATTTTAATTAAAATAGTATACATATAGTATACATACACACATGCATATGTATATGCTTCTGATAAACTTTTCACAGGAAAGGTAAAAGTTTAGGTATCAAAGGAATAAAACAACTTTTTACTCAAATTTTACTTGAAAGTGTATGTGAATTGCTAAGAAATTGGGATTTTCTTTTTAGTTGTCCAACTAATTTACTTGTAAGGGCAATATAGCAAAGTCAAGAAGCTAGCTAAGAAAAGTATAGTGTTACTACTATAGAAATATTCTCAAGGATATAGAAAAATGCCTTAGTTTTTATGCCTTGTTACAGAAAATAATCTGTAATAGTAAATAAAATAATAGTTCTAATAGACAGAAGCAGTAAAACTGCATTTTAAAAATGACACAAAATGAATAAGGATAACCTAGATTCCTTTATAAAATCTACTTAGGTAAATGATTATAGAAAAGAAAATTTGAGAAGTTGGTATCTAGGTTTGGAATAAAGAAAACTGTAAGGAGATATATTATCAAGGAGTGAAAATACATTTTCCCATTATAGTAGGGTTAGAGGTTACATCATAAAATACTTTGAGTTTTTTGTGGTTTGCCTCAGATGATTAGTTTAGAGAAAATAGATGAGTCAGTACTAGGTTAGATACTATTATGTGAAGAATATTCCAGACAGTAGGCATTTCCTTCTTTGCTACAGGTACAAGATGTATGTCCATATTTGGGGAATATGGAATCGGATTTAAATGATAACATTAATATTGAAGTTGTTTTCTAGAGAGATATTCTGTCACTTACATGGCAATTTTTCTATCACCATTTTTTTTTTTTTAAGAATTTACTTGAACTTTAGCAACTTTACCCATTCTGAGACCTGAGGGTTAGCATATTTAGCTAAATGTTTTTATTATATGTGTGTGCAGTGTGAGCCTCTACATATCTCATAAAGGACCAGTACAGCTTTCTTCCTGCATTATTCCAGGGCCTCTGGTATACAATGATTGTTCAGTAAATATTTGCTGAGTGAATTATTCACTGCATATTTGACTGTTTTATTCTGTCTGCTATTCTTCCTTTGTACTTGATATATTATAGAAATATATCAAATACTGTACACACAACAACAAAAAGTTCAGTATGTGGTACTTGAGTAAAAATGAAATGCCCTATTTATTCCCAGTGTTTTTCCTTAATTTTATGACTCATCATTATAGAATGCTAAAAAATCAGTTTTAAATAATTGGAATTCTAGTATGTCAACATGTATACATGTATACATCTTTCACAAAATTTCTATTTCAGATACTATTATTTATATATAAACTTGGTATAAACTGTGCATCTTTCCTATTTTTTAATACATTTTTACACATTTTCCCATTTTTTTGTATATGTCAAAACTTCATATAAATAACAGGATTTTTCTTTTTTGTCTTGAAAAGAGCAAGTATTTACCTACATTTATTAGATGTTACAGAATGAGGTAAGATACTTATCCTTCTTTTCATACAAATTAGTTCCATCATAAGAACTAAGCTCCAATGCATTAAAAATAAAATGAATGTATTTTTAAAATATTTAGTGCATTAAGGTTTAAGTCTTTGGGAAGTTCCACACTGATTTGCACCAAAATTAGTATACATTATGAGGCAGAACAGGAATTAGACAATACTGGTCTTCTTTGTAGAAGGGTAAAGGTAAAATATTTGCTAGTTAAAACAGTATAGTTCTGTTGAAGGCTGCCCTAACTATACACGTCATAGTTATGTTAAGAGCATCATTAGAGGTCCAGAAATTTATAACCATCTCTCCCTAAAACATGTCATTTTATTAATCTGTAGTAAATGTATTAATATTAAAAGAGAACCCTTAGTTTTGTGTCTTTTTAGAGTACGTTGTCTTCCTATCACAAGCTTTGGTAAATTCCCCATTAGTTTGGACCTCAGATAGCTTTTGAATATGTCTGCCAGTGGATGCTTACATTGTGCTGTATCTATTACTATTCTTATAGACTTTTAGCAATTATTTCGAAATAGAAAAAGGACAGCCACATTACGTTTTTTGAACATTTTAAAACAATATATTTTCTGGGAAGTGCTTAGAACTTGGGGCGTTTAAGCTTCATGTAAGTGCATTTTCCAGACCACATTATATTGTTAATTTCCAATAAGCCCCTTTGTACTTGTAATTAACCAAAAGCCATGAAGTTGCCTTGGAACTGTCTGTCATTAAAAAAAAAATCTATCCATAATTCCCATTTCATGCTATATTTTAATGAATGAACTTTTTGCTTAAAATCAATAATGGGTGTACATGGAGAATTAGGGAAACTTTTTTTTTTTTTTTTGGTAGCTTAAAAACTACCCAGTTTCTAGCTAACTAATCTGCTCACTTTGGTCTAATTTAATTTATATTTTATTTGTGTATGGGGAGGAAGCTCCCATATTTCTCCAATTTAAATGACATCACATTTGGAGACTTGAGCTAGATCAGAGGATTCCTCAATCAAAACTGGGCACCATAAACTTAATGCTGCTATCCGTTGGTGACAGGCTAGAACGTGGGTTTCCTTCGTCCTCCAGCTGCATTTTCCCAGATCACTCTATTACGTTGCTAATGCCACCAACCATTTGTATACCTACCAAGCTATACTGCAGTCTTGGGGCTCCCGCTCAGAATATAGCCCAGACACAGGCCTTCTGCCTGTCTGTGGTGCACTTTCATTTGCCACTGGGGCCAAGATGGTGCGTAAGTGGGCGGTAGATCTGGTAACACTTCCACTGGGTGAACTTTGGGAAGAATCCAGGACGTGAATTTAATGGGTGGCGAAGCTGCGACAGTACTGTGAAGTTAGCGCGGCCAACTGCAGGAAGCCATGCTTCATTACACCCTTCATGGAAGCTGGCACCCTCTCCCAACCATTGTTACCCGCGGGCCAGTTCTCGAGGCACAGGCCTTCAGGTAGGTTCCCAGCGCCACGAGACGCCCCGGGGGCGCCCGTCAGCCACTCCGGCCCCCACGGCACCCCACCGCGGCCTCTTCCTCATGCGCGCCCCGGGCCCGCGAGGCCAGGGCCGCCCAACGTCCCGGGCCTCGCTCGCCCCAGAGCGCTCCGGTAGCCTCAGGCCGGCCGCGCTGAGCAGCCCGCTCCGCTCGTCCCCCACCTCCGCACACCTCGGCGCTGCCGAGCGGTGCGGGGGAGGGGAAAGCCTGGAGGTAGGCAGGGGCCGGGGGACGCGGCGGCGCGCACGCAGGCCTCGCCTCTCCGGGCCGCCTCCCTCACGCCGGCCGCAGGGCGGGCCGACGCGTACGCCCGGGTGACGCTCGGAGGAGGAAGCGCAGCCCCTTCCCCTCCCTCGCCGCCCCGGGCCCAGCGGGAGCCCCCCAGTGCGCCTGTGCGGAGGCCTGCTTGATTATGTGTGCCCTCCTCGGGCGGCGGCGTTAGCGGCCGGGTGGAGGTGGGGAGGGAGGACGCCGCGGAGGAGGAGGAGGCGGTGGCGGGGAGGTGGGGGGGGAGTCGGCAAGGACATGGCTCCTGACTCCTGTGCGGAACGTGAGTGAGCGGCAAAGCCCGAGTGAGCGAGCGGCCGAGCGGGCGGGCGGGGACCGGGCCGGGGTCGGTCGGTCTGTCGGGCTGGCGGGCGCGGGTGGGGGGGGTGGCTGCGTGTGGGGAGCGCTCTCGGTGGCTTGCTTGTGTTTGTTAATGGTCCCCCCCAACTCCCTCTTAGATGGTCTCTAGCGACCGGCCCGTGTCACTGGAGGACGAGGTCTCCCATAGTATGAAGGAAATGATTGGAGGCTGTTGCGTTTGCTCAGACGAGAGAGGCTGGGCCGAGAACCCGCTGGTTTATTGCGACGGGCACGGCTGCAGCGTCGCGGTGCATCAAGGTAAACACCCAACCGCCCGCCGGGCCGAACCGGCCTGCTCCCAACCGTCACCGCTTCCCCCCTCCCCGGCGGCAACTGCCACCGCCGCCCCTCCCCCGGCCCGCCCGCCGCCCCGCCCCGCCCCGTGCGCCGGCCGCGGGAGCCCGGCGTGGTCGCCGCGGGCGCGGGCCGTGCCTCGGCCTGTGGGAGAAAGTGCGTGTGGCCCGGGCTGTCATGTGATTCCGCGCTCACTCAAGTGTCAGTCGGTGGCCGCCTGCGTCCGGCCGGCTCCGCAGAGCCTGCGGCGGCCGCGATCTGCGCCAGGGTAGGGTGGGAGCGTGCGACCCGCGCTGGAGTGCCCCGCGACGGCGGGGTGGTGTTGGGGACCGGAGGCCGCCTCCCCCTCCCCTGCCAGCTCCAGTCTGCCGCAGTGTCCGGACGCTTCCTGCGGTGTGGGGGGCAACCTGCCTCCTTGAGTGGAGGGAGAGAGGGAAGGCGGGCCCTGCCTGCTGCACCCCAGCTCTCTGGCAGAGACCCTGCGAAGACAGTGGAAGGTGCCCCTGAGGGGTGTCTGGGCTGAGCTGATGGAGCTGGGGATGCAGCACAGCCTGTATGACAAGAAGAGGTGGCGGTGATGCCCCAAGAGACTTGGGAGAGTCTTAGTTTATTTGTGGATGTTATCATTGGGTGAATGTTTTGGGTACCCCCTGTCCCCAAAAGCTGGGGAACATCTTTAGGATGTTCTGTTCGTTGGTTTGACAGTCCATTTCAAGTCGTTAGGAAATCCAGGAGGAAAGACAGTTTTGGTGACTTCACTGTGTAGTCTCCAGCAGACCCACACCCTTTCTATTCCTAAAGGTAAAACTGAGTGGTGGAAGGGTTTTGTTTTGAGACAGGATTTCCCTGTAACCATGTCTGTACTGGAACTTGGCTTGGTAGCCCATACCGGCCTCGAAATCAGATCCTCCTGCCTCTGCCTCTGCCTCTGGAGTGTTGGGATTAAAGAAAAGATGTGTACTACTGCCTGGGAAGTTTTTGTTTTTTTTAAAAGACTTATTTATTATATATAAGTACACTGTAGCTGTCTTCAGACACACCAGAAGAGGGCATCAGATCTCATTACAGATGGTTGTGAGCCATGTGGTTGCTGGGACTTGAACTCAGGACCTCTAGAAGAGCAGAGGTTCTTAACTGCTGAGCCATCTCTCCAGCCCCCAGTTTGTGTTTTTTAATAGGATCTTGCTATGTATCCTAGGCAGGATGCAGACAAGCAGAAATCCTTCTGCCTCTCCCCTCAAGTATGTAGATGTGAGCCTAAAGTTGTTTGTAATAGGATGGTCTCACCAAAGGGGGGAGAGGTAAATTAAGACATTTTGTTTTAATTTGAGTCTCATTCAATATCATCAGCTCTTGCTGATCTAGAACTCAGGTATGTAGACCAGGCTGGACCCAAACTTCTGCCTGCTTCTGCCTCTAGGGTGATGGGATTAAAAGCATGAGCGATCATGCCTGTAAGTTTTGAGAGGATTTCAACTAGCCCGGGCTGACCTTGAACTCCCAATACTCAGTCTTCCACCTTCCCACTGCTGGAATCTTCTGGCGTGCACTATTCCTGGTTTTACTGTGCTGAGGGAGACAGGCAAGTACTCTTCCCCACTGAGCTTGCAAAGTTCATTCTTTAAAGAGTAAATGTTAGACTTGGGAGGGGACATTAAAATAAATGATGATCATATTGAGACTGTGACTTAAGAGGAACATTTGGTCATTCCTGGTTTCTTTTAAAGGGGAAAGTTTATTCTTGACGCTAGCTCCTCCAACTCTTGGCTAAGTGCAAAAAGGCGCGAAGATGTATGTCAGTACATTTTACATAATTTGTTAGTTTGAGGTGTGTGTGTGTGTGTGTGTGTGTGTGTGTGTATCACAGTCTTTAGTTGCTATACCAAATAATGGTTACTATGACATTCTCATACATGTATCTTGTTATCCTTTGTTTAAGTATATTTTCCCAGTATCTTTTCCCTTTTGCTTTTCTGCCTTGGGACAAGACATAGCTCATGTATTGGGTGGTTTTTTATTTTTGTTATGTGATATTTCCGTGTCAATACAGAAGCTGTACATCTAAATATTAACTATTGCCTTCTAGAGGTGTTTCCAAATAAAAGTGTGTTTGGAATCTATGCTGTTTCTTTTTGTTTTCTTTTCTTTCTTTCTTTCTTTTTTTTGGATACAGGGTCTCTATAGCCCGAAGTCAAAGTTGGGCATATTGCTGAGGAAAGCCTTGAACTCCAGATCTTTGTGCCTCTCCCTCCCACGTGCTGGGATTATAGATGTGTGTTACTAGTCCTTCCTCCAGTCACTGATGCTGTCCTTTGACTGATAGGCTACTTTTACTTAGACATACTTACATAGGTTTAAAAGAGATTAGCCTAGGCATGGTGGCTTATGCCTGTAATTACAACTCTTGGGTCAGGCAGGAGGATTCTTTTGACTTTGAGGCCAGCCTGCACTACAAATTCGAGACCCATTAAGTATATAGTTGAATTGAAGCAGGTTGGTAGCACACACAAAGCTCTGGGTTTAACCTATAGTATTCTGTAGGGTAAAAACCTAAGTCTCTTCCAGGGGTCACTCTTGACTCAGCAATGAAACAAAGTTTAGCTTTGGGTGTTTAGAAGTTTGTTTTTATTTTATTGTTTCCCATTATTTTATGTTATCTTCAAGTTTCTGCTGAGCAAAATAGTTGAGTGTGCTTATAAATTCTCAAAAAATGAAACTCTCAGCAAATCAAACATGAATATTAAAACCAACTTTTGCAGCTAGTGAGGTGGCTAAGTGGGTAAAAGGCACCCGCCACCACACCTGACCAGAGTTTGGTTGCTGAGACTCCTGCTGAGAGGAGAGAAAGAACTGCTGCTGCCATTGGAGCTCTGACCTCTGCCGCCCACCTCAGCACACAGTTGCCCCATAACATCACAGGAGATGGTGCACTTTGGTTTGGTTTTATTTCTTGAGGTAGGGTTTCTCTGTGCAGCTCTGTCTGTCTTGGCACTCTGTAGACCAGGCTGGCCACCTGCTTCTGTCTTGGGAGAGCTGGTATTAAAGGTTTATGCCACCACTGCCCAGCTAAAACTTTATAAGTTGCTAAACAAAACATCAAATCAGACCTTCCCTTCTGTGTTTTTATGCTGAGGATCAAACTCAGGATTCCTTGCATGCTAGACAAGCATTTTATTTTACCATTGAGCTGCCCCGTCTCTCAGATTTTATAGACAGGATCTCACTGTGACCCAGCCTGGCCTGTTTCAAACTTCCTGAGTGTTGGGATAACAGTGTGTGTTACCATGCCCACCTTAAGACCAAACAAGGAGGCTGGGCCAGTGAGATGGTTAAGTTGCCGTTGGCAAGTATAATGACTTGGGATCAGGTGTTGGAACTACATAGTGGAAGGAAAGAAGAGACTCCTGAAAGTTGATTTCCGGGTAGAAACTCACATACACAATAAATACTGCAGTACAATAATTTTGTTAAATATGAGGCTGTGAATTAGTTATTAGAGTAAGAATACTTGTTGGGTATACACATTATATAGTTTTCTTAATAGCTGTAGTAAGATAGAGTTACATGTTGTACAATTCACCTGTTTGGAGTATATAACTGAGTGGTTTCTGGTATTCTCACAGAATTGTTCAAACACTATCACTGTCTTACTTTTTATCACCCTAATAAAAAACCTTGGATCCATTAGAGGTCACTTTCCTGTTTCTCCCTGGCTCTTGTATATCTAGGTAACCACAACTTTGTTTAGTAATTTGCCTTCTTGGGTATTTCACATAATTATTATTTTCTTTGGTGGGGATTAGACTCTGGTCCTTGAACATGCTGTGCTCTGTCATAAACTATCACTTTTTTCCCTTTGGACTGGTTTTGAATTGCTGTGTGGTAGTGGTTGACCTTCAACTTGTGATCTTCCATTTCCTGAGTGCTGGCATTACAGGCTTGCTCCAATAGGCCTGGGTTTATGTGGTGCTAGAAATGACCCAGGGCTTCGTGCATGCTGTGTATGCTGAATTCTACCTGCTGAGCTACACCCTAGCAGTATTTGTCTGTTGATCATCAAATTTTTGTTTTCATTTGTGTGCTTGTAGTGCCAGCACTTTAAGAGGCTAAGGTAGGATATCGTCAGTGAAATACTATCTCAAAGCAACAGCATACAATTGGTACTTAACCTATAGGGAAAGAAGTGAATTAATGATTTTTCTGATTTATTCTGTATATAACTTATATTAAGTTTTACATAATCATCTATAAAAAATAACCCAATGTGAAAAAAATGCCCACCCTAACATTAATAGCACTTTGACTTATTTGAAGACAGTTTCTATTTAGTTGATAGTGACTTAAAACTCATGGTCATCTTGCTTTAGCCTGTAGAGTTTGTTACAGTTATGTGCTACCACACTAAACACTTTTGGACTTTAGTGGAAATAACCCAAAAGGTTGAGTTTTATTTTTATTTATCTCCGGACAGGGTTTCTCTGTGTCCTTGGCTGTCTTGGAATTCACTTTGTAGATCAGGCTGGCATCAAACTCCTAGACACTCACCCGCCTCTGTCTCCAAGTGCTGGGAAAGTTGAACTTTAAAATTTTACTATAATTTTACTTTTTATTAAATAACCAGTAAACACTGTATAAAATAATTTCTTAAGGCAAGTTGTTTAAAGTGTGAAAGGTAGTTGTTAGGTTTATAAAGATTGCTTTGCCTTAGTTTTCAAATGTAAATATTTTGTTTTCAAATTAAAATTTTTGTGTTTGTTTTTCAACAGCTTGCTATGGCATTGTTCAAGTACCTACTGGACCATGGTTTTGTAGGAAATGTGAATCTCAGGAGAGAGCAGCCAGAGTGGTAAGTACTGTTTATCAAATAATACTAAAATACTTAAGTAGTTTAGGGTGCCAAGTATTAAATACTGACTTGAAGTTTTAAGCTGATTTTGTAAAATTAAAACAAAACAAAGCAAAACAATGTGTGTGTGTATGTGTGTGTGTGGGGGTACTTTGAAAACTAGACATAGGAAATTATATCCAATTTTTGTTTATTTAATTTCCAAGCCAAGGATTGAACTTAGGCCCTTGTGCATACTAGGCAAACCTTACACCACTGAGTTATGCCCTCAGCACTGTTCCCTGGGTCTCTTTATTAGGGCTGGGTTGTTGGTATTTCTGCTAAGTTTAATAAGTATAGAGACAACCTTATGGGTATAGATACTGTCATTTTTATTGCTGTATCTGTGGTGTGGTCTGAGTGTTCCTCATTTTCAGATGCCTTAGCATTTTTTGACAAAGCAACAGGACACTTTTTTAACTCAACTGGTCTCCTTCCACCTTTATTAGTACTTTGGTAACTTTTTGTAGAATGAAGGAAGCTCATTTTTGGCTCAAAGAGTTTTTTTTTTCTTCCCACCCACCACCCACCAATTAAGCTTAGTGGAAATACCAGTAGAAAGACATAATTACTATTAGCTATACAAAAGAATAGCCACTCTTGATATGATAGTTTTTTCAGTGTTGACTGCAGAGTTTGGCCTGAAATCAGAAAACATTTCAATTCCTTTTCCTTGGCATATAGCAAAAGTAGAAGTTTTATTTTTGCCTTCAGTGATTCTGGGTGTGTAGACATTATGGCCCAGTAGCTTATATAGTGATTCTCAGTTGATTGTGTGTGAGAGTCCATTGCGGCAGTATTATAGTTAGTTATTGTAGTGTTAATTAGCAAATGGAGGATGAAGTCAATCGTGAAAATGTAAAGACTTTAGGGCTGTAGTTTAGTTGGTATAATGCTTGCTTAATGTGCATGCAGGTCATAGGCTCCACCCCAACACTGCATTAAAGTGGGTTAAATAGTGAGCTAGTTTGAGACTAACCTGGGCTTCAAGAGAACCTGTCTGGGGAAAAAAGTTGTTTTAAGACTTGAAATAGGAAAGCCTACTTTTTGACTTTTTCTCATTGTAGGATATTATCTTTAGGGTGGATAGGTCTCTAAGCAAATGAAACTATGCTTGAATTAACATAAACACTAGGGAAGTGAGGAGGTCGAGGTAGGAGCCGGAGCAGCGTGTTAAAGAGGAGAGCTCAGACAGACAGTACAGGAAGGGAAAGTCCTGGGGGCATGTGGTTGGATGCCGCAAATGCCAGTTTGGTTTTATTCCTTTCTTGTATGGGAATGGTTAAAATGTCAAGGTAAATACAGTAGTTATATTGTTAGAATGTTTTATTTTTATTTATTTAAATTGGTGGGATGTGGGAGTCCATTTAAAAAGGCAGACTCCTAAATTCTTGTAGTGACAATCATGAGACTGAGATTGGACTCTAAGCTTGTACAGTCAAAGCAGAGCATTTTATTATAAGGACGGAGTCAAGAACTTTAATTTGGACAGGAACTTGAACTAGTCCTGCTACTTATAGTGCCTGCTTTATTCTGTATCTGTGTGAAAATTGTCTCTGCTACAGAGCGGTTTAACTGTGTGCCAGACACTGTACTGAATGTTTTACACCAGTTACTCTATTTGTCAAATTCCTGAGGTAGTTTTCATTTTGTAGATTTAGGAAGCTGTATAGTTTTAAGGGAAAAACATACCTAGAATTGTAATCTGGGTAGCTAGGAAGCTGCTTTTTCCCTTCTTATATGGCCTCCTATGGAGAGAGATGATTGACTGTATCTCAGCTCCTCTTTTCTTCTTTCTGGCCTCCAAATCTCTCTTTTGAGATAGGTCCTACTGTGGAGCCTTTGCTTCAAACTCTTGGCTTAAACTGTTGATATTGGTGAGGGCTACCCTACTTAGGTAGCATATGGCTTAAAAAAAAAAAACCCACACACACAAAAAAACCTTTTGGATACTAAAAAACAGGTGTAAGAGCGTGGGTGGGGAGGGAGGTGTGAATGAATATGTGTGTGTATAAGAGTGTGGTTTTCAGGACAGCCATTGGATGTCAGTCCCACCTTTCGATTTCTTTAAGGCAGGTTCTTGGCAGAGCATGATGACACATGGCTTTAATCCCAGCACTCAGGAGGCAGAGGCAGCTGGATGGATCTCTGAGGCCAGCCTGGTAATATAGCAAGTTCCAGGATAGTTGTTGGGACTGTGTAGACCCTGTCTCAAAAACCTAAGAAATAAAAGAAAAAAGAGAGGGAGAGTTAGTCTCTTGATTCTGTATAAGCAAGCTACCTGGCCTGTGAGCTGATTCCCATCTTTGGCTCTTTATCTCTGTAGAGGATTGCTAGGCTTACAGGTGCTTGCACTACTGAGTCTGCCAATTATATGGGTTGGGGGTATATGCACTCGGGGCCAGGGCTGATCTGTGGTACTGCCAGCAAATTCTTTTTTATGCTGGAGCTGTCTGTACCTCCTGTCCTAAGAGCCTGAAATCTCATTCTGAATCTTATACCCTTGTGGCTAAAATTGCCTTGGTTTGACTTAGATGAGGTGCCCTTTAAGGTCACGTTGCTCAGTTACAATTAGAGCACTCTGGATTAGAGATGGTTCATTTGTCAGAAAAGGATGAGTTGTGAGTTGTAAATACATTGACAGATACTGAATAATAATGATCCAGAAAGAAAGCAACAAGTTCATTAAATTGTTTTTGTTTGATAATATGTATAATGCATTTAAAAGGGAATAAGAAATGAAAAGATAAATGATGATAGTATCAGATGTAGGACTTAAAGGGAGGACATATGAATCCACAGGGAGCATCTTAAAAGAAAGAATAATAGGTCACACAGTGATATCAAGGTCAATTATTCTGGGGCTGGAGAGTTGGCTCACAGGTTAGGAGCACTGACCCCTCTTCCAGAGGTCCTGAGTTCAATTCCCAGCAACTACATGGTGGCTCACAACCATCTGTAATGGGATCCAATGCCCTCTTCTGGTGTGTCTGAAGACAGCTACAGTGTACTCATATATAATACCATACAATACACACACAGAGAGAGAGAGAGAGAGAGAGAGAGGAGAGAGAGAGAGAGAGAGGAGAGAGAGAGAGAGAGAGATGTGTGTGTGTGTGTCTGTGTGTGTAAAGTTGAATTACTCTGGAATAGTTTAACCATCAATAATAAGGCAGAGACTATAACTCTGTGCTGTAGATGTGCTTCACAAGCATAAGGCCTATGTTAATCGCCAGAGCCCCACAGTTTCCCCAAAGCAATAGCGATAGAAGAGAGCAAATGAAAACTAACTACAGGGCCTGTCAGATGGCTCAGTAGGTGAGTGGGCTTGCTGCTCACTTGTAACCTTGGGAAGATACTTGTTGGGAGGAGGGAACTGATGGCACAGGGTGTTCTCTGACCTCCCTACTCACACAGTCATGCCTGCAAACACATACACAGACAACAGTAAGAAACAAAAGGAACAGAGAACAGAAAGAAAAAAGAGCTGGTATTTTTATCATGGGGAAACAGGCCTCTTTCATTTCATAGAATGTTTCATCATTCTGGAGGTAGCGGGGAGGATATTGAGTTGGAAGGTGGCTTGGGTAGCTGTTTTCACCCAAAAAAAAAAAAAAAAAAAAAAAAAAAAAAAAAAAAAAAAAAGAAAAAAAGAAAAAAAAAGTCAGGCATGGTGGCTTCTGCCTATACCCAGTACTGAGGAGGAGTGCCATGGGTTTGAGGCAGCCTGGTCTCTGTAGAGTGAGACTCCATCTCAAAACTCCAAAAACCAAACAACCTACCAAGAAACAAGAACAAAAACCCCAATTAAAAAAAAAGACCCAAATCAGACAACAGAATCTAAACAAAACTCCCTCTCTAAGTAACTGAGAATGACCTTAAGTTTCTTTAATATTTTAAAAAGATTGAAGTATTTTTTTAAAGTGTCATCCCTGCAGAGGCCTGGGGCTGGAGTTACAGGTATTTGAACTGCATGATGTGGGTGCTGGGAACTAAGTGTACAAGAGCAAGTATTCTCAACCAGTACTGTTCCAATTGGCGACTAGAGCATCTCCCTAGTACCTAAAGTAAAAATAATTTCCATAATTGAAACTAGGTCTTACAGCCCAGGTTGACAGAAAACTCACTGTACAGCTGAGGATAACCTCCTGATTATACTTCCAAAGTGTTGATATCACAGGCCTGAACCTGAACACTGAGGAGCTGATTCTCTGGAGCTAAGTTACCACAGCGCCTGATGTGGATGCTGAGAACCAGACCCTGGTCTTCCACTGGAGCAATACAGCACTAAGGTGTCTCTTAAGTCCTTAACATAGATTACTAATAGACAAGTTTATTTTCTACACTCAGTTATTGAGACCCTGTTTTAAGCATTCTCCCAAAGAAGTGGGGGGGGGGGGACCAAAAGTATAAGAATTAATTTCCTTTCTTTTTCTTCCTTGAGACAGGGTTTCCTTTGTGTAGCCCTGGCTGTCCTAGAACTAGCTCTGTAGACCAGGCTGGCCTCAAACCCAGAGATCCTCCTGCCTCTGCCTCCCAAGAGCTGGGATTAAAGGCATGTATGGCCACTGTCTGGCTTAAGTTTTATTAACTTACTCTTTTAAGTCATATGTGTTCAGTATTTGCATTATCATATATACACACACTAATGGGTATATGTACAGTTTGTGTTGTTTTATAGGAATGGTGTATGCCTGTTTATTAGATTAAAAAAAATGCTGGTGATTAAACCCAAGGCCATTGACAAACTAAGCAAACACTTTACCACTGACCTGTAGCTGCAACCCTGCCTGTGGGAGGCTTGAACTCCTGGGCCCTTGGCCTTGCTGAGTAGCTGTGACGTAGGAGCATTGGTGCTGACCTTTGTTTATTCTTCTCCTCTGGGATTCTTCTGGGGATTGACCCTTTAGCTACACTCCTAGCCTGTTTTCCCTTAATTTGAAGTTAATTAAGTTTAATTTGTGTGTGTGTGTGTGTGTGTGTGTGTGTGTGTGTGTGTGAGAGAGAGAGAGAGAGAGAGAGAGAGAGAGAGAGAGAGAGAGAGAGAGCTGTGTTGTGTGTTTAGGATTACTGTAATGAGGCTCTATTAGTGTTTTTGTATTTAAGCATTTCATTATTTAGCTTTTGTGTGTTAGTTTGAATTTTAGGATAATAGCTTTTTAGGTGGAGGTAAGATTTCATTTGAGTCTGTCTTCTGATATGTTTCAGCGGACAGTTGGCAGCCTGTTTTCTTCAAGGCTTGGCCTTCTTTCTTCATTTGAGGGGAACATTGTTTAAGAGACATACAATGGTGGATACTGGTAATCTCAGCACTTTGTAGGCTAAGGCAGGTGGGTTGCAGTTTGGTGTCACTGCATAGTGAGTTTCTTGGGTTACAGAGTGAGACCCTGAATTCAAAAAGGAAAAAAAAAGTACTGTCTTCTTTATGTTTTCAAATATATTACCTCATTACATTTTTCTGTAACTGATTTATGTGTATGAGACTTTTATTTTTTCATGTCTTTTATTTATTCTTTTTGAGGTTATATTGTGAAAGCTGGCTCTCCATGTTTTTTAAATTAATTAATATATGCATATATTTATGTATTTATTTAATGTGAGTACACTGTTGTTCTCTCTTGAATTTGCAGGCCATCTTGTCTCCAGATTGTCTCAAGGGCTGAGATTATAGCTATGGACCATTGGTTTCTAGTTATTTGTGAACATTCTTCCAGGATTTAGTACCTTCTCCCCTGAGTGCTAGAGAGAGATTGAGCTTAGGGTCTCCCCATGTTAGGAGTGTTCTTTATCACTGAGCCACATATCCAGACAGGATCTCACTATTCAGGTTACTTTTAGTACTTTGTTCTTTTTTTTTTTTTTTTTTTTAATTTCTTTTTTTAGTGATTATTTGAGACAGGATGTCTTTATATAGGAAGCCCAGCCTGTTGTGGGCCTTCTGTAGACCAGACCTCCATCCACCTCCTTGGCCTCCCAAATGTTGTCAAGCGCACAACTGCCCTCCTGGTTGGGATTAATGGTGTTGACCAGTGTCCACCTGGCACACTCTGAAGTTAATGACTTACATTAGGAAATCTGAATTGAGGTCAGAGAAAATGTTTTTGGGTTATTTCTTTGATGATTTGCTCATTTTTATTGTCATTGTTTATTTGTTTTTTTTTTTTTTTTTTTTTTTTTTTTTTTATGCTTTTGAGTTTGGGCCTTGAACACACACCCCCTCCCCTGTATTTATTTAGTGTTTTGTATTTATCTTTCATTTTTTTCCTTTTGTTATAACAAAGTGATACTTTATCTTAATTCTTCCATTAATAGTTGAAAGTCTGTTGAGGTTCTGATTTGTTTCTGAAATTGTTTCTTCCTAGGAATCTTTCCTTTAATAGTGTCTGCTTTGTAGTGTTATAGAAATTATTTATAATTTTGACTCAAAACCATCATTTTAGATTCAAGATTTATTTCTTAATGAGTCAGTTGAAGCCAGGCGGCAGCAGAAATTGGGATGTGCAGTATTAGGCATTTCATTTAGTTCTTTATTTTTTTAAAGTTTTTTTTTTTTTTTTTAAATTTACATTACACTGTAGCTGTCACACACCAGAAGAGGACATCAGATCTCAGATGGTTGTGAGCCACCATGTGGTTGCTGGGAATTGAACTCAGCACCTCTGGAAGAGCAGTCAATGCTCTTAATCACCGAGTCATCTCTCCAGGCCACAGTTCTTCATTTTTATTGCACTCTCACTACTCCAGCTCAGCTGTCTTTAGTGTTCTAGATTTATCTTCCTTTTCTTTTTTAAAAGGGTCTTGCAGCACAGTACTTGCTGGCTCTAAGTTGTTACATAAATAACGCTGTTCTTGAACTGTGTCTGTTATACCATAGGTGTGTGCCACCATGCCTGGTACCTTCCTAGATTTCTTTTGGTTTACTATTTCTAGACAATTCATCATTGCAATTTCTCAGGACAAGAAGAGAGATGGTATCGTGTTGTGGAAAGATGGATTGATTTGGTTGCTTTTTAGGTGAAATCATCCTGATTTTATCCTTAATAGAACACTATCCTAAATTTATGGCCCATTGCTGTACACATGAATTACTCCGTCTTGTGTTGGCTGGCATCTGGAATATCTCCTATTTTCCAAACTATTTGGTCCATGGTGAATTAGTTTTTGACTTGTCTTACCCGTTGTGCAGACTGTGGGTTTTCTTGTTTTGGTGCTAGTCAAGCCCAGTGCCTGCTACATGCTACAGCATGTTCTTAGCTACAGAGCCACAGTAGTCTCCTTTGAAGTCCTTTTTCTACTTGTCTCTTCCCTTTGTAGTATCCATTTTAATGTTTTATATTTGTGGCTTCAGCCTTTTTTAGTCTCACTATTATTTCAATAGATACTTGAAATTTTCCTGCCTCAGTCCTATGAGTGCTGATATTACAGACTTATAAAACCATATCAGACTTCTTTTAAGCTCTACCTTTATAATTTAGTAACTGATGGTGTCTATCTTCTATTTGTTCTTTTCTACTTGATTTTTTTTCTGCTTCACACTCACAAATGATTTGGAATCTTTCCTTTGGTTTTACTTTCTTTCACACGTTCACCAATGATCTTTCTCCCTTTATTGGCAAACTTCATAGAAGAAGAAACAGTAGTTGATATGTCTACTTTGCCATATTCTCTTAGTTTAGTGGTTGAGAAATAACTACTTGGCATTATAGATGATAGCATTTGAAATCTACTTTTCCTGTTCACACTTTCATCATGGGTACTGTCCAGTAACCCTATTGTCCTTTGGTGACTATTATGTAAAGTTCCTTGAATAATAAATTGTTTGGTTGCTTAGCATTAGGAAAACAAACAAACAAACAAACCAATCACCCTTGGGGAATTGGGAAATTTTCCTCTTTTGTTAGACACATGAAACACTGTATTTCTTTTGTCCTAGCTACTATGTAGCCCAAAATCTGGTCTTTAGTTACATCGGTCAAATTAATCTTATTGTTAGTATATTTGTTTTCTCTTCCTTCTTCCACTGGGGTTAGGACTTCACCTCTTATCTCTGTTTCTCTGCATGTTGATTTCATTCTCTTATACTACAGACTCTCTACTACATGAGGCTGGAACCATGACTGCTGGCAGCTCTTGGCTTTCATCTTCCCAGCCCCTTCTACCAGGAAAAGGGGCTCTTTTGAAGAATCCTGAGAAGGACTCTGATTGACCTGTCTTGGATCATGTACCCACCATCCCTCTGGCTGGAGTGGGGAGGGTTCTATGACTTGCAACCCTCACTAGAACTACATAGTTGGAGTCAGGGGTAAGAGCAGTTCCCTGATACAGGTGGGTGGGCCCTGTTTGAAGAAAGTGAAACTGAACAGAAGAAAAATAAATGCCATTCTGGCTTTTAATACTTTTTATTATATAGATCCTTCATTGTGTACCGGCTTAAGTAATTATCTGAAAACTTTAAGCCTAAGTACATAGAGTATAGTAGACATGTTAATTTACCCTTCAAACTATAATATTTGGCTTTTAATCTCCCACAGATAATTTTGGTATTATCTCAGTGACCAGAATCTAATTTTCCCCATTTTGATTCTACCTGATCTATTTTTGACACTTAAACCATTGTGCCAAGCTAGATGTGGTACTGCACATTAGTAACCCTAGCACTTGGGAGGTGGAAGTAGGAATATTGGACGATTAAGCCCAGCCTCCATGCTACACAAGACCTGATCTCAAAAAACAAAACACAAAAACCAAATCAGTCAACCAACAAAACCCCACACAGCAAAACTGTAGTGTCAAAGATGATTCAAGTTTCTTCATGATTTCCTCATGTTGCTATTTTGTTTTTAACCTTGGGTGTTTTAGTTGCCCCTTGGGATTCCTTTGGGATTATTTTCTTATTACCAAGGTTAGGCTATGCTTTTTGTAGTATTTGCTTATTTCATTCATAGGGAATTTAGGGTTGTTAGTTTTCTACTTCTGCCCTCACTGTTGTGAGAGAATCTAAGCCCTGATTTTTTTTTCTTGGTCTAGATTATTGAAATAGCTTTATTTAGTCACATACTTTACATTTTGTACGATGGCATGTATGTGTGACTGAATGCAGGTGTCCATGGATGTCAGCTCCTGGAACTGGAGGCACAGGTAGTATGACCGACACATTTGATGTGGGTGCTGTGGATGGAACATGGATCTGCAAGAACAGTGCCTGCTAGTAACTGAAGAGCCTTCTCACTAGTTACTCTCATCTGAAGTTTTATATCTTAGTGGTGTGAGTGACACTGTCTAAAAAAGTAAATAAAACAGATGCTTTTTCTCCTAAGGTCTAGGGATATGGTTCAGTGGTAGTGTTTCCTTATCATTACATGTGAATCCCTGGACTCAGTTCTCAGCACCCAAAGCCTTCCAGCTGTGGATATTCTTATTTATGCAGTTATTTCTCAGTGTTCTGTTCCTAAGGAAAGCATGGTCCTGGCCCTGTGTGTAGACTAAGCTAGCCTCAACCCTACGCCAGTACTTCTGGGGCCAGCTCTGCACTGCAGGCTTACTTTCTGTGTGTACCTGCCATACTTTGCCATCCTTCTCTTTAGTGCTCCCATTCCTAGCACTGTCTTCTTTGTCCCCTCAATCTTATTTCCTAGGAAGAAACAGGATTGCTATTCCTGTTCCTAAATTCCCATTGTTTAAATATTCTCTTTTACCTTTGTGCATTTTCACTAAAAGTAAAAAAGAGGGAGGGTGGTAGCTCATAGACTTGTTTGTGAATGTTGTGTGGCTCCGGGACCCTAGGTCTCCCTGTCTGTGCATATCATCAGCCTCTGCCTCCTGAGTGCTGGGACCAGTGTACAGTGCTATCTCAGGGAAAATTACTTCTTAAAGTACTCTCAAAAATGGTGTCTAGGGCCTGGAGATTGTTTAGCAGTTAAGAGCACTTGTTCTTACACAGAACTTAGTTTTAATTTCCTGACACGCTTTTATGACTTCTGTGGGTACCAGGAATACAAGTGTGTAGCTGGACTTGGATACACAAGGGTGGGCTCTTCTTTTTCCCACCCTTTATTCCCCTGGCTTCACCCCTTATCACTAGATAAGAGAGAAAGAAGGATTGGGAGGGTGGGGAGAGATTGAGAGAGGAAAACAATTAATTGCTTTTTCGTTTCTTCTTCTTTGAGCATGTCTAACAAATTGCAGCCAACTCTCCTGAAACAACCAACCACCAAACTTGCCTCTCTTGGGGTCTTAGAATATGAAAAATTTCTAATTTTCAAACTTTACACAATTGCAGAAACTATTTGCAGCTGGGAAAATCACGCCTCTGCTAGAGCACTAGATAAATTAGTTAGCTTCTGTGAAGCAGCTTCATATCTCCACACCTGGGATTAAAATGAAAACATTCTTAGAATATTTCTGTAATTTTTTTTATAAAAGAAACCAAAGTTTGCTCACTATACAAATGGTTAACACATGAAAAATAACTTAAAACATTTTTTTTTCTTTTAGTTTTGTTGTAAAGCCTGAGGTTAGAGTTTGTTGTCCCATGTTGAATCCAAGGCCTAGGCACAGTAACAGTGTGTAATGAACTACTCTACCTGGTTCCTTATATTACAACTGTAAAAGAGCTCCTATTTCACTACTAATGTAGGTTATTATGGGAAGGTAATCTGTATTTCAACCTATTGGAGTTAGTGAAATAGATATATTGTTGGCTAGGTTTCTTATTGTTGCCTAAACCTCATTTCCTCACCTGCAAAAGAACGAAGCAGGTGCTTATATAGTGAGTGTTATTTCAGTCTTTTTAAAATTTTATTTTAACTTAGTATAATTTTTTGTTTTAACTTATTTTGTTTTGCATCACTATAGTGCCTGGTATGTAAAGAAATGGTGAGCCTCCATGTGGGTGCTGGGAGTCCAAGCCTAGTACTGAGCAAAAATAACAAGTGTTCTTAATCTGTAAGCCAGCTCTCCACTTCCATATTTCAGCAGGGCTATGCTGACCATGAGATGCACAGGCATGGTTTATTTATTCATTTAGGCATACACATTGGGCATCTTTTAAAATAATTAATTATAGTATAGCTTTGGGTGTTTTCAATGTTTTGCCTGAATGTATGTCTGCATTAAGTATTTGCCTGGTGCCTACAGAAGTCAGAGGAGAGTATTGCATGCTTTGGGGGTTAGGAATGGAGCTCATGTCCTGTACAAAAACAGTAGTAACAATGTTCCTAACTGCTCAGCCAGCTCTTCCATTGAGCATCTTAAGCCTTGCTTTTATCTCCTCCCTCCTTCTCTCCCTCCCTAGAATTAGTGTCTCTCTTTGTATAGCCCAGGCTGATTTCTGCTCATGTATTTCTCAGATGCTGGGGTAGACATTAGACATGTGTGGCCTCACTCCCACTTTTCCTATAGTTTTTTTTTTTTTTTTTTTTGGAAGAGGACATGTGAGAGAGATAAATAGTAATTTGTTCAGGATCACGTGGAAAATAGTTTGAAAGTTGGGTATTTAAAAAATTTGGTGGTTTTAAATATGCTGTTATATTCTTTAGCTATTCTTTCTTTTTCTCCCTCTCTTTCTGCCCTCCCCTCCCCCCCCAGTACTGAACTGATGGTTTCACAGACATAAACATACACACTATCACCTAGCTTTTTTCTAGCCATGCCCAGGAAAGCTAATAATATACATGCATATGTATTAACGGCCTGCAACTTGACAGTGTTTTAGACTAGGAGGGGAATAGCATCTGTGTGGAAAGGTTGCAGCTGTATCATTTATTAGAACAGTGCTCTTTTATGGCTGGATCTTTCCACGGACTTATTTTACTATGTTTTTGTCATTGTTTGAGTTTCATAATCCATATTTTGCTCCCTTTACCTTGAAAGTTAGGATGCGAACCTTTGTAAATATGAACATTTTCTTCTGTTAACTTTTAAAAAGATTTATTTTTATGTATATGAGAACACTGTCACTGTCTTCAGACACAGCAGAAAAGGGCATCAGATCCCATTACAGATTGCTGTGAGCCACCATGTGGTTCATGGGAATTGAACTCAGGACCTCTGGGAAAACAGTCAGTGCTCTTGACCACCGAGCCATCTCTGCAGCCCTTGTGGTAGTGTTCTTGACTGCCACCTGAGTGATACAGCTGTGTGCTGCGATGACACCTGGTTTAATATCTGTTTGTACCTTTTTGGTTTTCAAGACAGGTTTCTTTAGGAAGCCTTTTTAATCCTGAAACCCATTCTGTACACCAGACTAGCCTTGAACTTAGAGGTTTGCTGACCTCTGCTTCCCAAGGGCTGGGATTATAGCTATGCACCATAGAGGACTGTGGAGAACTATTGTTTCTCATGGTTGCTTTCTTAGAGAACCAGGGAACACTGGCCCAGGCTGGTACTAACCACAGTGGTCCTCGCCTTCCTCTAACGATTGCTAATTAAGAGAATGTTCTACAGGCTTGTAAGCCCAATTTTATGAAGGTATTTTCCTAATTGAGGATCCCTCAGTAACTCTAACTTGTGTGTCATAACTGTAGCATGTGTGAAGTTGACATGAAACTATTGAGCACACTTCTTCCCAAGCATAACCTGTTAGGTCCGAGCAATGCTACTGCATGAATGTCTTCAGAGATGACGGTTAGGTTATGGACAACCAAATGGTGTGCTCTTCTGGAGAAGAGTATTTTACTCTGGTTGTTGCTTTTTTAAAATGTAATGGTCTGTTTCTGTTGCAAACATCCCTTTATTTATTCGTCTGTGTATGATGTTTTGACAACTTGTATACACGTGTGTAGTGCCCATGAGACTAGAAGAGGGCACTGGAACTGGAGTTACAGATGTTTGTGAGCTGTTGTGTGGGTGCTAGAAACCAAATCTGAGGCTTCTTCTAGAACCATCTCTCCAGCACTACTATAGCTTTTTATGTAAGGGTAGGCCCTAGCAAGTTTCCCTGTGTTTTTTTAAGACAGGGTTTCTCTGTGCAACCTTGGCTGTCCTGGAACTCAAAGTCAGACATATACTTGCCTCTGTCTCCTGAGCACTGGGATTAAAGCCATGTGTCCCCCACTGCCCAGCTCTGAATTAATGTGTTTTTCAAAACAGGATTTCTCTATATAGTTCTGGTAGTCCTGAAGCTGTCTAGACTATGGTGGCCTTGAACTCAGTTCTTTCTGTTTTTTGTGGAATGCTCAATGCTTTATCTCAATGCCTGGCTATTTTGATTGTATTTTTTATAACCAATGGGTGTCTTCATTGTTCTGGTACCTTATATTGGAAACATCCACCTTTGTACATTTAGAGCTCAATCTGAAAAGCTTTGTTCATTCTAGGCAAGTGTCCTATCATGAGCTGTCTAGCTCCAGCCATAGCTTTCTGAGCCTCTACCTTCAAGGTGTTAGGATGAATACCATTGCTGGGCTTTTTTCTTGTTTCCTTTTATTTTTGAGATTATGTGTCTGTATGTGGCCCTCACTGTCCTCGAACTCTCAGTGTAGGTCACTCCTGCCTCCAGTGATCTGGGATTAAAGGTGTCTTCCACCATGCCTGTTCAGGATGAAGCTTTTAAGATACATATATCAAATGTTGAAATTTTGGCTTCTTAAAATATACAGACATATTAGAAGAAAGTGTTTTTTGTTTTAATCCCAGGCTGTGGTGTGAGGCTGTATCTCACTGACCACAGCCTCATGTGCTAGCAGAGCATGATTTTACCCCTACAGACAGTTTCTGCAGTTGTGCGACCTGGATACGTGTGTGTTGTTCAGAGAGGTTGGTTGCGATATGTTAGTCAAAGAAGAAATGGAAAGAAACTAGATTCATGGATTTTTCTAATTCCTCTCTCCCCTCTATCCTTGTTTCTCTCCTGTCTAGTGTTAGGGGATTAAACTGGAGAGGGAGCAATAAAGGTTGGGAGAAAGAAGAACCCACAAAGTAGCAGAGGCTGGCTACATATAAGTGCCCTGAAAGTACTGTGTCTTTTCTCATTGAGCTTTACTTTGGATTTTGTGGTAAAATGACCTTTTTCTTTAAAAAAATTTGTTTCTGATCTTAATTTGATTATGATTTATTATGTTTTTTAAAACCATGTTTTATACTCCTGTCATTTTTGTTTTTTGGTTTTTTGTTTTGTTTTGTTTTCTTTTTTTAAAAAAGGCAAGTTTCTCTGGTAGCCCTGGCAGTTCTAGAACTCTGGGAACTTGGTCTGGTCTTGAATTCAAGTGATTCCACTTCTGCTTCCTGAGTCCTGGTACTAACGGCCTGTGTCACAACTGTCTGGTTCTATCTTTTTTGGTTCTGATAGTTGATGTTTATTAGGGTGCCTTTTAATGTATATTTGTAATATTTTTCTTAAGATTTACTTTTAGTTTTGATTATGTGTATGTATGTATGTGTGCTTGTGTGTTTGCCATGTGCATGCAGATATTTGGAGGATATAAATTGATCCCCTGTAGCTAGAGTTGCAGGTGCTATGCAGCATTTAGCTGTTTTGATGCTAGAACTGGAGTTCAGGTTCTGGAAGAGAATAGTCTGACTCCCCAGAATCTCATGTCTCTCCATGGAGTCCTGGCTGGGCTGAAACCTACAGAAACCACACTGGCCTCAAACTTGGAGTGACTGTCCTGATTCTGCCTCCTCGGTGCTAGGATTGTAGATGTGAACCATTAAGCTTGGGGTGTACTAGAGGTGTTTGGGTTTTTTTTTTATTTTTTCCTTCCAAACAGGGTCTGCATATGTCTACATGTGATCTTAGTTATAATTTTAACCAGTTTTTCTGTATTACCTCTTTTGTGGCTCTAATTACATATTTGGCCTTTTGACATCAGTGCAAAGCTAACTGAAGTTTACTTTTAAAAATTCCTTCTACTTTGTTTCACTTAGGTTATTGAATGCTTCATGTGGATAGGGGAGGTGGTTCAGTGGCTAAGTGCTGTGTAAGAATAAGGATCTGAACTCATGGAAAAAGCCAGGAATGCTCGTCCCAGCACTGAACAGAACCATTAGGTTTTCTGCCAGACAGTCTAGCTAGTTGGTTAGCTCAAGGTTTAGCAAGAGACCCTCTAGAAAAATAAGATGGAGGGCCATACAGGAAGACATATGATGCCGAACTCTGGCTTTCATGCCGAACTCTGACATGGATGGGGATGCCCAACCCTCCTCATTTTCAAATACATGCATATACCACACCACATAAACAAATAATACTTGGCTTTAGATGCTGTGAACCAGTTTTTCCTGGTAAGCCTTACAATATTTATGTTTTCAAAAAAATTTTAAGTATAGCATAGAGTTTATTCAGGGTATGGGGAGGGGAGTCAACAGGGTAGGAGAGGCAGAGAGAGACAGAGAGAGAGATGGGGAGGGCTAGGAGGAGGAGAGACAGGCCATGAGCATGTGGGAGTGGGGAGTCAAGAACAAGCTAATTTCACATTTTTGCTTACTTATTTTTAATTTATTTATGTATGTGAGTACATTACACTGTCACTCTCTTTAGACTCATCAGAAGAGGACATCGGGATCCCATTACAGGTGGTTGTGAGCCGCTATGTGGTTGTTGGGAATTGAACTCAGGACCTTTGAAATAACAGTCGGTGCTCTTAACCACCAAACCATCTCTCCAGCCCTCTGTTGACATACTTTAAAACAGAGTCTCAGGTAGTCTAGGCTGGCCTTGAATCCAGATATTTCTGTCGCTTCATCACAAGTGCTAGGGTTTTAGGCATATAGCACTGTGGTTGAAATTTTTAAAACTTTATATAACTTGCTTGCTTCCTCTTGTTTTCTGCTTATATGATATTTAGTTATAACTGTTTTAATGAACTTCTCTAATAGTCACCTGAATTTTAATACTGGTTTGATTAATTTTTATTTCAGTACAGGGTAGAATTTTCTGCTTTTGTATTAGTCTTATATAATATTCCCTGGGGGTGGTGGTGGTGTGTGTATGTGTATGTTTGGCTCTGTGCATGAAGATGTACCTACCACAGTATTTGTAGGAAAAAGGACAAGGTTTAAACTTTCAGGTCAGTTCTGTACTTCCACATGGGTTCCAGGTATTTAACTCAGGTATATAACTCAGTTAGTGTTGCCAACTGAGCCATCTTTCCAGCCCACTATTTCTTTTCTTACCCCTCTGATGTGATGTTCTGGCTTTTGGGAGTATGTATTAGTCACTTTGTGTAATGTTGAACCTTGTTCCCTCTGATTCTTCTGGCCTTGGATAGACCTTCATATGTAAGTGCTGATTTGGTGTTCAACTAAAAGTTCTGGAATGAGCCTTTGTAGATTTCTTCATTTCTCTCTCTCTCTCCAGCTCTCTACTCAGTGCTGGTCTCCCTTGTGAGCTCTAGCCACCTTGGCTTCCTTGGACTCCCAGCTTCATTTCCTCAACTTGGGGAGACCACAGGCCCTGTCTGGGTTCCTCCTCCTTGTTCCTCGGCCTGAAAACTCTCCCAAGGCAGTAAGCTGGGCACTTTTGTGGCTGTGTCATGTTTCTTGTCTCTAAGGTATCATTGTGTTGTTTCTTGTCTAGTACCTTCAGTGCTGTTGTTTTATTCATTTTGTCAGGTTTTTATTATTTCACATAAGAAAGCTGAATGAAGCACCTTTTATCCACTGCATCTTGATTGGAAGTCATGTCATTGTGATCCTTTTGGGTGTCATTGTGAGCAGCTGAGCACACTGAGCATGCTGTGGTTTGTGTGCTGACCTCAGTTCTAATAGTCCTCAAGCTTTAGCTTCTTTAATTTCTCTATCTAGTTTAATTTTTATAAGGTTTTTATGTGTTGGAGATAGTGGTCTTTGTTAGAGAAATGTTTTATAAATACTTCCTCAAATCTGTTTAGTTTCACCTATTTATTTTCATAATTGTACCCTGAAGCAGAAATATTTAAATCTGATGAAGTCTAATTTGTCAGTGTTTTCTTTTATAGTTGTTGCTTACTGTGAGCTAAGACACTTTGCCTAACCCCGAAGTCATGAAGGTAATTTCCTTTAAATTTTTTATTTTTGCTAATTTATATTTAGGTATGTGACACATTTCACATTATATTTTTTTAGGTTTCAGTTTTTGTATATTTTTGAATGAAACCTTTCTTGACTGTATAGCTTTTGTACAACATGTATAATTGGGAGCCTCTTTCAGAACTTCACCTTCAATTGGTCTGTTCCCCTAGCCTTAGTTTTATTATGCTGTTCCAATTTTTGTAACTTAGTATAAATCTTAAAGTTAAAATTGCAAGTCTTTTATTAATCTTTTTCTCTTCAAGAGTGTATATAGTCTAAATTCACATTCTGTATACATACTAGCTTTTCTGTTTCCTCCAAAACATCAATGAGATGGTATTTGCTTTGGTCTATATATAGATCAGTGTTAGAATTGACATATTAACAGTTTGAATCCTTGTATCTCTCTCTGTTTGTCTCTGTCTCTCTGTCTGTCTCTGCCTCCCCCCCCCCCCGTGTGTGTGTGTGTGTGTGTGTGTGTGTGTGTGTGTGTGTGTGAGTGGGTGGGTGGGTATGGTCAGAGGACAGTTTATGGGAGTCTGTTTTGTTTCCCTTTGCTCTGTAGGTCTTGGGGATCAAGCACAGACCATTAGTTTAGTCAACAAGCACCTTTACCTGCTGAATCATTTTACCAGCCTTGGCCCTATTTTTAAAAGTATTTTAATGTGTTTTTAAATTTTATTTTGTTATTTTTGTTTATATGATCATATTGTAGCTGTCTTCAGACACACCAGAAGAGGGCATGGGATCTAATTATAGATGACTGTGAGCCACCATGTGGTTGCTGGGATCTGACTGGAAGAGCAGCCAGTGCTCTTAACTGCAGAGCTATCTCTCCAGCTCCCTTCCCCCTTTTACTTTTTAAAAAGTAACCCAAGCTTGCCTTGAACTTAAACTTCTCTTCAGTGCTAGGATTACTGGCCACAGTTTTTGCAGTTCTCTTGAGCATTGAGATATGTATATATCTCATGTATGTATACCAATTTGTGTATATGACATTGTGCTTTACTAAAAATGCAATTTTAATTATTCTTAGAATTGATTTTTTTTTGAAACATAATCTTCCTTTGTATCCCTTGCACGACTGCAACTCACTTATGTAGAACAGGTTGGCCTCAAACTTGGAAGCCTCTGTTTCCAGAGTGCAAAGATGAAAGGCACATGGCACCAAGCCCAGCATGCTGTTGGCTTTTTATTGATGATCTAGTTTTCAAATACAGGATCTATTATTTTAAATGTGTCAGAATACTGCCATTGAGAAGATTTTTACAATTCACTAGTCACTAGAAGAGAGAGGTAGGCCATGCCACAAAAATGTTACCTTTAGTGGTACTTCCTGGGGTTGGTCATGTGGCAGAGGGGATAAAAGTGAAACCTAAAGGAATGAATGGGAGAATAATGGTGAACAGTTTAGGATTGCTTAGTTGTACTTCTTTCTAGGGCTCTTCAGTTGGTCTATACTTGTTTCTGGGACCCCTTAGGTAGGGGACTACAATGTTCTGGAGTTAAGATAGGCTAAGAAAGTTGAGTATGGGCTCTTAGTTTGCACATGAAAGCTGCTTATTGTCTCTTAAGAATTAGCTAGCTCTGGGAAAGACAGTGTTTTCATAGTCAGAGCACTACATATTTAGTAGGTTCTGGTGCTTAGTGTGTGCCTTGGATTTTACCTATAGGAAGTACTGTGAAAACAAGCAAAACCTGCAGGAAAACATAGGTAGGTATAATGGGTTCTATTTGTAAAGCCAGCACAGGGAGGCTATGATTGGAGGAGTGCAGTGAGTTCTTGAGAGTTTGTATTTGTTGTAAATGGGTGTTGAGTTTTGTTAAATGCTGTTTTTTGTATTGAGATGATATATTTAAAATATTTTTTTGTGAATTTTATGTTTTGTTTTCAAATGTTATATTTTGCATTTATGGGATACATGTTTGTGATATATTAATCTCTAATATATTGTTGGATTCAGATTATTAATGTCAAATCTTTTTGAATTTAGGTACAAAAGGAATTTTATAATTTTTTTGGTAGCTATTGATATTACTGGTTTTTGTTTTTTTAATGATTGAATTTTGTCCTTTTCAGACAGAGTGTCATTTAGCTCATGCTGACCTGGAAATACTTTTTTAGTTTTTAAGATTTGCTTTAATTTATGTGTATGTATGTTTTATCTGCTTGTATGTCTGTGCACCACTTGTGTGCAGGGTGCCTGCAGAGTTACAGTTGGTTGTTAATCACCATGTACAGGGAATTTAACTCTGGTCCTCTGGAAGAGCTACTGTGCTCTTAACTGCTGGGCCATCTCTTCAAACGTTCCCTCTTTCTCCACCAATTTAAGGTGCTCTCGTTTCCCAAGTTCTAGGATTTCAGGGATTCATCACCATCCTAATTACTAATCATTTTGTTATTGTTTACTTCTATTTTTAGGTTGGGTGGGCAGAGACAGACTTGGGAGGGAACTGAGATTTAATTAGGATTACTTGTATAAGCACAGGTGTGGAATTGTTACCTGATGCCTCCCTTCTCTTGGAGGTATCTTGATAATGAAGTTAGCTTTAGAGAGCTCTGTAGATTTCCTGCTTTATTTTGTTTTAAAACGTTGTTTATTAAGCAAAATATGTTACATTTTTAACATCTGGTTTCTGTGGTGATAATTTTCTTTTTCTTTCCAATATTGGTAAGTTATGTCTCCCATACATCCTTGTATTATTACTGTTATTTCAGACAAGATTTTACTGTGAAGTTCAGGCTGATCTGGAACTTGGATTGTAGACCAAGCTGGCCTTGAACTTGTGATGATCTTTGGTATCTTCCCCAGGTGGCGGAATTATAGTTTTGTACCATCATGCTCATTTTATTTCTTAAAACACTAGGCTTGCAATTTCAGCTTCATTATTTACAGTCAGTCAACTTGGTTTTTAGTTCTCTCTGACTCTTTTCTCTTTCCCCCACTTTGTTACTCTTTGTTTTACTCCCCCAACTTAAAAAAAGAGTCGGTTCTGGGAATCAAACTCCAGCAGGGTTGGTAGCAAGCACCTTCCCTCTCCAAGACACCTTGCTAGTCCTACTCTGTCCTTTCAGCCCTTTGTTGTTTAGGTTGGATTCTGTATCCTTAACTTCATATTGTTTTTCCTATGTGGTAACAAAACATACTCAGTGATTTAAATTATTTTAGTTTCATTGTGTCTTGAGCAGGAGGTGGTAGGTAGTATGTGTCTGTAACGCTAGCATTCTGAATGAAGAGGCAGGAATATTAAGTTCCAGGCCAGATAGCCAGTTTTAGGCTAACCAGAGCTACATAATGAGACCCTACCTCAAACCAATTTTGTTCTATAATTATATCTTATATGGACTTGTTTAAGGTCTTTGTTGAGTGTATCATGCTTATTTAAAAAGTACATGTGTTATTCAGTGGCTGGAACTATCGGTCTCTTTGTTATATATGTGCTCCTGTACATATGGAAACCAGAGAGCCACATTCTGTGTGTCTTCCTCAGTAGCTTTCCACCTTGCTGTTTTGAGACGGAGTCTCTTCACTAAACCTTTTTTTGTCAGCCAACTTGGTTGGCTAGTACAGCTCCAGGGATCCTGTCTCCACCTTTTCAGTGCTGGAATTGATGGGTGTGAGACATTGTTTTAATGTAGTTTAGACTTACTTATAAGTAATTTAAATATATTTTAGAATTACTTTTCTTTTTAGAATTACTTTAATAATATACAATTAATGTACTATAAAGTTCAAACATTAAAGTGTAATTTCTGAATCTTTCAAAAACATTTTTGTATTATGTATGTGCATGAGCTGGCAAGGTTTGATGTCAGGCATCTTAGGTGCTCATGCGTGCGCTCTCTCTCTCTCCCTCCCTCCCTCCCTCCCTCCCTCCCTCTCTCCCTCCCTCCCTCCCTCCCTCCCTCCCCACCCCCCCCCCTCTCACTATGTAATCCTGTAGACCAGGCTGCCTTTGAATTGAGAGATCTGCTTGCCTCTGCCTCCTGAGTGCTGGGGCTAAAGGTGTGCACCACCACGCAAAGCCCCCCCCACCCCCTTTGAGGTGGGCAGCCTGCTAGACTGGCTTCTAGTGAGCTCCCAGGATCCCTTTCCCCAGTGCTGGGATATGGACTTGTGCTGCCATTACCCAGGTTGTTTCACAGGGACACTGGGGGTCTGAACTCAGTTCCTTCTACATGCAATGCAACCAACCATTTGACTGACACATCTTCCAGACCCATTTTTAAAATTTTAATCACATCTATTTACTCACCCACCTATTCGTTCACTGTACAGGTGTTGTGTGGGTGCACACATACCACAATGTGCTTGTGGAGGTCAGAGGACAGCTGGTGTGGGAGTTAGTTTTCTACATCTTTGTGGGAGTCCCTTTAGCAATGTGGGTCCCATGGTTTTCAAGGTTTGGTGACAGGCACCTTTACTCTTGAGCTGTATTGTGTAGCAACACAGTTTGTTGTTGTCGTCATTATTACTATTGTGTGTTTGTAAATGTGTGTTGGACACATACATGATGCCACATCAAGCAAGTGGAAGCTAGAGGACAATTTTATGGAGTTCTATCTTTTTATATTAACATGGTTTCCAGAGATAAGGCCTCAGCTCACTAGGCTTGCTGAACCACCTTGCTAGTCTCCCCTTTATCTTTACAAAACTGTATGTTTGCTGCTGCTGTTGGTGTATGTCCTGCTTCCTGTTTTAATGTTAACAATTTGTTTGTGAGATAAACATTGAACAGAAAGAAGGAAGGGTCAGGAATGTTGGCTAACTCATGTATGGAATCCATTTCACCCAGGCCTGCAGTTACCTAGTGTAGGGTGGCTCACCTGTTGGAGAACCCTCACCTCACAGAGAAGACCATAGCTGTGCTAGAGTCTTTGGGTGATGGACCATTACACTTGGTTATTTGCAGATAGATTACATATATGAAAATATAATTTTGTGTTGACAGTGCTTTTTCCTCTCAGTACTTTATCACATGTATTGTTTGGGTCTCTTCGTCCCTCCCTCCCTCCCTCCCTCCCTCCCTCCCTCCCTCCCTCCCCCGCTTCTGTTTTACTGTTTTTTTTTTTTTTTTTTTTTTTGAGAGAGGTTTTTCCTGCTGTCCTGGAGTGTGCTTTGTAGAGTACGCTGGACTTGAGCCCTGTGCAGCCCTCTTGTCTTTCTTTCAATGTGGAGAGTACCACCGCTGTGTGTCCTTGAGCCACCTTTCTGCTTGTTTTTGTGTTCTCTGAGCATTTATTTATCTGCATATTGTAGTTCTCTCTCTCCCCTTCTTTTGTTCCCTTTTCGTACTGTGAAGTGCTGGTTTTTACAATGCTAAACAATTAAGTCCAGAACCATACACATTAGGTAGCGCTCTACAATCCAGTTATATCATGTCTAGCTTTGTTCTATTTTTGAGAAAGGATCTCCATATAGTACAGGCTAGCCTGAACTTGGAACAGTCCTCCTGATTTTGTGTCCTCTGTGCTACCGGACCAGGCTTGATTTGTAATTTGTTCCTGTTTTTTCTTTCTCAGAGCCTTGTAAATGCCAGTAGGCTACATCTCTATATCTTTAGCTCTATTCAGTTAGTTAACTTTTCCTTTGTTGATATTTCCCATTTTATTTATTTAATTTGTTTAGATAGTTTCATTGTATATCCCTGGCTATCCTGGAACTCAACATGTAGACCAGGTTGGCCTCAAATCTGCTACCTCCAAAGTCCTGAGTAATCTTGGAGTTAACATTAATTTCCTTTTGTTTTGACAATGCTTAGCCTTTTTAGCCTTTTTTTTCCGTAGTTCTTCACAGGTCTAGTAATATAGATCATCTCACAAACATTGAAAAGGCCATGTTCTATTGTATTCCTTTGAAGGAGCAGACTTTTTGGGGTGTGGGACTGTAGTTTAGTGGTCATCATCTAGTCATTACCCTAGCACCCCATCAACCAGAACGTAGAGACAGGAGGATCAGACTTTCAAGATATGCCAAAGGCATTTGCACAAGACCCTGTCTCAGAGTAAAAAGTGAAATTGTCTGTAGAAGTTCAGGCATATGCATGTGACGGTAGAGGATAACCGTGAATGTTATGTGGGTCCTCAGTATTCAGCTTTGCATGCACTTTACCCACTGAGGTGTCTCCTAGCACTGAAATTGACAGTTTTTAAAATCAGAGTTGATTGATTCTTTGGATTCAAACTATCTTGTATGTATTTTGAATACTTGTTTTACATTTCCCAGCTCCTCAAACTGGGCTAGTAAATTGTGCTCTATTTGAGTGAGGTCAACAATAGCTGTGGGTCGCTTATATATTTAAAAGTAGGGTTCTTTCTCCTTAGTTTGCCCAAGTTGGGATTCTGATCTTATGTTACAGACACCAAAGTTCTTTTGAGCCCTCCGTTGTGGTTCTTAGGTATTATGACTACAGGAGCCACTAAGGGTTGGTTTGTCTTGTCTTCAGTGTACCATATTTAAAAAAAAAAAAAAAAAAAGCTAAACTCTCATGCTGGTTCTTGTCAAGTTTTCACTTAGTATAGCTTCTAGACACTATACTTTTACCCGCCATGCATCTCATTCAATTTGCAGTTACTCGTGTTCTCCAGAGCTCATAGTTTTATCAATATTATCACAGGCTGGTCCTCTTACAAGCTTAGCATTCTCAGAAGTTTAAATTCATCTACTGTTGATTTTAAAAAAATGTATGATATAGTTGAGCTGATCGTAATCACCATTTGTTAAGTTTTGAGATAGGCCTTTGTGTAACTTACACAAATCCAGGCTGGTCTCAGATTTACTATATAGCTGAGGATAATCTTGAATTCCTTTTGCCTCTGCCTTTAAAGTGCTGGTATTACAGTTAAGGTCCACCAAAACTGGCTCAATATCTTTAAAGAACTTTCCCCTTCTGTCTAGACAGGGTCTCGCTATGTAGCACTTGCTGGCAGGTCTGGAACTTGCTGTGTTGACCAAGCTGGGGTTGAACTTAAGACATTCATTTGTCTCTGCCTCCCAAGTATGCATCACCATGTTCGGCAAACTGATTCTTTATAAAAAGAAAAAATGTATTTTTTAAGATTTATTTTTATTTATGTAGAGCTATGTGTGTGTCGGTTTTGTGTATGTATGAGTGCATGTATATGTGTGCGTCTGCACGTTCATGTGCCTGCAGAGACCAGAAGAAAAGTGTCACATCCCCTAGAGCCAGGAGTTAAGAAACATGGGTGAGCCACCTGATGTGGGTGCTTAGAACCTAACTTGGATTCTTTGGAAGAGCAGTGTTCTGTACTGCTGAGCCATCTTTCGCCCCTCAAGCTGGTTCTTGATAGTAGTAGAAACCGGATCTACTTGACTACAGCAATTCAAGCCTGTATTAGAGATCACAGTGATCTTCATAAATGTCAAAACCTTGTATCTGCCCTGTGTTGAAAGGGCTTTTATATGGTCTCTCATAGTACCTCATGTTAGGCTTGAACATGGTAATCCTTTCAGCCTCCTGAGTAACAAGATGCTAATACTTGCTACCGTACCCATTTTTCCCCCTCTCTCAAAGTAGTTCTTGCATGCTTTCTGGGATGGAGTCAAACTCTCAGACTATTGATATTTGTGCTACAACTTCCCAAGAATTCTGTTACTCTACATATGTGGTACCACATTTGACTTTGGTTTTACTAATAGGAAATCTAGGACTTTGCTTGTTCATGTAGCCCAATGGCCTCAATTCATGGAAGTACTGCTGTCTGAATTTATTTACTATTGGGATGGACAGGCATGGATCACTGACTGATTTTAATGTAAACTTAAAAGGGGGGGGGGCTGCAGCATTTTAAATGTATATGTAAATTGTTATTTAGTATTATAAGAAAAATCATTAAGTTGTTTTGCAGCTTTAGTAGAGGACCTGGGTTAGGTTTTCCATAATCACATGATCTGTCACAGCTACCCATAGTTCAGTACCAGGGAGGGAATCTGCTGCCCTCTTCTGGCTTCCATGGATACCTGCAAACATTTGGTGTGTATGCATGCATGCATACCTATCATACACGTAAAACATTCAAACAAAATAAGAATGAATATTTTTAAGAATAAGTAATTTGCAGCTAACAGTTATTTTGTGAAAGTGTTCTGGAATTTTCTTGGTGGCAATGAATAGAAATGATATTCTATTTTTGTTAGTTTTGAAGTTATAGGAAAGATGTGTTGGTGATCTGAAAAAAAACTTCATTGCCTTTTCCTTTTTTTTTTTTTTGTTTACTTTTAATTTTCTTTAAATAGAGATGTGAGCTGTGTCCCCATAAAGATGGAGCTTTAAAAAGAACAGATAATGGGGGTAAGTACAGTCTTTGAAAAAATACTGAAAACTTGGAATGGTATAGCATTTCAAACTATGATAGTTCATATTATTTTGTCAAATATTGTTTGCTAAAATGTTAATAGTGATGTAAGTAATTAATTGGAAACAAGGTCTCACTTTGTGGTCCAGGCTAACCTGAATTCACCATTTTCTTGCTTCATTGTTTCATGTTCTGGGATTATATATGGACACATTTATGTGTAGCTTAAATAATTTTCTTAATTCACAGTTTGTCTTCATTGTGGGCAAACTTAAGTATTAGCTGATTTATGTAGAATGATCCACATTCTTCTACTTGAAACCTTGATTTATTTTATGTTTTGAGACAGGGCCTCATTCTCTTTGGGAGTTACAGGACCAATCTTACCTGGCACAGTATCCTTACTACCATGTCCTTCCTAAGTGCTAGCTTACAAGTGCCAACTATACTTGGCAGGATGCGTTCTTTCCTGAGGATTCTGAGCATTTCCTCTTCTGAAATTTCTGAATCTGAAATACTAAAACTTAACACCTTTTGAACATTAGTTTCAGAATTTGGGTTTCTGGATTAATGATGAATAGATGGTAAAAATCACTGTAAATATTCAGAAAAATATCTTCTGGTTTCAACCATTTTACTCAAGGATTACCTCATTTAGTTTTTGTCTCCACTTTGAGTTATCTTTTCTTGAGAAATGTATCTGCCCCCCCCACCCCCCTTTCCTCTGTCTGTTTTTGTTTTGGTCTTTCTTTCTCTAGTCCTTTTCTTTATCTCCTTGTGTATAGCTCAAGGCTTAGCATTTTCTTCATAGTCCAGCCTGGCCTAAATGTGTGGCAGTTTCCTATCTCTACCTCATGAGTTCTAGGATTACAGGACTGTTAATTTATTGGTTAAATTAAAGTACTTGCCCTTTTATATCAGGATCATTTTTACCCTATAGGCATGAGCTTGTCAAACTATAACAAGTGACTGATACAGTATCAGGAAAGATAGGTTCTCTCTCTCTGTGTCTCTGTCTTTGCCACCCCCCCCAAGATAGTCATAAAGTATTTTTCTCTTATTTTGTTGGGAATTACACTGGTTTATTTTTGGAAGTAAAATCAGCCTATTTTCCTAAAATAATGAGATTGATTTAGTTAACATTTTGTTAAAGATACTGATTTCTAGAGGGTAAATGAATAAAAGGGCTGGCACCTGTTCATAAGGTATTAAAACTTTCCTTTTTACACTGTTTTTAGCTTTTGGCATTAGTGTTATGGTAGCATTATAACAAATTGGGAAATACTCTTTCTGGAGGCATTTCTGTAAAACTGGAATTTTATAATTTTTAAGTATTTTGTAGAAATAACTGAGAAATATATCCTGAGTTTTTTTAAGGTTATCAATTTGAATAATTTTAGTGATTAAATAATTTTAAAAGTTTTGTTTGTTGGTTTGTTTCATTTATGAACTTTGGCAAATTATTGAGTTCTCTAGTTTTAAAAATATTAGTAAAAGTTGATTGTTTAACTGTTTACATGTGGTCACAAACTGCTTAAATTCTGAGAAACGTGTCATAGGTACTTTTCCTATTGAGTAAACATAGAGTGAGTATATTTACAGAAACCTAGACGTATAGTCTACTGCATACATGAAGTATATGATGTAGCTTATTGCCTCTAGGTTACAAACACACAGCATAGTCTGTACTACTGAATAATTTACAACACTGGTAAGTTGTTAAAAACCTATAGAAAGAAGATATATAATAAATATCTGTACAGGATACTTAGTGAAGTTTGTGAGACTTGAGGTTGTCTTTGGTGAGTAATGGAAGTCAATGATAAGGGAATGTGAAGATGTAAGACAAGAAGGGATTCTGGTTTTGGTTTTTCAAGACAAGGTTTCTCTGTGTAACCCTGGCTATCCTGCAGCTCATGCTGTAGAGTAGGCTTGCCTCAAGCTGAGATCCTCCTGCTTCTTTCTTTTCAAGTGCTAGCATTGGAGTTGTGCGCTACCTCACCTATCCTACATCTTCAGTCTTGTTCTTTAAGTTTTTTTTCTTAGAAATTTAGAAACAATACATTAGTCTTGTTCTACATAAGTTCAGGGACATCAATATCTATATATTCTTTTCACATAGCATCTTCCTTGAAAGGTCTTTAGGACAGACATGTTCATGGACTGAGAGTGGAGCTTGTTGATGAGCACTTGCTTAGCATGAGTGAGGAGCTGAATTCAATCTTTAGTATTGTAAAAAAACAAAACAAAACAAAACACACACACACACACACACACACACACACACACACACACAAAATCAAGAAACCACCGCTACCAAAGACACATGGAGCTGTTACAACTTGTAGTAACAGTGCCTTTTAGAATACCTTTAAAAAATTATTTATTTATGTAATATGAGTACACTGTAGCTGGTTTTCAGACACACCAGAAGAGGGCATTAGATCTCATTGTAGATGGTTATGAGCCACTGTGTGGTTGCTAGGAATTGAACTCAGGAACTCTGGAAGAGCAGTTAACCACTCAGCCATCTCTCCAGCCCTAGAATGCCTTTTTCAGGACCTGGTTGAATGTATAGTTAACATATTTTGTTTGTAAAAGCAAATAGGCATAAAAATAAAAAAAATTATTATTACTACTACTACTAAATATATACACACAGTTGCATGTTAGTAATGTAGTGCACAGGGACTTGCAATGGCTGGCAAAATTAGCCTTTCTAATAATCTTATGGGAACAGGGTTGTATATATGTAGGGACTGTCATTCATCAAAATATTATGTCTGACTGTATCACCAGCTGAAAATACAAATACAGTTAGTAGTCTCTTTTCTTCTATTCTTTTTATATTATTTATTTATTTTAATTTTTGAGACTTTTTTTTTTTTTTGGTGTGTGTGTAGCTTTGGCTGTCCTATAACTCTCTCTGTAGACTAGGCTGGAACTCAGATTTTCCTGCTTCTGCCTCTCAAGTGCTGGAATTAAAGGCAAGCACCACTACTACCAGGCAAGATTTTGTTTGGTTCTTTTAAATAATTTCTGTTTCTTCAACAGTCTGTAATTCTTCATGCATGTGTTAGACAGTTCAATTGTGGTCTTTACTTAAAAATCCAGTATTGTACTTTTGTATGGTTTCTGTTAATGTCTTCTGTGAATGAACCATACTTAAAAAAATGTTTGTGTGTGTGTGTGTGTGTGTATGTGTGTGTGCTTGTGTATGTATGTTCCTGTGTATGTATGCATGTGAAGCCTAGAGGTTGATGTTGACTACTACTTCCTCTACCTTATCTTTAATCTGGGATATCTCATGGAACCCGGGATTCATTGATTTGCTAGAACGACTGGCTAGCAACTCTTTCTCCTGTGTGCTTTCCAGCAGAATATGGCCGTGTATTGCCACACTGTATGTATGACTATACTGTATGACTATGTGGGCACTGGGAATCTCAGTTATGTTTACACAGCAAACAGTTTGCCTACTGAACCATCTCCCTGGGTCTGCATGTTTTCCTTATAAACCTTTTAACTTATTTAGTGTGTATTAGGGCTATACTTAAGGTGTATTTTTTTTTTTTTTTTTTGATCTAGGATAGATCTTTCTATTCTAAGCATTGTAAAACTAAAAACTGGATATAATTGAATGTTAAAATGGGTTAATTTTGGAGTAAAGTTTTGCCTTTTAAAGTTTAGGTTTGTTGCTTGCTGTGTTTTTGTTTTTATTGACTTGTAAATTGCATATTTTTGTTACAATTGATGAAAAATCTTCAGTGAATGTTTTGATGATTTGTTTCTTTGAGCTTCTAGTGTAAAATAGTGAGAAAAAGGAGAGCAATTAAAAAAGAAACACCATCTATCTGTATGTTCTGTGTTTATTCCAGTCTATCCACCACTATTCCTTACCTCTCACTTCTTGTTTGTACCACACCTAGATTCTAGCCAGAGGTCAATTAGGGTCATCTTAGGTCTCAAATATAGAAGATGAGTTCTGCCTTAGGCAGGTCTGTGGTCTCTACATCCTCCAGCACATGCAGGTGTTTCCAAATGCACCAGGTCACCAGAGACCTGGTTTTTCCTCCTAGTTCTTTGGTACTAGTCATGTATGTCACCTATATTCTTTTCCTCCAGGCATGAGCTCAGAGAGAGCAAGGGAGGCACATCTCAGCCTTTGGTTAACTTTCAGAACCTTTAAAGAATTGACAGGCATAATTCTTTGCTCATAAAATTTGGTTCTGGTTCTTGTGCCATCAGACACTAGAGTCTGTCTACAGTGGAAACTCAGCTGTAGTGAAAACCCCTTATGACCCGAAGCAGTCGTGTATATTAGGGAGATGCCAGAGAGTTCCCGTCTTTTTTGCCTTTTCTTAGGTGCTTGGTTGTGACAAACCTTTTTACTGTTTTCCATAGTTTAATAAGAGAATTTGACAATTTCTATGTAATTTTTGTTGTTACAGGTGTGGCACCTACCCTTGCACCTGCTTCCTTTACCATTTTTTGTTGGTATAAATCTGGATATTTTGCATCTTGAGTGTGTGTACATATGCTTATATTTATATACATACAGTCTCTCATGGCCTAGGCTCCTGTTCTTTCTACCTTAGCCTCTTTAGTGTGATGAATTACCATTGTGATGCCTCACCATGCTATACCCTTTAAATATTTTTAATTTTTGTCTGAGATATGTTTAAGGTTTTTATGTTAGGTTAATTTGGATCAGAGTACCTTACCATCAAGGCAATAATTCTTAGTTTTCCTTTCTTCTCCCTCTCCCTTCTTTATTTCACCCTCCCCCTCTTCTCCTTTCCTCCTTTCCTCCTTTCCTCCTTTCTTTCCCCTTCCTTCCTTCCTTCCCTTTCTTCCTGTAGACTTGCTCCCACCTTCATTTCTCAATTATGGGCCTGTTTGCCTGGCAGTGTTTTATAATCTTTCTTATTTGAAAGATTTATTTCTTTTTATTTTATGTGTATTGTACTCTATGTGTATGTTTGCCTGTGACTGTTACACACAGCCACACACATACCTGGTACCTGCATAGATGGGAGGAAGGTGTTCAATTCCTGGAGTTAAGAACAGTTGTGAGCTATCATGTGGGTATTAGGCACTAAACCAGGGTTGTCTGCAAGAGCAGCAAGTGCTCTTAACCATTGAGCCACTGTTCCAAGCTTTGTGCTTGGTTTGGGAGTTGTCTCATAGTTTCAGGCTGGCTGGCCTGGAACTTGGTTTGTAGACCAGACTGGTCTTGAGCTCATAGAGATCTGCTTGCCTCTCTTTCCCATGTGCTGTGATTAAAGGTGTTCATTAGCACACCCAGCCTATGTTCTCTAAAATAAGCACTTATATTTATGGCCAGTATCCACTGAAAGTAGCTATACATACCTATCCCTCCCTGGTCCCCAATGCAAGCTTCATTTTGTAATAATTTTTCCTTTTTGAGGGATATGATGTTTCTTTTGGTGTTTGAAAGTACATTTTGTTTGTTTATGGTGATTTGAAACACCTTTTGCACTGAGCCATCTTGCTTTATTTGCATATATTTGATTATAATAAATATTATTTTGTGATGGCTCAATTGTGGTTTGTTCTGATTTTCTTAAATTTTGTGGGATTTCATTTGTGCTTTGTATTTAGTAATTTTCATTCTGCAAATTTTGATTAAAAAATTATGGACAATTTTTGTGACTAAGTTGTGAAAACGTAATTTTCCTTCAGAGATACTTCAGAGTATAAGAAGTATTTAATGCAGAGGGTGCTTTTTGTTTAGGATTGCTTTGTTCATTGAGTTTAAGATGATTAAAGCCCAGGTGTGCTCTTTCTGAGGTCCATGGCATATTAGTTCTAGTCTGTCAATGGTTCTACTTGCCTTTCTCCGTGCTGTACCTGCCTCCCCAGGATCTTCTTCCAGTTTACCAGCAACTCTTCAGTGCTGCATGAGCTTTTCAGCCGCCTCAGTCACGCTGCTGCTGCTGCTGCTGCTGCTGCTTCTTTTCTTCTCCCTCCTCCTCCTCCTTCTCCTCCTCCGTCTCCTCCTCCTCCTCCGTCTTGTTGTTGTCCTCACCAGAGAGGGCATCAGATCCCATTACAGATGGTCGTGAGCCATCATGTGGTTGCTAGAAATTGAACTCAGGACCTCTGAAAGAGCAGTTAGTGCTCTTAACCACTGAGCCATCTCTGCAGCCCACAATCACTTTAACATCAACTAGTAATAGTTCAGATGAAGATTTAAAATAGAAAATGGCAATCATTGTATGAACATTCAAAGTACAAAATAAAAACTAAAACGGTCACATTTAAGATTAGTAAGATTAAGCATAATAAAATCCCTTTTCTTCTGTTTTATTCTTGATGGTGAGACTAGATCCAATTCTTTCTACCCTTGTGTCTGCTAGGCAAGTGCCCTGCAGGTGACTGCTTCTCCAGCCTTTTTTAGACTTACAGGTTTAAGCTATAAATTACCGCAGAACTGAGAAAGGAACCTAGAGCTTCACACAGTAATGGAGGCACTACTATATTTATGTCTCCTTCACACTATTTACATATTACTTAATTTTGGCTCCTTAAACAGTCTTAACTTTGCAGTGTAGTCTGTTCTTCAATTCATTATGCAGCATTGGCTGATTTGGAAATGGAGCACCTCTTTTGGTTTATTTAGTCTTGGAGTATTTAGAGTGCTGGGAACCATCATCCTGCTGTCTTCAAATGGAAGCGGGTTTCATTTGAAGTAGTGTTAGTGTGAATTTAGTCTGTCCTTGAGTGTCAGTGTCAGCACCTGAATCCTAAGTGCCCTGTATGTTTGTGTTGAGGGCATAATAGACACAGCCATGATTAGGAAACCTTTGCAGTAGTAGTGGGTGGAAGACAGTTATTACACAAATAATGCAGTAGCCAGGTTTTATTACAGTTTTGTTACGGATTTGCTTCAACAGTCATTTTAAGAGATCTTAAGACAGGTAGTAATTTTATTTTTGATAAAACTTGAAGAATGACATTGTGTATTTATTTATTTTTAGGTTGGGCTCATGTGGTTTGTGCCCTCTATATTCCAGAGGTACAATTTGCCAATGTTTCTACAATGGAGCCAATCGTTTTACAGTCTGTCCCACATGATCGTTATAATAAGGTACAGTGGATGTCATCTTAATGCTTTCATTTTTGGTTCTGAAACGAGGAGATAGAAAGGAGGTGGGTTTTTTTTGGGGGGGGGGTTGTTTCTCAAAAACATGAAGACCTTTCTCAAACTTAATAGACATTTTGAGAAAAATAGTTACCATCTGGAGGTACAGTATTAAAATAAACTCACAAGAGTGTAAAACACCATAAATAACTGTCTCTTTTATTTGAATTTAGGTGTATATTAATGCTTTCAGAACATTTTAATCACTCAATACACATTTGTCTTTGAAGATTTGCTGAACTTTTGCCTTATAAAGTGCCAGGATTTTATTAGATTTCAATTAGTTATTATTTCCTGTCAGTAGTCCCAAGGAAGTGGATCAGTTGAATACAGGAGTTCAGGGCCTACCTAGATAACATACCTAGAGACCCTGTGTTCACTCTCTTATCTACCCACCCACCTACCCACCCACCTACCCACCCATTCATCCGTTCTTTTTTTTACCCTGTGTGTTAAAGTAGAAACACTTAACCATTTGCTGGATTAGTTGTTGCTGCCACTGCCTTGTCAATGCTTTCTTGTTATCCAGTTCCTTTAGGCACTGTTACTGTGTGAAAGGATGTATATGTCACTTCTGTGGAAGAATGTCATTGTAGTTACTTTTGAGATTTCAAATATGTTAACAATAATATTTTGATTAAGTAATAATTTATTTATAACATTTGAAAATGTGGAGAAATAATTCTTCCTATTTAAATCGTCTGACTTTTGTGTTTTTTATATCTCACATACATGCTTATAAAATATTTAGATCATATTACTTATTGTTTTCTCTGCTTTTGAAACTTAATAATCCTGGATGTATTTCTGTGTCAATAAATGATATTTCTACCATGATTTTTCTGGATCCTTAGTGTATTGTAGAGTAGAAGGCCTCATGTGTTACCTAGTTTCATACTGTTAGATCCACCTAAAAGGGTAGGTGTATTTTGGAAGTTTGATTATTGTGTAAAGTTTTTCTTTAGAACATGAGCAGTTCTTAAGTAATTATCACGTTAAGCATGATTATATTATTGTCAAGAGTACTGGTTTTGTTTTGTTTTTAAGTGTGTTGGTGTTTGACTTAATGTATGTTTGTGTGAGGGTGTTATATCTTGGAGTTACTGGCAGTTGTGAGCTGCCATATGGGTGCTGGGAATCTTAACCACTGAGCTGTCTAGTCTCAGCAGTGTTGTTGTTTTTAAGTTTTTTTTTCTCAGTTTTTTTTTTCTTTTTTTCTGGTTGATTAATTGACCTTGTTTTTATTATAACATTATTTCTTCAAAGTGTTTTGTGTTTTGTCCCCACCCCCAGGGGGGTTATGTTTTGGCTTGTTTTATTTTGTGAAGACAGGCTCTCTTGTATCCCAGCAGCCTTCAGCCTTGCCAAGCAGCACAAACCTTGAGTTTGTGATCTTCTTGCCATGCCCTTCAGAGTATTGGGATTACAGGTGTGGTGTGTGTCAGATGCCATTCACAGAATAGCTTTCTTTCTGGAAGTATATATACTTTAGTAATTTTAAATAATTTTTAATTTTTGTGTTCAGGTATGGTATATGTTTGTGTGTGTTTATGTACATGTATGTGGTGTGTGTCAAGGAAGCCAGGACAAGGCATTGGCTGTCCTCTAATTGGTTTTCATATTGTTCTTTGAGACAGGGTCTCACCGAACTGGAAGCTTGAGGGTTTTTTGTTTGTTTGTTTGTTTGTTCTCTTTCTTTTTTGGCTAGGCTGGTACCTAGCAAGCACCAGCAGTTCGCCTGTCTCTTCCCACTGTCAACAGTGCTGGGATTAAAGGTTGTGCAGGACCATGCCTTACTTGCTATATGGGAGCTAGGACATGAACTTAGGCCCTTATGGTTGCATAGCAAGCACTCTTAAACTTTTATTTCATAGTACCTTTAAAATTTATTTAAAAGCCAGTTTTCCTTATAAATTCTGAGATAGCATCCTTTATTTACAGGCTCTGGAAGAAGTACAGAGTTCTTCCTCTTAAGTCAAACTGTATATCCCTATAAGAAGGGAATTTTTGGCCTAGAATAAATAAATATCTCTGGGGTAGAGTCTCCTAGTATATGCCAGATCCTCAGTTCAGTGCCTCTAGCTAGCACTACAAAATAAATTAAATACACTTAACAGAGAGGGAAGGAAGGTATACTACAAATCATACATTTGTAGTATAACTATCAACATCAGCAAGTTAGTGGTGCATTATTACTACATGTCTGCCAGCCTCTTAGGTTTTCTAATTTCTCCCAGAAATGTGTTTCATGCGAAAACATTAGAAATTTCATCTTGTCTCTTTTATCTGTTTATCTCAAATGGTAACTGAATCTTTCATACTTAGAGTATTGTAGTTTATAATTGGTTTGTAGAGTATCATTCTATTTGGAGTTGATGTTTGATACAGTTTAGTGGATGACATTTTTGTAAGAAATGTTACAGAAGTGATTCTGTGTTTCTCTCATTGCATCTTGTCAGGTTGCACACTGATTCAGTTTTTCTGATTTCTTACATTCTTACTTTCATCTTTAGTCAGAGTGATATCTGTCAAGTTTCTCCTCTACTAGGACGGTTTTGTTCCCTTGTATCCAGTGCCACATTGTGGGGCAGTAATGTGTGTGAGCACTTTGCTCTGGGTAGTAATGTGAGCACTTTGCTCTCTGGCTGCCCTTTACTTCTTCTGACATCCATAACTTTCTTAATTTATTGCTGGGATTTGTGGCTAATTTTTAAGTTTCTTTTATATTTTTCAGTTTGCATTCTATTATAATAAAAAGCCCAATTATAGTGTGGACTTATTGCCATGCTATTTTATTTTGTTTTATTAAACAGAGTCACATGTACACCAGGATAGTTTCATATGCCAGCTAGTTAAGGATGAATTCTGTTGCGGTAAATAATAAAAAAGCAAATAATAAAAAAGAGGAGGCTGGTAACTGAGTGTTACTGCTCTCCTCTACCCCTGGCTCTCTCTGACCCGGGCGGTCGCTCCCAGGCTGGTTCCAGCTCTGTTGGGCCATATGGAACTTGCACAAATTTATCTCAGTGGCTCCATGCTGGCTCCCAGGGTTTTCTCTGACCTGGGCCGTCCAAGAGCAGTTCCAGGGAGGCACCTCGCCATGCTGCACCCACTTGGCCGGCTGTCACCTTACCACAGGTCCACACATCCCAATTCCGTGGTGAGCTTGGTGCATCTCATCACTTCATCTTTTCTTGAACTCAATTTAAGTTCCCACATGAAGGAAAACATCACACAATAACCTTTGATCCAAAGATATAATTTGCCCATCTAGACAACACAAAATCCTGTACACACCCATCCCTTATAAAATATTCATAACAACCTGTATCTATGCGCAGAGAAGAATGTTTACATCTACTTCCATGTTGCTCCCAGCTTCTCCTCACTCTGGCTCCTTCTCTCTAAACCTTTGTTCCCACCCATCCTTCTGTCTTAATCAATGACAGGCCTTGTTTTATCTTGTACCTCCCTTCCTGCATAAAGATCATCTTACAGAATTCAGACTTCATTGAAAAAAATATTTATTTTGCTTTTTACTCTTATTTATGTATATATGCCTGCTTGTGTGTGCACCATGTATGTTTTGTGCTCATGGAGACCAGAACAGTGTCTTGGAATTTCTGGAACTGCAGTTCCAGGTGGTTGTAAGCTGGTTGATGTGGGTGCTGGGAACTGAACCTGGGTCATCTGTAAGAGCAGCATGTGTCTTAACTATTAACTACCTCTTCTGCCCCATGACCTTGAACTTCTGTTCCTTCTGTATCTTTCCTGAATGTTGAGATTATAGGCATCAGCCACCATGCCTTGTTTTGACTCAGTTCCTGTGATGCTATAAGCAAGCATTCTGGCATATGAGCCACAGTCCTGTTTGTTTCTGTTTTATTTTAATAGGCCATACTTTTAGTATCTTCATTTATTTTAATGTTTATACTATGTTGCTGTGTAGCTGATGGTACCTCGTTAATCTGCCTGTTTATACTCTTGTTTCTATCATTCTCCAAGCATTTTTTAACTTTTCACACAGAAGGTATTTGGTGGCTAGCAATAGAATGATTTTTCTCCAAGGAACTAGATTTTCTTTTATACAACTGCTATTTAGAAAACAATGTATATACTAAATGTACTTATTATTCTTAGGGCATTTTTGGCCTCAGTTGGTATAGTTAGTTAACAGTTGTCTGACTGGAGAGATGGCTCAGTGGTTAAGAACACTGACTGTTCTTCCAGAGGTCCTGAGTTCAATTCCCGGAAACCACACGGTGACTCACAATTATCTGTAATGGAATCTAATGTCCTCTTCTGGTATGTCTGAAGACAGCTACAGTGTACTTATATAAATAAAATAAATCTCAGAGAGAGGTACAACTTTATAAGGAAAAAATTGTCTGCTTATTAACATTGCAGTGCAAATTTACATATTAATATCTATATCATTTATAAATGTTGAAAATTATTAGTGATTTAAATAAGCTGCAACATTTGGATATACTTCTGTATACATACATGTACTGATGTGTTCTGTATCCATGTCTGTATACTAAGAATTCAGCAGTTCAGTGGCTTTACCAATTTTCAATTCATCTTGTATATGTGAGGTCCTTGTTGTTTCATTGTAACTTATCAGACCCCACTTGCTTCTTGTCCTGCATGGCATTCTCCTCACCCTCTTTAGGATGAGGCTTCTTCACTCAGCCACTGCTAATTCCCCTCTGTGGTTTTGTGCTGACATCGGTTTTACCTTTATCCCACCACTCTTAGGGAGAACAAGCCCTAGGCACACTGTGACACTTGTGTTGGACTGTCCCTGACTCTCTAGTGTGGAGACTTCCCTTGCTTGGTCCCTCATGGTTTCAAGAATAAAATATTTGAAGAGGAAGAGAGGCGGGGGGTGGGGGAGAGGAAGAATGAATTACCTAGTTTAAAAGTTTTATTCTTATCTAAATTAATTTTACAATGAGAAAAAAAATACATGTTCTTCTCCTCTCTGAGTTGGTTAGTAAGTTGTTTTTCTTTGGAGACAGTTTCTGTGTGTAGCTCAGGCTAGCCTCAAACATAGATCCACCTGCCTCTGCTCCCCAAGTGCTAGGACTAAAGGCTTGTGCCACCATTGCCTTGTTTTAGTTTTTATAAATTTTTATTTTTGAATTTAATATATAGTCAATGTGTTTTGTATATATCCCCCCATATTTTTTCTCAACCCTCCCACTATGTCTCACTCATGTCATCTTTTTAAAAAAAGAACTCAAGTTCAAAATTAATGCTACTCAGATGCAAATGGCTGTGAAGCCATCTCCTGGAGCATGGTCAAGCTACTCAGAACTACATTCCCGAAGAAGACCCTTTCTCCCTTAGCAGCCATCAACTGCCAATAACTGTTCCTCCAGGGATATGTGTGAACCCCCCTTGTTGATTCCTTATAGAATGGTGACTAGTTTGGTCTTATTCAGGCCTTAGGTAGGCTTCACAACTGCTGTGACTTTGTGAGTGCAAATGCAATAGCCCTTCATGCCCTGAAGATTGCTCTGCAGCATGCTCACAGACTTCTGAGTCTTACCATCTTATCTGCCCCCTTTCTGTCCCGTTCCCTGAGCCTTGGAGACACGATATAATGTACATGTGTCATTTGGGCTGAATATTCCACAGACCCTTGTTCTCTGACAAATTGTCTGTATTAATCATCACCCACTGAAGAAGGAAAGGAAGCTGCTCAGATGGAGACTAAGAGCTGGTCCAATCTATGGATACAGGAACAGCTGTTTAGAAGGCAGTTTGATACTATTTCAATTTAAAGTGGTGATAGACTAGGACCTATACATTTTTTCTGATTCTTGACAGATTTACTGTACTGGGCATGAGTTTCCTCTTAGTGGAGCAGACTTTAAATTTTCCCCAAAAGTAATTAGTTGGTTATACTACTGACTATTCATAACACTATTACACTAGTTTGGCTTGCCAGTCTGTTTGTTATAGCACACTGGCTTCACAGCTAGGAAAGACTGGATGGCTTTTCTACCCTAGAAATGTACATGGCACCTTTTGGAACTGTGAAAACTAGCCAGTCGGGAGTTAAGCTTTCAGTGTTCTTTCAATGTCCTGTGACCAAATTATGTTGGAGAGGAATTTGAGCCAGAACAGCTGAATTGAACCAGCCAGCCAGAATTCAGAAAGAACTAGAAAGGGTGAGCTTATTCAGTAATACACCTCCAGGACATCTGTTGAGTAAAAGTTACCTATACAGTTGCTTGTAATTGCTTTGGGGATTTCTGGGACTTCCCTGAACAGTTGGAAGAGATATTATGAAGGAGAAATGAGGATAGGGAGAATGTAAATTTAAATGGGGAAGGGAACAGAGAGGGTTGGACAAAGAAAGGTATAGGAAGAAATAATTAAGGAAACTTGAAAAAGTTGTGCAGAAACATATTTATAAACTTACTGAAAAAAAAGCTTATTTATTTTTGGTGGCATATTGCTTTTTTTGGGGAGTGGGGCTAGGTAGTCAGTGGGTACTGCCTTCCTCAAGGCTGACAGTGCACTGCTCAGTTACAGCAGCCTCTTAAATGATGTGGGTCTTCACCTTCTTCTGAGAGAACTTGAGCACCCTCTTTTCTTTGGAGTTCCTGAGTAGTTCTGTGGCAAGCCACTCCTTGGACACAAACCCACATAGCTCCTGTCCTGCCTTGTATGAGCTTGGCATGTTTGCTGAGGTGCTGGTAGTGGCAAGTCATGGCTGTTGCTCTCTCAGGTTTTTGTTTCTTTCTTCCCCAGCTCATAAAGATCTGTCTGCCTCTGCCACCCAAGTGTGGAATTACGGTGTGAGCCGCCACTAGAGACTGGCAGCGGTTCTAATTTTGATCAGGCTGCTGCTGCTTTTGATAATTCTCTAGCTGTGAAGTTTATAAGAGAGTTTACAGCCCCACCATTATATGTGAGATTTAATTTTAAATTTTAAAGCATTTACCTGCCCATTGTTTTAAATTCTATATCTAGTTCCATAGTAATGAGGAAACAAGAAAACACATTTGAGATGTAACAACTTACTGGATTTGGTGTTTGCTCTAGGAGTACATGTTATTTATAAAATAGTGTATATTTGATATTTCCTTTAAAATTTGATTTTGATTGTCTAATTGCTTGAACTTCCTAATTTCTTTAACTTTTTTTACTGGTATTTTCTTCATATAGACTCTGTGTGTGTGTGTGTGTGGGTGTGTGTGTGGGTGTGGGTGTGGGTGTGTGTATCGCAGTGGCACAGTCTTACCATATATCCAAGTATAGTCTGTAATTTATGTAGCTTAGGCTGTCATCAAAATCACGATCCTTCTGCTCAATCTTTTGAATACTGGGATTGACATGTCCCAGCAACGCTAGAGTGTCTCTAGATTTATTACCCAGGTCACACCTGTGCTCATACCATGTCTGTACAGCCATTTTATTACCATTGACGGATGTGTGGGGTCCTGTCCTAGTCCATGTGTCATCTGCAATGTCATGTTTTTCAGAAAGGATCACTTGCAACATTATAAAATTAGGAATTACAGCTGTTTTAAAACATTGTAAAAAGAGAAGCTCAGTGGGTAAAGGTACCAAGCCTGCCAACTTGAGTTTAAACTTCGGGGCCCATTTGATATAAGGAGAGAACTGATTTCTCCAAGTTGTTTCTGATCTGTGTGTGTGCTTTGTGACTTGTGCCACCTATACAATAAGTGTTATAAGTCCCTAAGATGTTTCTTTATTCAACACATAACATAATGTAACTTGTAAGTAAATGGTCACATTTATATTGGTTTTAAAAATATTTGGAGGTATTGCAAGTTAGGACACTGTCTTAGACTTACTATCGCTAAAGTGAAATACCATGACCAAAAGCAACTTGGTGAGAAAACAGTTTATTTGGCTAACATGTCCACATTATAGTCCACCACTGAAGGAAGTCAGAACAGAAACTCAAACAGGGCAGGAACCTGGACATAGGAGCTGATGCAGAGGCCATGGAGGAAGGGTTGCTGCTTACTGGCTTGCTCAGCCTGCTTTCTTACAGACCATGTGGTGACTTCACCCACCAATTGCCTGGGCCCTCTCCTATCAATCACTAATTAAGAATATGGAGATTCTCATTCCAAAATAGATAAATTGGAAGAATAAAGGAAGTCATTGGTCTAAAGAAAGTATGAGGACCCAAGTGTGGATCTCCAGCAAGCACATAAAATGTTGGGTATGATGGCGTGCACCTGTAATTCTAGTGCTGGGAATCCAGAGACAGGAAGATATATCTTTGCTTGTGAAAATAACTATAAGTTCTTGCTTGCCCATATAACAGACATATAATCTAGATATTTAATGTATAACCTATAAGCCTATATTGGACAGGTTTTGAACCTATTTTAACTCACATTCTAGTCTTATGGCTCTTGTTACTTGCTGTTTCTACTGGCCATGTGCTCATGGTCCATTGCCTCTCCTGGAGGTTTTTTCCTCTCTCTGTCCTTTCCTTTCTCCTTATGACCCACAGCCAGGTAACTGCCTACTTCTATCTACTGCCCAATTACAGGCCTTTTATTGACTTGGAGAGCAAGTTAATACACCATTTAGTGTATTTGAGTATCTCCTCATAGGGGACGGCAATCAGATCTTGGGGGTCAGTATTTAGCATTTGAATACAAAGCAGCATCAGACCAACCACCTACATCTGGGGCTTGTTGGCCAGCCGGGGTAGCCAAATTGGTGAGCTCCAGGTGAGAATCTTTTATCTGAAAAATAAGAGGGAGAGCAATAGTGGAAGATACCCAGTGTCAGCAGGTTTCACATGTGTATTTACATGCTCTTTCAAATACATGCACATAGTATGTTAAATAGTTAAAAAATGAAGCAAGGCTCTGATTACTGTCATTGTCTGCCAGGGTTGTGTCTCTTCTAATGACTCCTTGTGTTCAGTTGAGGACTATATTGTGTCCATCTTTTCGTTGTTTGTTTTTGGGTCTCTTAGTTGTAGTGCCAGCTGTCCTGGACCTCAATTTGTAGACCAGGCTGGCTCTCAAGCTCGGATTTATCTGTCTGCCTCTTTCAGGGAGAAATATATCTTCAGCAAAAGTCCACTCGCTGTTAGTCATGTATTCAGTGTCATAAGTTTTTATTTTAATAGGGTTTTGTTTTGTTTTCAGACAAAGTTTGACTTTGTAGACCAAGCTGTCCTTAACCTCATAGACTCCTCCTTCCTCTGCCTCCCAATGCTAGGGTCCAAGGCTTGCATGGCCACGCTCAGCCTTATACTATGTCTTTAGGGAAGTGAACACTCACTTTTTCCCTGTGGTTTTTCTCGTTCTGTACTTTTTACTCTAGCCTTAGTTGTTATTTGGTAGTTTGAGCCTGAAGATTTCCCTGTTCTTTTCTCCTTGTGTTTTTTATGCAAAGACATGAGAAGGAGCAAGCTTCATGCTATTTCTACCATTAAGAGACCTTTATTGTTATAGATCTTTGGCTCAGGAATTTTTCTTTTTCTTTCTCTTTTCTTGGGCGGGGGCTGTTCCTTCTCTAGGGATATTTTTTCTTTCTTCCTTATCTGTCTTATCTGCTACCTCTGCCTTCTCACTGTCTGTGAGGCTCATGTTATCCTAACCCTCTCTGTCTGCTTCTGCCCTTGTCTCTTAAGTGATGGAATTATAGGTATGTAGCACCATGCTGCCCCCTTTAAAAAACAAAAACCATCTCTTTCTCTTAATTGGGGGTGCCTGTTATATATGTCCTGGGTGTAGTAATTCACTGCCTGTTTCCAAAGGGCCTAGAGCATTTAAAAATAGCAGTAGCTGATCAAATTCTGGGATTCCACACCTTTCCTTCAGTGATGCCTGAACCTCCTCCTTCAGGCCTGCATTACCAGTGGAGATTCTTGTTTGTCTCTCTTGTTCCAGTCTTCCTTGTGAGGTGCTATAGAAAATAGTCTGTGATTGCTATATGGGCATCACTCATTCTATGCAAATATACTGATATATAATGAATCTTTGGTAATTTTAAGCCCTAGGTTTGAATTTTTTTTTTTAAATTATTTAAGATAGGTGGTGCTGGTGCACACATTTAACTCTATAGCACTCAGGAGGCAGAGTCAGGCAGATCTCTCTGTTTGAAGCCAGCTTGGTCTACAGAATGTTTCAGGGCAGCCAAGACTGCACAAACAAACCCTGTCTCATAAACAAATGAACAGGCAAACAAAAAAAAAAAAACAAAGAAAAGATTTATTTATTTTGGTGTGTTGGTGTTTTGCCTACATGTTAAGTCCACTAGTACATGCAGTTTCTGTGGAGGCTACTAGGGAGCATTGGATTTCTTGGAACTGGAGTTAATAGAAGTCTGTGAGCTGCTATGTGGTGCTGGGAATAGCATCCAGGTTCTCTGTAAGAACAGCTAGTGTTCTTTACCACTGAGCTATCTCCCTGTCCCCTAGTTTTCTTTGTCTTCTTAAAATTTGAGATAGGTTTTTTGTTATTGTTTGAGCTCAGATTGGTTGTAACTGAAGATGTTGACCCTGATGAAATTGAGGGTGTTTGGGATGGTCCGTGTGTAGACTCAAGGATGGCCTTGACCTTTCTCTTGGTTTTCCTGTTTCTGCCTTCATCTGTGTTCCATCATGCCTAGCTTTGTTGTTTTTGTGAGGTAAGGTCTAATGTAGTTCAGGCTGATCCTAAACTTCTCATCTTTAGATGTGGACTACCACAACTGGTTTGCTTCTGTAATTTTTAAAAAGCTATTATTTTATATATAAAGTGTATACATGTGTATACTGTGTTCCTAGTGTCTACTGAGGCCAGAAAAGGGTGGGCTTTTGGGTCTCTTGACACTGGAATTAATGAACAGCTTTGAGTCAACATGTTTGTTCTGGGAATTGATTCTAGGTCCTCTGAAAGAACAGCCAGTTAATTTCAACTGCTGACCCATCCCTTTACCCTCTTATTGGTATAACTTTAAATGCCTATACTGTTATGTAGTTGTGATTATACCTTTTTAAGAAACTATCCGTGCATATGTATAGAGGCCAGTTGCCAACCGTAGGTGTTATTTCTGAGGTGCCATTATCTTTTTTTTTTTTTTTTTTTTAAAGACAGGGTCTCTTACTAACCTAAGGCGTGCTGAGTAGGCTAGACAGGTGAGCTGCCTGGTCAGCAAGCCCTAGGGATCTTTTTGTCCCTACTTCCTTAGAGCTGGGATCATATATGCATGACTCATTGTTATTACTATCAATTATATTGTTATTATAAATTATCGTAAATGTGTCCTTTCAAGAAGAACTGATAACCTATTTATTATTTTGAGACAGGGTCTTATTAACTAACTCAGGCTAGCCTGGAACTTGCCATGTAATCTAGGCAGACTTTGAAGTTGTGGTTCTTTTAACCTCCAGCCTCTTGAGTGCTGAGATTGTAGGTATGTGTCATTATTCCTGGACTCTGGTTCCTAAAATCCTTTTATGGGCATTGTAGTAGTTGGTCTTTGTGTAATCAACTTCTGGTTGGCTGTTTATTTTATCCACCTTTATACTGCTGGTAATAGAATAGTATTTCTATAATTAAGTCTTTATCACATGGCCACCCATGTTTTTGAGCTGAGAAAGCCTAATTTTACATGGGAAATGAACAAAACAGCAGTTAAAATTGCTGCAGTTTAGAGAACTTATGATTCTAACATGAGCTGATGTGTTGTTCTTGGGCCTTAATTGTTAATGTGGACAGTTGAAGCAACCTTAAGTTCACTAACATGTTTTGTCCCATATGATATGGGACATACTCTCCTGCAGTGCCAGTAGAGAGGGCTCTTGTGTGGCAGGTCTGTGAGTCCAGTGAAGGGCTAATGCAAACAGAGCCTTTGTGAACCCACCCTCTCAAGTAATGAAGATTAGATAACAAATTTGCTGTCAGTTTCTGAAGATAGCTGTGAAGTACAGATTCATAATTATGTCTGTGATTTTTGTCTCATTTTTGTTCTCATCTCTTTATTCCAAGACTTGCTATATATGTGATGAACAAGGAAGAGAAAGCAAAGCAGCCACTGGTGCTTGCATGACATGTAATAAACATGGATGTCGACAGGCTTTCCATGTAACATGGTATGTTTCTATCATTGTAAAGAAATAACATTGGCAAACACATTATGTAAATGAAATTAAATATTTACCTACCCATATATTATTACAGTGCATTTTTTTTGGAATAGGTTTTCTGTTCAGTGCTGAGGATCAACTTAGTATCTTCTGGATGTCGTAAAAGCACTGACTCAGCTGCCTCCCAGACCTTGTTTATTGTTTTTGACCTAAAAAGCATATGTTGAACTTGCTTACTGTGCTCTGATTCCAAAGCATGTAAGAATTGTAAAGAATTTTTTCCTTTTAAATTGAAGTTTTACCCAGGTCTGGTGGCAAAATCATGTAATAATACCTGCTACTCAGGAGTTAAAGGCAGGGGGATTGCCAATTTAAGGCCTGTATGGGCTATAGAATGAGTTCAAAGCCACTTTGGACAAGCTCCTGAGAGGGAATGTGTGCCTTTAAAATACAGAAGTATGAGCTGGTGACATGGCTCAGCAAGGAGAGGTACATGCTTGCCAAGCTCAGTGCCCAGAGCTTAATCTCTGGACCCCACATAGTGGAAGAAAGCCAGCTCTCCCAAGTTGTTCTTGGACATGACAAATGCAATTCAGGGGTACACCCCTCAAAAACACACACTGATTGCATGAATAATAAGTAAGGACAGTAACAAATGAAAGGGGTAGTAATGCGACTTAGTGACGTGCTGGCCTAGCATATGAGAAACCCCAGACCCATCCACAGAAGGAAAGAGCATTGTTTGCATCTGTGTAATCACCACCACCTTTAGTGAGGTATGTTCTTTATCTGCACCAATATTGATTTTAAAAGTGAAAATTACTAGTTGTGAAAAAAGATTTAGCTGTGTCCCTCTTTCTGTTTTTATATCACTATTTTTTCCCTAATATTTTAAAAATTATAATTATCTTAACAAAACACTGTTTTGTTTTCAAAGGCTCTCATTGTTATCCAGGCCTGTTTCAAACTCCTGGGCTCATCTAGTTCCCCTCAGCACTTGGGATTGCAGGCGTGTACCCCTCATTATGTGCAACTTCTAAAGCAACTTCATTTCTATTTGGCAGCATAAAACCTTGATACATCTTTATTCATGATAGAGATGAAGAATTTATTGTAAATATAACCATAATTTTAAAGAATGATAAATTAGTTGCAAGTGGAGGTGAAATATCCTTGACCACAACTGCAGTAGAGCCTTTTCTGTCTCCTTTGTGAGGGAGCAGCGGCATAAGTAGGCCCTTGCTCATTGTAAGTAAACAGGTTGTTTCCAACAAGGCCAGACCTCTGGCCCCTATCTTACCTCATTTTCCTTTATGTTGTCTTACAGGTGCCAAAAAGTTAATTTTCTAAGCTTAAATATGTCATGGCTTGAGGTACTGACAACCTTGGCATTCATTTTGCAGTGCTCAGTTTGCCGGGCTGCTTTGTGAAGAAGAAGGGAATGGCGCAGACAACGTCCAGTACTGTGGCTACTGTAAATACCACTTTAGTAAGCTGGTAAGAGTGGTTTTCAATCCAATATTAAATAGCACTTGACTTTGACTAGATGGTGACACCATCACAAAAAGGGCATAAAATAAGAACACAGTCACAGGTTTTCCTGGATTTCCAGTGAAGATTGAATAATTAGCTTGCTGGGTGGTGGTGGTGAATGCTTTTAACCCCAGTGCTTAGGAGGTAAAGGCAGGCGATCTGTGTGAGTTTGAAGCCAGTGGTTTACACAGAGTAATTAATAACCCTGTCTCTGGGGAAAAAGACATTTAGCTTGTTCTTTATTGACAATGGAAAGAACTAGCCATTTAAAAATAATCTGCTTTACTACAATATTATAGATCATAGTATATACTAGCAATGGATAGCAAATACCGTTGAATGAGAACATTAGTGTCTAGAGAAGTGTTTATTTGGATGTTTTGGTTGCTTTGACTCCATGGTTGGTGATGTTGGGATTTTGTCACTCTCTTCAGTCCTGTTACATAGTTCTCACTCATTTGATTGTCATAGACTTACCTTTTCTTTTTTTCATTTACTAGGATATGGTAAAATAAAAATAAGGCTGTTTTGTAACTTGGTTAGAGACTTGGATAGGAGATATTTAGACTCATGTTTGAAAGGTTTTGAGATTTAGTCAGATTTCATGATTACAAAAAGTCAGACTTGCATGGATGGTTGAAACTTTTTGAAGCCTTTGTTGCCTTTTGTTTTTAAAATTTTTGAAGCTTTATACGTATTAGTGTTTTGTTCATGTGTTCACATTGTGTGTATGTGAAGTCAGGCAGAAGAGGGCGTCAGTTCCCCTGGGATTGTGAGCCCCTGTGGATGTTGGGCACTGAACTTAGATCCTCTGAAAGAGCAATAAGTTCTTTGAACTGCTGAGCTGTCTCTCTAGCTCATAGTTAGAAACTTTGGATTTTAAGTACTTATGTTCATTTTCTTTTGAAAAGTAACATTTTAATGCTCAAAGAATGTTTTTTCAGTTCTTCAATATGTAGATTCATATACATAGTTCTGAATATAGTTATATACATAGCACATTGTTATGGTGTTTCTCATTAAATGATGTTTAGCTATACCTAAAAGTGTGTGTCTTTATCAGCGTTTGCTAATGACTGATTTATTTTAATGGCTGATAGAAATGGACTGTTTACAAGAAGTTTAGATATTATAAAATTGAAAAGTGGAAAGCTGGGCCTGGTGGCATGTTTGTGACCCTACCTACCCAGCAGCACACGGGAGGAGGGAGAACCGTGGGCTACGGGGTGAGAGCCACCATCCTGCTGTATATTGTTGAGGGCTGGCCAGCTGTACGAGACCTGAAATAAATAGAATAATTTTGACATTTGGACAACTAGATTTTTCTCATTACTAATTATTGATGTAATCCTATTTGCTAGTTGTGAAATGTCAATCTGGTTAGTAAATAAAACTTGCATAAAACTTGAACTTGCTTTACAGTCACTTTAAAAACCAGTTTAAAACCACTTAGTTATGGCACCACCAACTGTAGGCTTTCCAAACAAGTCTCGCCTTCATGCTGTGTCATGCAGTCCTATATTTTAAAAGAAACATGTATGTTTTTAACAATACTTTAAAAAATGCATGGGTCTAACAGATACTTAACTTGTTAATAAATGACATGTAGAGATGAGCTTTTAGAGAGCTGTTTTTCTCAGTATTGAAAGTGAATGTTTCTTACTTTATTATTGGCATAAAGTAACTCTTTTAAGTGTTGATGTCCTGTTCTTCTAGACTCGCCATTTGTCTTTTTCCTGTGTCCCAAGTATTGGGATTTCTGTGTGCTGCTATCCCCAGCGGCTCTCTTCTTTAACATGGCTTTTTTCTTTAAAACTTTTTCTTAAAGTGAACTTTGAGAATGTAGTTGTTTCTTTTAAATAGGTATGTTTTGATACTTTGGGGAGGAGGACAGAATGTCTAAGTAGCCTTGGATGTCTTCTCTCTATATAGTCCATGCTAACCTTGAATTCAGTGATCTGCCTGCCTCTGCTTCCCTAGTGCTGGGATTAAAAATGTGTGCTACTATGCCTGGCTTATTTTCACACATCTTAATAAATATGCAAAAATATGGCATTGATGTTAAATTTAGGATTAATTTTTTTTCTTTGTAATGCGGTGGATTGTGTTTAAACTCTATTATGTAAATTGAAATACTGATCTAAAAAAACTTTAGACATTTAAAAAATTTTATAGTGAAAGTAGTTTAAGCCTCATAAAGTGGATTTTTATATACATATACACATATGTATATATTTTCTTTTTTAGAAAAAGAGCAAACGGGGATCTAATAGGTCATATGATCAAAGTTTAAGTGATTCTTCCTCTCACTCTCAGGATAAACATCATGAGAAAGAGAAAAAAGTAAGTGGATTTGTTGTTGCTAATTATGTAGCACATCACTTAATAAACTTTAAAAATCTTTTTAGGTAAAATTGTTTTTCTACAAGCTAAATGTAAGCATTGAAATTCAAAAAAATTTTGGCTTAATAGAATATTAAATCAAAGACTAGGTTTAAAATAATGCCATATTTGTAAATATGGTTTTGGCCAACGGAATTGAACGTTTAAATGCAGTTGATTGACAGCATGTCAGTGATTTCTTGCATGTGTAACAGGCCATCTTACATCTTGTGATGACCTGAGCAATGATACTTTGTTGCTATGTGTCACTAACTGATTATTTCACATGTAATAGTTTTCTCATCAGCTTTTCTTCTTCATAAGAGAACAACTTTGAATTCTAAATAGTCTTACCTGATTTTTATTTTTCAGCGATGCTATTTTTTTTCTAGTAGCCAAATATATCATTAGCGAATGTTTTGCCTTTTTAATTAAAATACTAAATCTTGCCTAAATACTAATCTTCTGATTTACCTGTTCTGTGCTTACATTTTTACTTACTTTAAAGGCTATGGTTAATTTTTTATTAATCAATAAAAATAGTGAATATCATAGAATTATTTATATTGGTTTGTGATTAAGACTATATTGGAGGTACAGTAAAGGGATAAATTCTGTGAATCATATTAATGGAAATAAAGTAAGAGATGGCATCTTGAATGGAGAAAGAATGTTCTTACACAGTTGATATGGGCTTGTTTCGAAACTGTCTGCAGATTGTATTTAATTATGTGAGAATAAGGTCATTATAAAGTGCTTACGATTTGGGAAATGCTATTGTATAGTTATTTTAGCACATTTTGGTTTCAGTTTACGTTTGTATCTTTTTCAAGTATATTAAATTTTCAGATACTTAGTTTCAAGAGTGTTTCTTACTGTGACTAAATAAGTACAACTTTATACTTAAGTTTAGCAAAGGCAATAGTTATGTATGTAAACATTGGAGGTCTCTGGTAATTCACAGTTGCATGTTTATCTCATGAAGCAGTTTTGTGATAAAGTAACAGTAGGATTATGTTCATTGCTTGGCTTTTTGATGATCAGAATGGCAGGAGTTAGTTTAATATTAAGGGTTTTAATAAGTGATTCCATGTGAAAGTATGAACTGACATTCTGCAGGTCGGCCTTATTACAGTGTGAAGTCTTAGCATTTGGTCTTTAGTTGTTGTATTTGATAAGCATTGGTTTGTTTTAGAAACGAGCATTTCCTGGTCATACTGGTTGAATGTATGCTCTGCTATGTTATTGAAGGTTGGTTATTAATGTGCACTGTTGAATGAATACAGGTTAGTGGTTGTGCTTGTTACTTACCTTCCACAAATGAATGTTACTTTCTATTTTACCTAACCTTTGTAAATTGTTGTGGAATTCTAGATTTAAAGTATCATATTTAATTCAATTTGTTTAGCTTTAGATTTTAGATTTGAAAACAATAATTGAATTTATTTTTAGCATATATTAAAGGTAGGACAATATTTGTTTTCAAGCTTATAAAATCTATTTTGTTTTTCTCCTTCTGGTGCTAGTAGTGGAGCCCAAGGCCTGCCTCAAGCGTGAGAGACAAGTACTCTGCCAACTGAGCTACACCCTCAACCCATGCTTCTATATTTTATCAGTAATTGAGGTTTATTATACACATGAGTTAAACCTACTATAAGTTTTATCATTAGGCTTATTAGTTTGCCCTAGAGTAGGACTTTTAAAGTGTGTTATGATATGATGTTAAGCAACACCATAGTTGAATTGATGAGAGTTTTGCAGACAGATCTTTTCCTCCATCTTTATACTTATTTTAAGAGCTATTTCTCCCTGTTGTAAGGAGAATTGTAAGCTGCCTCCCTGTTGACCATTCATAGACAGAGTGGTTCTTTCTGTGTTGCTCATCATGCAAGACTTAAGCCCTTGTGTTTAAATTGTCATCTTGCCTCATCCTCCTTAGTAGTTGTAATCACAGGTCTGCGTCATACTTTACCTGGCTATATTCTCTTGGATTTTAATGTTTAGGCGTGACATGTTGATATACACGTGTTATTCCAGTACCAAGCCTGGGCTATTAAGCCTGGAACTACCGAACTTCCTAATTTATTCTCTGGGTACTGTATTAACACATGTCTATAGATATCTAAGAGAAAAAATGGCCACGTATGTTGAACATATACAGACCTTATTGTATTAAATGTTACAGGTAATGTTGAATCAGTATGTGTGAGGATATCTGTAGATTATGTGCAAGTACTACAGCATTATATGTAAGAGACACGAGTATCCATGAGTGTGCCAGACACAGGAATGTCTCCTGTAAACGACCCATGACCACCTGGAAACAACCCATGACCACCCCTAATAATGTTAATCAGATGATGTATTTCATTGAAATGTAACATTCATAATCTGTGCGTACTTTGGTATTTTATTTATCATCCTGTTTTTGTTTCTTTGTTTTTTTTAAAGATTCACTTATTTCATGTATTAGAGTACATGGTCGCTGTCTTCAGACACACCAGAAGAGGGCATCAGATGTCCATTACAGATGGTTGTAAGAGGGAATATTAAGAGTGGCTCATAGGCTATATGGTCTGAGTAGTCCAACAATGGCTGTCTCTTGAAAGAAGGTCAAAGATTTGGTAGTTCTTTGTTCTATGAGACTGACTGTCTGATCAGTCCTAATCTGGTGCTAAAATGCCAGATAAGTCCTAGAGAGCTGCTGGTCTTTAGTCTACATTGAAATCCTGAAGTTATAGACTTTTAACTGTGGTGTAGGCTTTTATGGGGGTGCTGGGGTCTGAAATTTGGTCTTCATGTGTCTTAGTCAGGGTTTCTTTCTATACCTGCATAAACATCATGACCAAGAAGCAAGTTGGGGGAAGGAAAGGGTTTATTCAGCTTACACCGTCCACATTGCTGTTCATCACCAAACCGGACTGGAACTCAAGCAGCTCATGAAGCAGGAGCTGGTGCAGAGGCCATGGAGGGATGTTACTTTCTGGCTTGCTTCTTCTGGCGTGCTCAGCTTGCTTTCTTATAGAATCCAGCACCACCAGCCCAGGGATGACACCACCCACAATGGGTCCCTTGATCACTGAAAATCTTATAATCCCACAAGAAAATGTCTTACAGTTGGATCTCATGGAGGAATTTCCTCAAGGGAACCTTTCTCTGTGGTAACTCCAGCTTGTGTCAAGTAGACACAAAACTAGACAGTTCACCATGCTTGACAGCAAGCAATTTACATAGTAAGTTCTCTTTCTTTTCCGTATGTCAGCCATTTTCTTTTCTTTTGTTTTCTTTATAAAGTAGGTTCTGGAACCAAACTCATGTCCTTATATTTACAAGGCAAGTACTTTATCGGAGCTCTTTCCGAGCTCAGTTGTTCTTTATTAATAGTTTTTCTTTAGTTCATGTTCTTACTTTGTGTTCATTATTATAAATAATAAGACATTAGACTGTACTTTTGAAAATCTGGAAGTCTCTTGTTAATAGATACTTCCTGACTCCATTGCTTCAAATTCCCAACTTCTTAAATTTTGAGGTCAGGTCTTAAGTCTGCTAAGCTGACCTGAGGCTTGCTTTGTTGTAGAGGAGGACCTTGGACTTCTGGTATCATGTCTTTGCCCCCCACAGGCTAGGAACTGAACCCAGTGCTTTGTCTTGCTATAGAACTCTGCCAACTAAGTACCCTTAGTTTCAGTTTTTCAATTTTTTATCATTTTCCTTTTTTTTTTTAATCCTTTAATTTAAGGATTTAGTAGGACTCAGGTCTTGCTCCTGCTGAGAACATATGAGGTGTGTGTGTGTGTGTGTGTGTGTGCGCGCGCGCACACACACACACACACACATACACATATATTTGTAGATACAAATTCCAACACCTCACCATTTCCTTTTAAGTGCTCAGCAGCAGTCTACTTAAAAGCTATACTTTTCTGGTAACAGTCTTTTAAAAATTATTTATTTATTGTACTTTTAATTTTTTAAACATCTATTTTTAATGATGTCTTTTAAATGCTTTAACCTATTTTGTAGTTCACCACCCACCAGAGGTAGTGAGAAAGAAAAGGATACAGGGCAAGTAGAAAGGTCTTTTGGAGCAACTCCTGTCTGTTGTCTGGAAATTGGCAGTTCGGTTCATAGATCAACAGGGGCATCTCAATCCACTTGCAAACACATTGGATATACTGGCAGCTCCGTTCAGTAGAGTTGGGATAGCAAACACGAATCAGCAACTGTGACACTACCTAGTATAGACAGTCAGGACTTAGCCTCTGCAAGAGTCAGCAGGAGGGACCAAGAGGAACACCAGAAGTCCGTGGTTGTGCCTCTCAGTGAAGTGAAGATTAGCTAAGACTCATAAGCATTGCACAGATAGCTTTATAGGCAAGCCAAGCTCAGATTCCTTGTCATTGTCCATCAAGTCCAAACATCACCTGTCCTCTGTTGGGCTTGCCTCAGCAAGTGCATCTGTCTCAGCTGCCAATCAGCCTGAGTCCTTGGAAGCTGTAAGAAACTGCAGCCCACCACCACCAGAAGTATTTTGGTACGTTTCTCTCTAGCTCAACCACACAATATAAGGTGGATGGATACATGCTTGTTGTTAGCAAAGAATCCTTCATCATGAGTTCTTTCACGTGTTTGCTTTAGCAGTGCATCCTTTTTTCTGTGTTTCAGCTAAACAGTCCTCCACATGTTTGCCTCAGCAAAACACCATCCAAACAACTGTCCAAAGAACCCTTAACTTTCCACTTCAATTTAGTGTGTGCATGTGTGGGTATCTGTGTTGCGCAGCCATGTGTAGAGTTCTAGAGGACAGCTTGTTGGAATTGGTTCTCTGCGTCTGCATTGTGTGTTCTCAGGATTGAATTTAGCTTCTCAGGTTTGATGGGATGTGTCCTTACCTTCTGAGCCATCTCGTCCGCCCTGTGAACAGTCTTGCTAAATGCCCATAAAGAGTTTCACTGATGCTCTTGTGAATGCCCTATAGATTTTGCTTTCTCTAATCACAAACAGCTTGTATTTTGAGGTTTTATTTTTGTAAGAATATCTTAGTACTTTTTAAGGACTTTTCTATCTGCAAATTTTATCATTTACCTTTTATAGCATGATGTATTAAAATTTATTGGCTTAAAACTACTATAAAAATTATGGTCTTGTCTTTGCCTATAGATCAGCAGTTGGAGTTTAGCAGCTATTTTTAACTCAGCATCTCTCATCCAATTTCTTTGATAATGTTGGCTTACAATGGGGTTTGGAGAAGTGCAGATGAAGTCAGGGAGTCGGGTGACAGTAGAGCTGTGTGAAGGTGTGAGTGAGGGTAGTAAGTCTTTAAATGTCTTTAAGCTGGTATTAGGAGGAATTTTTGCCTAAAGGACTATTCTCTTAGGACTCCCTGAGTATATGACAGTGACACCTAGCCTATGTTTTCCTTTCGGAATACTACTTCGTTTCTGTGGGGTGGTTGTGATGAAATACATATGATGCAATATTTTCCATTTGATTTTTCTGTCGTATTCTCAGTTGTTCTGCTGTTAGTATTCTCATTTTTGCTGTATATATCTGTTGGTACCATAGGTCAGTGTTAGTCAGGAAATCAGGCATTACCTATGGGCAAAGGTCCTTGAAGATTGTGATGGTTAATTTTAATAGCCAGCTTGACACAGTCTTGAATCATTCAAGAAGAGGAGTCTTTCTGAAGGATTGTCTCCATCAGGTAGTGTGTTTGTGTAAGGAATTGTCTTGATTGCATTAATTGAGTAGGAAGGCAGCTGAGCATTGCCAATGGCACGGTTATATAGGCACTGGGCCCTGCATTCAGCAGAGTGGAGAAGGTGAGCTCGTGCTTGTTTTCATGTATGCATCTACTGCTGTTCTGACTGCGAGTGTAATGCGGCCACCTCTCAAACTTTGTCTCTGAAATTATTATTGACACAGGGAGTTTTCAAGGTTTATTCTTTCCATATCCTTTCCTTGGTATTTTGTTCTACAGTCTTTCTTCAATAGTGGAGGTAGGAATCTACAGGGGTAACTAGGGAGGGGATTAAGAAATGCAAAGAGAAATAAATTGTCTTTTGGATTTAGTGCTACAGAAGCAGTTGGGAAGTTTCAAAATGATGATTAGAGCATAAGCTCATTGAAGGTTATAGACTAATAAAAACCAAGATATAGTATGAGTAACTTAATTCTTTGAAGATTCTTAGACATGGGGCTGGAGAATTAGCTCATCTGTTAAGAGTACTGGCTACTTTTCCAGAGGACCCAAGTTCAGTTCCCAGCACCCACATGGTAACTCCAGTTCTAGGGCCTCCCACTCATTGTTCTGGCCTCCATGGACAGTATGAATGTGACACACAGACATATATGCAGGCAGAACGTTAATACATGCAAAAGAATAAAAATATATAAATGTTAAAAGTATTTTAGGATTAAAATAAATTAATCTTAAAAAATCTTCACTATGAAAAAAGGTGTATACACACACACACACACACACACACACACACACACACACACACACACACGAAGAAAATACTTTTGCTCTAATTTGGTCCAGAAAGGAGAAAAGAAGCCTGAGGGTAAGTAAGTCACCTTGTGGAAGAAGATGATATATAGAGTGGCTTGTAAGGATAAGGAAGCAAGTAGTCTTCAAGACTGTTTATAATCAGAAAGTTGAAAGTGATGCAGGGGAAGCCAGATTTATAGAAAATATTGGAGCTAAAGTCCTAGAAGATTTATGACCTTTTTTGTTCCTGGTGTGTGTGTGTGTATGGTCATGACCATCAGAAGATACTAGCTTGACATACATGGTATTAGGGCCTTCACATTTGCAAAAAAGAAGAGTTTTTAGGACACGGGGAAGTAGACCTGGGGCCATTTCAGTGTTCAGTGTTCTCAGTCCATCCATTCTGCAGGCACCACACATGAATCAGCAGCTGTAATTTAATCCAGAAGAAATTGTCAGGTGAGGTGAAAATTTAAGGGTTCTTTAGAAAGTCACTTGTGTTGAATGTGTTTTTCACTGGGGCAAACATGTGAAGGAGTGTTTTCCTGTAGTGGACACAGGTGAAAGGCTAAGGCAGAGTTGTGAAAGATCATTTAGCTTATATAGACACAGGAGAGGATGTTCTGAGCAAGCATGTGAAAGGACACGTGATGATGGACTCTTTGCCAATTGGTCTGCCTTACATTTCGTAGTTGAGCTGCATTTGCTGGGACTCCATAGAGAGAAATGTCCACCCCCAAACAAAACAAAACAAAAAACCCCACTACTTCTGGTGGTGTACTGCAGTGCCTTGCCGCTTCTAAGGAGTCAGCTGATTTGCAGAGTGGTGTCAGCTGAGACAGACTCAGGTACTGAGATAAGACGTGCTTAGGCAAGACCCATGCAGAACACGAGATGTCGGGAGGCTGTAAGTAGAACTCGATGGCCAGTGACAGAGGCTGAGCTCGGCTTGCTTATAGCTGTGCAATGCTTTGGTCTTTGATGCTGATCTTCACTTTTCTGAGAGAGATAGCGCTGAGAAGTTTTCTGGTGTTCCTGTCAGCCCTGGTCCCTCCTGTTGACTTGTGCTGAGGCTGTGGCCTGACTGTTCCTGCTAGGTAGTGTCACTGCTGCTGACTTATCTTTGTTATCCTGACTCTACTGAACTGGACTCTGGTGTAACCACGAGGTGTTTGCAAGTGGATCGAGCTGCTAGTACTGACCTGTGAACTGAACTGCTGATTTCCAGACAACACAGATGGGAGTTGTTCTCAGGAACCTTTCTAAACAGGTCCACTTCCCCCATGTCCTTTCTTTCCCACTACCTCTCTGGTGGGGTCGTTGGCTACAAGGGAGGTTAAAGTGTTTAAAAACCACCATTAAAAATTGGAGTTGAAAAAATGAAAGTTACAGTGAGGCTCACCAACTGGCCCTGGTCTGCAGACATGATAGGAAACTGATGAGAAATTCTTTGGTGAGTTTTTCTCTATCACATTATAAATGAAGTTCAGCAAAGAATGTAAGGTGAACCAATATATGTGTGTTATCAGCAACGAGGTGGAGCAAAGCTACCCAGTATTTGGACTTGAACTGTCTCTGGGGTCATTTATGTTTCTTGTGAGAATCACATTCCTTCACCCGTGTCTGCTCCAGCAAAACATCCTTTCACCTGTGTGCTCTAGCACAACAGCGTTTATAGAACTGACTTTCCAAAGAAAGCACACGTTTTCTTTTTGGGTCAGTTTTATTTTAGCAAAGTAGTTAGCCAGCATATTGATAATTTTCTGTGTCATTCTCAAGTCTTAGTTCCCATGAAATAGTGCAGAGAGTCAAATGCCATCTATTCCTGGAATCTGTTGCATTAAACCAAAGCACCCTGGGCTTAAGGCATATGAAATAAATGCATGGATGCTGTTTCTTCCTATTACTATTACTATTCTGGGCTTTGAGGCTATTGATCTTATATATAACCATGAGAAAAGTGTCTAGAAAAATAGTTGCTTTACTTGAAAGACTAAACCTAGTGAAAGGACCATATCTTACTCAGAACCAGGGAAATGAATTTATTTAATAACTAGATATTCATTAATAAGAGATTTAGGTAGAGTTGTTTCTATAGGTTATAATAGCAAATCCAAGTGACTTTATAGTGTTTACTTTCTATTCACAGCCAAAATCAAAAGTGGACTTTTTGATTGACAGGTTTCTTCCAAATAATGAATCTGCTTTTTTTCTTCCTTTCCTCCCTCCCTCCCTCCTCTCCTTCCTTCCCTCCCCTCCTCCACTCCCTCCCTCTGTCTCACCCCCTGCCCCCCCATTCCTTCCTTCCATAGTTTTAGTGGATGTACTATTTTGCTTCTGTGGCTGTGATAAATACTGACTGTTCCAAGCTGGGGCAAAAAAGGGTTTCTTTGGCTTACTGTTTATCATTGTTGGAAAGCCAAAGTAGCTACCCGGAGGATGAAACTGAATTACAGATCATAGAAGAATTGCTCACTGACTCCTTCCTAGGCCTGTGTTCCGTTATCTTCTTTTCCTGGAAGGATACTCTCTAGCTGCATCACCACCTATAACAAATCAAGAAAATTTCTAAAGAAAATTGGCCCAAAGTCCAGTCCAGTGATGGCATTTTATTTTTCTGAGGTTCACCTCATCTTAGATGACTCTAATTTATGCCAAATTGGTAAAAACTAGGAAGGATAGTATAGTTTAAGAGAAAAACATGGTATAGTGTAGGTGAAAATTCCTGGCAGTCTCCAGGGAAAATGGAGAAAAAGTCATGCCTTTTAAATTACCCGTGGATTAGAACTAAAGATACATTAAGAAAGGAAAAGACATACCACACGAAAGTGTGGAGGCAGGCTAACGGATTGTGGAAAGAGCCCCCAAATCCAGCTCTTTCAAAACTACTGCACCTCTTGCTGCCGTGCTCATTTGTATTGCTCTCCCCTAATGGAAGCATTGTGCATACGACTTTGTTGGGTGTCTAATGGGGTGGACCTCGTAAAAATGGCTTTATTAAACCTCAAGGGAAGCTGGATAATTTCTGTGCTACATAAGACCTGAACTTGGTGAATAGTGGTTATCTCTGCAGCCCATTTTAGGAGTTTAGTTTGAGACAGGCTTTTAAATAATAGGTCAAGCTGGCTTCAAACTTCTTGTGTGGTTGAGGAAGACCTGAGCTCTAGATTCTTCTATCTCCCAAGTGTGAGATTTTAGGCTTATACTGTACTTCTCTAGCCTATTCTTGAAGTCTTGAATAATTACAGAAAAATTTAAAAAGCAGAGAACATGTTAAAAAAATCAATTTAGTTATCAGTCCAAAATAGCTATTATTACTAGTAAATTTTTTTCTATGCATATACAGATGAAAAGAATGGTTAGATAAGAATATTTTATTGGGCTGGAGAGATAGCTCAGTGGTTAAGAGCATAGACTGCTCTTCCAGAGGTCCTGAGTTCAAACCCCAGCAACCACATGGTGGCTCACAACCATCTAATGAGATCTGGTGCTCCCTTCTGGTGTGTCTGAAGACAGTGACAGTGTACTTATACATAATAAATGAATATTTTAAAAAAGAATATTTTATTAAGATGAATTAAATAGATGTGGAATAGATTATTTTGATTTTCAAGTAAATTTGTTTTATTCAAGAAATATCCTTTCAAGATGCCTTTACGGCTAATAACAGAAATTAGAAAAATAAAAAAAAAATTATAAAGGTGAATTTTTCTTCTAGTTTGGATTCTTTAAAGAATGTATGCATGTCTGACTTTATGTTTGTACACTATTAGCATGTAGGAGCCTGACAGAATGGGTTACATGACAGGTTAGATCTCCTAGAACTAGAGTCTGTAGACTCCTGTGTACTACCATGTAAGTGCTGGAAACTGAACTCTGGAAATAATGGGACACTGAAATCAGGGTGGCTGAAAGAATTGGGAATGCCTTTTTCTTATTTTTGTGTGTCCATAATTTGTATATGTATGCATGTGTGAATGGAGGCCAAAGGTGGATACTGGAAGTCTCTCTTGATTGTGTTGTTGTATCCTTCGGAGCAAGGTTTCTTTAGTCAAAAACCCAATGCTTATCAGCTGATAGAGCTAGTCTGGTTAGTCAGTTTGATCTTTGGCACATAAAAAGAAAAAAAAAAAGCTGAAGAAGTTGTGTATGTAGGTATTTTTACCTGCTTGTCTGTCCATGCACCTTGCATGTGCCTGACAACAGCAAAGTCCAGGAGAAGTCCTTGTGCCAGAGTTAAAGATGGTTGTGAGCTGTCTTGTGGGCATTAGGAGTCCAGCCTGAGTCCTTGGGAAGATTCACCTGTCCTTGATTCCACCTATACACATTAAAACAAAAGAAGACAATAGTAATTAAAGGTACTTGTAATTTATAAACAATCTTAATTTTTAAAGAATTCTTTATTAAAAAAGAATTATAGATACTGAGACTTGGAAGTGATAGTGGCTACAAGAAATTTCATGTTCATTTTCCTGTTTTTTTTTCTGATTTTTCTTTTTGCATAAAATTTTAAAGAATTTATTCACATGTATATGTGCTCTTGAACACCATCTTACACATGCAGAGATAAAAGGATAATTTTCGGGAGTTCTCTAGCATCAACCTGACAGTAAGCATCCTTACTCACCAAGCCACCTGACAAGTCCTTCATAACATTCTAAAACAAAAGTCACCCTTGTTGCAGTAAATATTAGAAGGAAGGCTTAACCTTTTATCAGTCCCCGAGGTCTCACTCTGTGGACACCGTTCTAGTATGGAACCAAGCACACGGACTCTGTCACACAGTCCAAGCCGCCCTCTCCAAGCAGTGCCCTTTCCAAGAACTTAACCCTGCCTGCCCTGTTGCTTCTGTCTCAGGTGGATTCCACCGCCCCAGCGTCTTTCCTTCACCGCCTGGCACAAACAGGACTCCAAAGGCCCGTAGCTTATCAAGTAAGGTTATATATTAAATTCTCAATCCACAAACCCTCTACACAATAAGCTTGGACAAAGATATAAGCTGCCCTTTTTGAGATAAAAAGATCCACAGAAACCCTTAAGACCACCTGGATCTAGATCCACCTCCATCTCCACCTTGATTCCTCCTGGAGTCTTCCTTTCCTCCTCCTCTTCTGTTTTCCTAGCCTTTCCCCACCTACCTCTTTACTATTCACCCATGTATCACATTAACATCAACCCACACACCCTAACCATTTTCTTCTGTACTTAATTTGATACTCATTTCAGTGATCCTTAATAATTTTATAAATATTCCCCCCAAACACCTCTGCTGGACATGCAGGTTGTTTCCTTCATAACCCATTACATGTATATGTGTTCCTATATTTTACTGAACTGTATTTAAGATTGTGTGTACTTCTTTTGATGAAATTACAAAGTGAAAGGTTTATGTATGTACTGGCTGGTTTTGTGTCCACTTAAGTTGGAGTTATCACAGAGAGAGGAGCCTCCCTTGAGGAAATGCCTCCATGAGATCCAGCTGTAAGGCATTTTCTCAACTAGTGATCAAGGGGGGAGGGCCCAGCCCATTGTGGGTGGTGCCGTCCTGGGCTGGTAGACCTGGATTCTATAAGAAAGCAAACTGAGCAAGCCAGGGGAAGCAAGTCAGTAAGTGACATCCCTCCATGGCCTCTGCATCAGCTCCTGCTTGGGTTCCAGTCCTGACTTCCTTTGATGATGAACAGCCATGTGGACAGTGTAAGCTGAACAAACCCTTTCCTCCCCAACTTGCTTCTTGGTCATAATGTTCGTGCAGGAGTAGAAACCCCGGCTAAGACAAATTGGTACCAGCATACTTGCGTATTCTTGTGACAACCTGACCATGTTTTGGGGAGGACTGTGGAAGGACTTTGGAACTTTGAGCTAAAAGAGCCATTGGGATATTAATAGTTTTGTGGGAGCTTGGAAGATGATGTTAAGAACAGTGCAGAGGATGGGGGCTTGGCTTGTGAAATTTCAGAGGGAAGATTAAAGACTCTTACCAGGGCTGTTGCTATTTTGATTGTGAAGAGTTTGGTTTTGGTTAGCTGAAGAATCAGCTGTGATTAACAAGATTCCAGAACTACTAAATTGCAAACTTTGCATTATTGGGACTATTGATGCTGGTCAGCTCCAGCTAAGAAATTAGTGATTAAGAAGAGACCAGCAGGACGCTCGAACTTCAAGGTGCAGCGCCCGGAAGATGGTTTCTGACTTCCACCTCCTTGGTGGCCAGTGCTCTCAGTCGTAAACAACTCCTTATTTGGCTGTGCCTGTTCAGCTTTCCTGCTTCCGCATTGAAGCAGCCTATCTGCAGGGCTCGCAGGGGTTGGCGGGCACAAGGGGATTTAAGCCTATGTGGGCCTTCCCCCCGGGGGCGGAGACAGAGACAGAGACAGAGAGAGAGGCAGAGACAGAGGCAGAGGCAGAGAGGCAGAGAGAGAGGCAGAGGCAGAAGCTTGTTCAAGGATCCTGAATAAACTGCTTGAAGATCTTCCCTGCTGGTCGAGGTTGGGCACAACACTCTCACGATGGCTCAGAGGTTCAGAGTTCAAATCCCAGCAACCACAAGGTGGCTCACAATCATCTTTAATGGGATCTGATGCCCTCTTCTGGTGTATCAGAAGACAGCTACAGTGTACTTATATATAATAAATCTTTAAAAATAAGAGAGACCAGCATCATTTAGGTGAGATCTTCTGGAATGTGTTTTCTGAGAGCACAAAGTAGCTGTGTTCCAGAGATAGTTGTACCTGGTGCTGTGGCTGTGCTTGGTAATGTGTGTCACCCGGGGGCTACTGGTTTTGAAGGCAGGCAGGGGTCATGAAGAACAGCTGAGGCTCGGCACTATGAGAAGCCGTGGAAGGCCATTTGGGAAGGTGCAGCCTCAGTTACAATTAATGGCCCAGGACTGAAGGGGTCATGCAAAGGAATTGAGGCTTGGCACCATGAAGAAAGCCTGTGAGAGGCTACTGGAGAAGCCTTGTTGCAGCATTAGACAGCAGTGATTTGGAGATGTCAGTAATACGAGATGACTACCAAGAAGAGCAGCAACTGTGGAGTACAGGGAGCTGGAGCCTAGAACACCAGGTGTGTGCTACAAAGGGCAGAGCTGGAGAGGTGACTTAAGCCCTTGGAGGAACTCAGGAGCTCATGCGTGGATCCTAGACATTGGATGGTTAGAGTTTGATCAAGGGGGGAGGGCCTAGCCCATAGTGGGTGATGTCTTCCCTGGACTGGTAGACAAAAAAGGATACTGAACTATTCTGATCTAGATTTTTTATCCTCCCTACCCTCCGAGGCTTTTGATCTGTAGTCTAAATGTGACATTTTACTCCTCTGGTCTCCTTTCCCCTTCTTTCCCCATTCTAGTATTTCGTTCTACCACAGAGCTAGATCTATCACGCTTGTTTTTACTTTTATGGTTACTTTTTTTCTGTTATTAAAATTAGATAAAGAGATAAAACAAACTCACTTTGCTCAGTTTTACATTAATTTTTTATTATACTGTTACCTCTGTATTTTGTTTTATTTTGCCTAGAAGTTTTTCTGGAACCAGTTTTAATAGCATTATTATATGTGTAGCATTTTATCATTTGCTATCTTTCATCATCACTTACTAAATATTGTTATGTAGTTGAGTCTGTTCCCCTTTGTTTTATTAACCTATTAAAGTTGGTTTGTCTTTTTTTAGATTTTTTTTTTCAGTTTGTCATTTTAATGACATCTCACTGACAGTTGAAAGTTTTACTTCAGGACACATTTTTTGTTGTGTTTGATAGTCTCCAGTTTCGATTCACTTCTTGATTTAATTTGTATTATTTGCATTTCTCTTCACAACACCTTCTCTCTTCCTCCAAAACACACACACACACACACACACACACACACACACACACACGTTGTGCCCTCTGTCAGACTTTCTGATGTATTAATGATGTTTGTCGCAACATAGTCACGCTTATTTACTATTAAGTCAGCTCTTGTGTCTGGCATATATGATGTCAAGTATGGGAAGAATATAGTAAATAAATATAGAAATGGCTTATTTACTGTGCTCCCCCTCAAAAAACAAAAAACAAATTAAACCACACTCTTTATATTGAAAATTACCGTAGTGTAGATCTAGGCCAGAATCATTTGTACATCATGTTAGATAATATAATCAAAGACATTTTATTTTACTATTTACACAGAAAAATTCCCTATTACTGTTACTTTGGATTTGTGCTTTCTTTGGCTTGTGACTTGGTTGTATTCAGTTTTTGATAAAGTGCTCCAAACTTTCAGTATCTTGTAATAGATGAGGCTCAGCAGGACAGTTCATTATTCATGCCATGTCAACTGGGTTTATTCTTGAGGCCATATGAACTTTTGGTGGTGGCTATATGGGTCTCATTCATAAAATTGGGACTAGGCATTGCTACACATAGGCATGGAGGTTCCTTCACATATGGCCTTACTGGCTCGTTTGACTTCCTGTGTGTTCTCTGGAAGACCATCAGGCGTTCTTTTTTTCTTTTAAAACCTTATTGATTCTTTGTGAATACCTGACCCCACATACATATCTGCCCTCTGTCCTTCAACCCTACCCCCCAAAAGGAATACTTTAAAAGAAACAAAAATTAAAACTAAAACAAGAACAATAAAAACCAAACATCTTTCCATGGAAGCTACAGTGTGTCACGCAGCACATTCTTTTTACCGAACAGCTTTACTTGCAAATGTGTTCCCTACTTGCCTACAGGCATGTTGGAGGGCCTCTCCCATCAAACATTCTTAACTGAAGCTGTCTCCAGCCTTGATGCAATGTTTTTTTGTTTGCGTGTTTTTAGCAGGCTGCATAAAATCTCTTAGTAGCAGAGGTGAGAGCTATGCAAAGCTTCTTAAAGCCCCATGTTTTGGTCCTAAATACCACAAGCTGTTGATTACAGCAAGTCAGGTTCAAGGGATTGTTGGAACAGTGGTATTCTATTGCACAAAATGCAAGTTTGATTACTTTGGAATCATCAATTAAAAGAACTAAAAGCAATAAGTTTCTTCTGAAACTGTTACCAGAAACGCAAACAATTTTAGTTTCTACTGTGTTTATATATATTTTTTGTTGCAAAGTATTAATACTGCATTCAGAAACTGGTTGCTTTTAGAATACTGTCACAGCTGTGTCCCTTTGTGTGTGTTTTATTCTGCTGGAATATAATGCCTTTTAGGACAGGAAAAGGAAACTTACCTTTTATGCCTTAGACATGTTAAGTGGTCTAAATGGTTAAAGTTATTCACTGTGGAAATATATACATTCAGCTTATTTGATTTCAGACCCTGGGACAAGGGACTCAGGTACATAGTTTACATACCAAGGCAGACCTGGCCTCCAGGTCCTCTCAGCATTCCTACTTTGAGTACCAAGCCTTCTCCTCTGAACTCTCCAGCCTCAGGCTCTGGGCTGGGGCTGAGTTCTCCTAAAGGCTCTTCCTTGGCCTTCCTCTTCTCTCAATTCCCTTTTAAAATCACCTTTTCTCTCTTTTCTCTCGAAACTCTCCTCTGTCTCTCTCCCTGTGGTGACTTCCTTGGCCTCCTTCCTGGGGAACAATGATGTTGTCCACCTGAGGGCAGCTTTCCAATAAATATACCTCCACACATACTTGGGTCTAGTTTGAATTGGTTCAGTTTGCCAAAGGATAAAAAACATCACAACTGACTGAAAATTTTTTACTCAATACTGAGAACATTTTCATGGAAAAATCTTTGACTTTCCATAAAGTTGGGATCTTACTATGTGATATCTTGTTTAACTGAGTTCCTTGTTTTACATTTAGATGTAGATGAGTTCTGTAATTCACAGTAGGATTTCCAGAACAGTGCCTGCTGCTGCTTCCTTTTTTCTTTCCTGCTTTTGTTTTGCTTTTTGTTGGTTGTTGTAACTAGAAACTAGAATCAATTGTTTTTTTTATGTAAACCAGGGAAATGACTTTTGCTTGAGTTTCCACGTCTTAATGTCTAGTATCTGGACCTTAAAGTTCAGTGTGTGGTAGCTGGGTGTGGTGTGGGTGCTCACAGTCACAACATAGAGGTGAACGAGGCAGAGCTAACTGACATTGCAGGGCTGATCCAGGAGCAACCTTCTCTAAAAAATTATGTGTAATGATAGAGTGTGAGAGTTTATGTAAAGTACCCTGTAAATCCTAAATGCAATCTATAAAAGCAAGTTTTTAACAAGAAAATTTGTTTTGTTATTTATAAATATAGCAAATAATTACAGGCTTCAGTTATTTATTGGTATTACATAGGACGAACAAGGGGCCATTAAAAAACTTTTTATCCATGACAACTGATAAAAGGACTGACTTTTTCCCAGAGGTTTTAAAAGAAAGTTATATATGTATGAATTATTTAAGACATTTATTTCTGTTTGTTTTTAGAAATATAAAGAAAAGGACAAACACAAACAAAAACACAAGAAGCAACCAGAACCATCACCTGCCTTGGTTCCTTCTTTGACTGTTACTACAGAAAAAGTAAGACTGAAGCAGAGCTTTTTTATATATGTGTGTGTATGTGTATAAATATATATAATCTAATGAAATGCTTCCAAGGAGACTTTTCCTTCCCAGTACTGTGGTCACAGATTTACCCACCTTCCAAGCTGTGCTTTCTTGGTCCTTTACAATGCTTTCTGTTTAGTCCATACTTGTCTCCAGGGACTACTCAAGTGTAGTACATGAATGGCACCGTGTGAATTAAGAAGTGGGCCTCATCTCAGACTTTAGCTACTTGTAATTTTGAAATCTGGCTTCACCACTTAGTAATTATGCATTTATATGTGATTCCCTGTAAAGAGGGGAAATAATAATTGAAATTGATTACTGTAATATATTTAGAACAACACACATGGTATCTGGTTCATATTAAGCATTACTTAGGATGTTAGGATGTTAGGTATTATTTAGATTATCATATGACAGAACAAACAGAAGAGAGGTTGAGCCATTTGGTTGGGACAGAGTAGCAAGTGAGCAAGTACAGCGGAGATGAGACTAGTGTAGAGACCTCACTGCATAGGGCTAGGTAAGCCAGTATAGTCTCACAGTTTGGGGAAAGTGAGCTGTTAGGAAGAGCCGAAATCAAACAAGGTGTAACTTTGCACAAGGTGTTTTGGTGGCTTTGCCATGGAGAGATCGGGGAAGGGAGAGTAGAGACAGGAGAGAGGAATTGAAACTAGGGAAACCTTAAGGAGGTTGTTAATAACCAACCCAGGGAGGTTGGTACTAAAACTGAGACAGTGATAGCTGGATGCATTTTGAAGACGTTGAAACATGAACACCTTGTGACTTTCCTGAAGGTCAGTTAGAGGTATCCAAAGAAAACTTACTTCTAGGTACTTAGTTAGATAAGTAGGAGGAAAGGGTTTGTTCCGAATATACAGGAGATTTGGTATATATTGCTAATTTACTGTTGGCTATCAGGGTGTGTTATTACAATTCAGCAGTTGAAAATAAAATAAAAATTTATCACGGCCCTGCTCTGTATGCTAGAAAGTTAGGAGGTACATTGCTGGCTCATTTATCACAAGTGAAGTTGCTGGGCAGCCTGGATTCTTACTGGGAAGAGTCTTTATAATCTTGCCATTCTTTAAAGAACTAGTTCCATGTGGTTGTAGAATACTTCTGCTCTTTTAATAATGCTCATGTCAATTATGCTGTTGGTGTTTGTGATGGGTACTGTTAATATTCAACATGAGAAAGTACAGAATTATCCAGGAAAGCGAGCTCTGGGGATTATGTTGACTGCATTTGCTTGAAGGGGAGAAGTCCAATAAACCATTTGAGTAGTAGGTGGCTCTAGACTGAATGGCTAGAATGAGTGGGAGATGGGGCTGAATGCAGGTGATATCTGCTTTCTGATTGTAGATGTGATATGTGACCTTGAACTTTGAACTAAACCTTCCTTAGGTTGTTTTTGTCAAATATTTTATGACAACATCAGAAAGAGAAATTTATGATAGTCCTGCTTAATTCTGATTTTAGCTATCTTAGTTTATTTCTAGATTAAATCTATTATGACAAGATGAAGGTATTGCATAATTTCTCCTGTCAGTCAGGAGTAGTGGTGCACACCATTAATCCCAGCATTTGGGAGTCAGAGGCTTGCTGGATCTGTCTTATTCAAGGCTAGCCTGGTCTACGGGGCAAATTCCAGGACAGCTAGGACCATACAGAGAAACCTTGTTTTGAAAAAAGAAAAAAGGTTCCTGGATAATTCCTAGTGCTTATATTTGGTCAGGGTGTATTTTATGACCCAGAATATAGACTATCTTGGTAAATGTTATGTGTGAGTTTGGTATAATGTGTAACTTGCTTTTGAATCAAGCAATCTATGAATATCAATTATGTTTAGTTGATTAACACTGGTTGTCAGCCCACTAGTTCCCCCCCCCCCCCCCAGATGTCTTATTTAGGGCTCCTATTGCTGCTAGGAAACACAATGACCAAAAAGCAAACTGAGGAAGAATACGGGTTTATTTGGCTTACTTAAAGGAATTGAGGGCAGGAACTCAAGCAGGGTAGGAAACTGGAGGCAGGAGCTGATGCAGGGGCCATGAAAGGATATGATCCTTATTGGCTGGCTCCTCATGGATTGCCTAGTCTGCTTTGTTAGAGAACTAGGACCATCATTCTGGTGATGGCCCCACCTAGCACATCTGACATTTCTTTCTTTCTGATGCAGTAATGTTCTCAGCCAAAACAGTAGATGCTGTGTAGTTAGCCACATACCGAAGTATTTATCACTGTATCATTATGTGATGTCCTATTCTTAGCCTTTTCTAATTAATTAATTAAGCTCTGAAGTCTATTGTCTTTATTCTTAATATTAATTACTGCTTTATTTGGAATTAGTATTGGCATATTTTTCTTCTTTCATTTCTTCCAAACTGCGTGTCTGTATTGAATTAATGTCTTACTTTTCTGATGTGATAAATACACTGACAAAGGCAATTCAAGAATTTCATTTTGGCTCATAGCTAACAGTCAGTCCATCTTAGCTGAGAAATCATGTCGGTAGGGGAGAGATAGCAGCTTGTCACAGTTCATCTGCACGCCAGAAGCAGAGGGAAATGGATGTTTATGCTAAGCTTTTCCCCTTTTGTAAAGCCCAAGGAGTGTTGCAACAAGATTGTGTCTTCCTACACAACTAATCAAGATAAACTCCTTTGAATTTGCCCAGTTGATTCTAGATCTCAAGTTGATGTTGTAGTTAACCATTGAAAAAGTAGGTTTCTTGTAGGTCACACATGTAACTGGCCTTTGAATTTTGATACACTCTGACAATCTTTCTGTGATTAGACCATGTTTAAGGCACTTAATTCATATAGCTAGGTTAGTAGAGACTATTTTTGTTATTATTTTCCTTTTGTTGATTTTGTTTTTTTTAATCTCTGTTTATAGCCTTTGTGTTTTTTGTGTATTCTGTTCCCCTCCCTCATTCCCTCCCTCCCTCCCTCCCTCCCTCCCTCCCTTCCTTTTTTTCCTTTTTTGGTGAGAACTCAGGCAGTAAGGAGACAGGATCTGCTGTTACTCTAAGTGGCCTCCATCTGTATCTTTTGCATCAGCCTGCAGAATGCTGAGATATGGCTATGGGTTACCATACCTTTTATTAAATGCACATGCACATATTTTTAATTATTGGTCCATTCATTTTGATATTCTTGCTGTGTCTCTTTTTGATGCTCTTTTAATTTCTTCAAAGTTTTTTCCTACCTTTTAGTATTTTTTACTTCTGCTACATTAGATATAGTAAATAAATAGATGCAGTGGGGTGAGGTGTGAGCAGAAGAAGCTTTCTGTATCTGTATGATTGTCTAGCCCATGTTTCTGTGGCCCGAATCTAAGTCTCATAATGGTTTTTCAGCTTTAACCATCCCTCCTCCTCTCCTGATACAAGGGGTGTACTGATAAGAGGATGTGTTCCTCCTTGTAAAAGTTCAGCACCTCAGGGTGTGGTTAGCTGCCTTCTTCTAAGATAGGACCTGCTAAGAACAGAATGCTTTGGACTGGGTCTGGGCTTGCAGCCAAGCCTGAGAATATGAGCTGAATTCAGATTCTACTTGGTAGACAGAAGGAACCAGCTTTGACAAAAGTGTCCTCTGACCTCTACACTTGTATGTCCACCATAGGAAACCCCACCGCCACCATAAATCAAGAACATTAAACCAACAAAACACCAGAACAAAATTTCTAAGTACTCTCCAATAGTTCCTCTCTGTGAAGCACTGGGGGATCTTTCTTATAAATTCCTCATGAGGACCTGCTAGAGTTTCTCAAGGTAACATTCACAAATACAAGGGTCTTCTGGAGTGTGTCTCTTAGCCTGGCCTACGCCTTCTAGAATAGCTACCCTAAAAAGACCGATACAAAACCTTAAAAATATTCATATTTACATATTGCTAGTTAAGACCACTTGGATCTAGATCATCCTTCTCCAGCTCCATCTTGATTCTTCCTGGAATCTCCCCTTTTCTCATCCTCTTCCATTTTCTTAGCCTTTCTCCCTGCCAATCTCTCCACTGTCCAATCACCTTAACATCAATCCGTACATTAGTATATGTAAAAAGACATGGGTATGGGTTGTTTTGGAGCCATGGTTCAGTGGGTAAGAACACTGTTGCTCTCATAGAGGACCTAGGTTTAGTCCTCAGCACCCACATGATGGCTCTTAACCGAATAGTAGACTTTCAGGGGTATCTGACCCCTTGTTTTGAACAGGAAGGCAGCAAATATGAGCTTGCTGTACAACCTTCATGTGTGCAGGCGAAACACTCATATATATTTAAAAACAAAAAAGACAGTATTGCCTTCAGGTGTGTTAGACAGTTTTCTATCACTTTGATAGCATTCTTACTATAAGGGAGAAAAGTTTCTCTATCGTAGTTCCAGAGGCTCCCATCTATACTCACTCAGTCTCCTCTTTGCCTGAATGTGGTAGAGGTTCATCTCGAGGGCAATAGGGGCTGTGGGCTGAGTGTTCCTGCTGCCTAACTTCCTTCCACTGAGCCCCACCTATGTACCTTGAGCAACTCTAGCACAGGCCTCAGCCAGCCTTTAACATATGGGCCCTTGGGAAGCAGACACTGTACATTCAAACTCCAGCAAGTACTGAATAAAGTGCCTTTCGTTTTGTGTTTGAAATTGCTTGAAAAGCAGATATTTTTATTGTAAGATCATCCTCAGTCTCTATTGTGGGGAGAGGAATTCTCAGGCCCACTTAGTTCTGTCCCCTTTAAACTTTTTCTCTTTGACTTCAAATGTTCACATGAGAATTCTGCAGTAGCATACTGCCTCAGCAGCACATCATTGATCAAGTACTTTTGAGATACCTTAAAATATGGAGTTTAAGCCAAGGTCCCTTTGAATGAAACCTGTGTAGTATTGCGGGTTAAGGTGGCTCATTTTATACAATATTTTAAAAGTAAGGTCGTCAGCTAATTCTTTTTTCTCCGTAAGTCAGACTTTTGAAAAACTTAGTAGGTACAGAAAAAAAATAATTAAAATATTCAGTTACTTTATGTAGGCTTAGATTTCTAAAACCTACTTTAATAAGGGGTCTTATAGCCTCAACTTCCCTTGCAGCCCACCACCCAGAGGTGTAGTAGAAGGAAAGAGCAATAGGGCAAAGGGGAATGTGGACCTGTCTAGAAGTCGTTCTTTGGGTTACCAGCAGCCCAGTCCGCTAGGAAAACACAGATGAATCAGCATCTGTAGTGCAGTTCACTTGGCAGTAACCACTCACAAATCAGCAAAGGCAGTCGATCTAGAACAAACCACAAGGCTCCACCAGTTGGCTGAAGCCCATGGAAGCAGCATAAAGCTCCGAGAATACCAGCAGAAGTTCTTCGGCGACTTAATCTCTGTGAAGACTTGGCAAGCAGAGATCAGCAGTGCAGTGCAGTGTGAACTGTGCCAGGGCCTCCCCACTGTCTGTGGTCTCCTGTACATATTCTCTCTAGACACCACACTTCCTCTCTTGTGTCTGCTTCAGCATTCACCTCTGTGTCTGTCTCAGCAAAATATCTTTTCACCTTTTGCCCCAGCAAAACGTCATATGACATGACTGAGTTTCCAAAGAAACGAGAAATTTCCACTTCAACCTTATTCAGTGTGATTTTTCTTTTTTCTTTTTTTATCACTGAATTTTTAATTGTTTATTTACTCATTGCTCTCTAATTAATTACCCCATACCCCCTTCATGGACAGACATGGACAAACAAGGACATGTGTCAAATAAATGGGAAAATTGACTAGCACTCTTTAAAACTGTCTTGTGGATGTGACTACATTTCCATTTATGGTATTTCAGTTTTCTGATCATCCTTTATTTGATGCTTGAGCAAAGCATAGGAGTCAAGAACACCACTGTATGCTTTAGATGACTTTTAAGCTTCACTAGGTCATACAAGGATCAGATGTGAGGTGTGCTGAATCTCAGTTTTTGTGGAAAAGGTATCTGAAAAGGAAGGTAGGGTAGTTTTCAAATCGACTGCCCAGCCTGAAAAAGGGTTCAAGTTTCTAAAGTAAGCCATGAAGTCTCATCAGCTTATTGGTTTGTTAAAGGGTATTGTTTGTTTATTTTTTTTCCTGCCAGACTTTGAAGCTTGTTTTTTTTTTGACCTTGTTAGTGAATTATAGTTGATTAGAGCACAGACTGTTTTGTTTTTATGAGGTGATGCTGAACTTATTGTTGAAATGTTTTTGGCAGAGAGATGATTAGATTTGAGAGTGGTAGTAGAATGGTAGCAGTAAAAATTAGATTTCCTGTATATGAGCATGCTGTCCCTGTCTTCAGACACACCAGAAGAGGTCCTCAGATCCCAATTTCACTGATGTGATCTGCCATGTGGTTGCTGGGTATTGAACTCTGTACCTGGAAGTGCAGTAACTAAGCCATCTCTCCAGCCCCAAGATTATTAGATGTAAAGAACATTTCTCTTAGTTCTTCTTTTGAACATGAATTTGCAAAAATCACTATAATAATCATTTTGAGAATTGATTTTATTATTTTTAGTTTCAAACTTATTGTCATACAATGTTACATTTGAGAAGTTAATACTTGTGTCTTCAAAATTTTTCATTTTCACATTAAGTTTGATATTAGATACATTACAAAGATTTATTCAAAATTTTATTGGCAGTTCAAGCTAGTCAGTGAATTTATACTCCTCAGTTACTTGCGAGTGTAGTTTTGAAATTAAAAATCTTGCTCCCAAGGGATGCTGTGAATCGTGTTAATTTGTACCATCTGACTTAAGTGCATCCACACTCACCTAACCTCTCAGTGTCTGGGCATGCTTGCATTTAAGATGTTCACTGGAGCCAGAGAGTAGGTGTTTAAGCAGCCTTTATCTTACCTTTTCTAGTCATGTATGCATCACTTAAGTTTCACAGAGAGTTGTGTTTCAAAGGCTGACTCTTCTTGTTTTGAGGTTCTCCTCCACACTCTCGCAGTGTTCTTCCTACATGCCAGGAGGGAGCCTGCTACTCTAGTGAGTGTTTTCTCTATGGAGGTGATGGTGCTCTGTTGTTCTCAGTCATTGTTAACTTCTGTTTTGAGCGCTATAGCTAGTAATTTCATGTCTAAGAAGTAGTATGTTTCTGTGCTTGCTTTGGCAGCACATATACTTATGGAAAACGTACAGAGAGACTAGCATGTCTCCTGTGCAAGGATGGCCTGCAGATTTGTGAAGTGTTTCATACTTTTAGACCCAAACATATCAGCTTGTTGAAAGAAATAAAAATAAATATATTCTTGATGAAGACAATGTTTGAGAAATGCATATCTTTGGTATTTCTGTGTATTTTATTAAGGCTGGTTGTTATCTGCTGCAGTCTAATCTTCACACAGTCATCTTATCAATTATTAAAAAAATAAGCGATAGGGTCCTACATGTAAGAAGCCAGGGATAGTGTGCTTGCCTAACACATGGAAGGTCCTGGGTTTGATCCTGAAGGTGGCAAAACAACAGCAAAAAAGGGTTAAAATTGACTCCATGGTTTTTATGGTGTTTAGCATAATTTTCTTTGTTAGACTGCCTGACTTCTTTTTAATGGAAATATTTATTTTTGCAAATTCAGTGTTTATTCTTACTGTTTTCTTTAGCCAAATATAATTTGTTCTTTTTCCCTTTTACTTTCTGTTTTTGTTTTTAAATCAAAATGTTAGACTTACACAAGCACTAGCAACAACTCCATATCTGGATCACTGAAGCGCTTAGAAGATACTGCAGCAAGGTTTACAAATGCAAATTTCCAGGAAGTCTCTGCCCATACCTCTAGTGGAAAAGATGTTTCAGAGGCTAGAGGGTCAGAGGGCAAAGGGAAGAAGTCTTCAGCTCACAGTTCAGGTCAAAGGGGAAGGAAGCCTGGTGGTGGAAGAAACCCAGGAACAACAGTGTCAGCATCTAGCCCCTTTCCACAAGGTATGGTATTTTAATTAATGCTTTGTAAAAGAATTTTTTTACTCATAACAAATGACTATTCTAGATTAAGTTGGTTGATAGCGTAGGATTATTTCCAAAAATAGTGTTGTTTTAAAATGTTTCTCAAAGGTTTGCTCTTTATATTTAATGATTTGTGTTTTTAAACTATAATTTTAATGTTTAAATGGCTGTAGAATAAAGATTCAGATTGTGGAGGAAAACAGACGTAGTTTTTTTTTTTTAAGAATAGGAATTTTCTTTCTATGTATTGCTTTTATTTACTTTTCCTAACAAAGCTGTATATTTCATACGTCATAGGCAATCCATTTATTACAAAGCTTGAAGTCAGAAGACTTTTACTCAGCGGCTCTATGCTCTATGCTCAGGCTGCACTGTCAGCAGGCTGCCTGTATATTTGAATCTCACATGAACAGTGATAGTATCTTAGTGTGTTCCCCAAATACTGTTTTGTGTTAAACTCCATTTAATATTGACTGGGCTTGTGTTGTTTTATGGAACATAGGAGTACTGGTAAATTTCAGAATGTATATATGCTGAGGTGATTGTTTTATGTAATTTAAATGAATGTATTATTTTGGAAACCAGAAAATTGTGGGGTGTGTGTATGAAATAGCTTGTTCACCTGTGTCCATTGTTCCCCTAGAAGTGAATAAAAAGACTGCCATTTACCTTTGCTGAAGCATTTCAAACTTAAATCCAGAGTCTTGCAGTAATAAGTAAATAGTGGCTTGCTAATCTGTTGACCTTTCATTTAAATTTATTTAAATATTTCATACTAGTAGTAATTTGGAGCCACAGATTTCTAACTCTGTTATATGTGAATGCATATAGTCTTAGAACAAAAAGTTAAATAAGCAGACAGAAGACAAACCGCCAAGGTCAGTATCATATTTAAGTAAAAATTATTTTTATACCACTTTGAAAATTAATTAACCTCACATGTAATTTCATTCACATCTTGAATGAATGTCATGTTAGCAGAATTCAGACAATAAGACTGTTAATGTTAAAACAGTTTATTTAATTTGAGATGTAGCCCAGGGTGGCCTTTGATACCCTATGTGGATTCTGATCTTCCTCAGCTTTCCAAGTGCAGGTATTATAGTGTGGGTTGCTAGGCCTGGTTTATTTTTATAAAGTGCTAGTCCATTTTTAAAGGTTAGCTCCAATACTTTTGAAATATTTAAGAATTGTTTTAGCCTCTTAGGACATAGCAGAAAATGTGCTATGGTTTTATAGCTGAGATAATATGAGATCAGCATGAAGGAGGAGCGTTTCAGATTGGCATGCTTAAATTAACTGTGCCCTGCTGTGAATTTTAGAAAATTTAAATATACCAAGTACTTAAAGTGTTTTTTTAAATACTACTTTTATTTGTGTGTGGGTGTGTTTGTGTTGGTCGGGAAGGAGACCAGTGTCTTCCATGTGCTATGCAAGCAGTCTGCCACTTAGCCTTCTTGTTGAGTTCTATGAGAGAGATATTAGAGCTGAATCTGTTTATTTTATTTGGCAAACAAGTCAGACAAGGACTTCAGGGTTCTTAAACTGCATAATGATGGGGTTGCCAAGTGTTTTTGACTAGAGGGAGTAAGGTGAGAATAGCAACTGGAAAAGAGGCATAGAGGAGCTACCTCTCCCGTGGTGTTTCATTTTTGCTTTTAGATTTACTTACCTTTTGTGTGTGAGTGTGTGTTTGTGTATGTGTGTATATCATGTGCATGCTTGAAGAGGACTGAAGAGGACGTCAGAATCCCTGGAACTAAAGTTACAGATGTTCTGAGCCACCATGTGGATGCTGGGAGCTGAACTTGGGTCTTTTGCAAGAGAAACAAGTGCTCTTAAACCATTGAGCCGTCTCTTCACATGACCCTTCATTTTTAAAATTGGTAAGATGCTATTTATGGCTGGCTTTTCATTGTGAAGCTTCATGGAAAATGGACAAGGAGAACATAAGGTGTGAATTAGGACATGAAGTCTTTTTTTTTTTTTGATGGGTGGATTGATTTGGTGAATAATGTAATCATGGATTGGGCCTGTTGTTAGAACTTACAGCCTGAGCTGTGTCTTGCAGTTGTGCTCTGATTTGGAACCTTTACAGTTGTATCTCCATTCTTGAAGAGACAGTCCCCTGGAGAGAGCACTGCCATTCTGTCAGACATGCTAGTTCGTCTGTTCAGTCTTTCCTGTATAGTACCTCTAACAGGGTGTTTGGTGGGAAGCAGAGAAACTGTTAAATGTTAGTCTTAGGAGTAGGCTACACTACCTTTGATTTAAGTCCTTTTTGATCATTGTAGCTTGTCTATTGCTTAGAGGAACATTTTACCCAGTTTGTCTTCCTCTTCCACCTTTTCTTTGTGTATTTTGCTATAGGCAGTTTTTCAGGAACTCCAGGCAGTGTAAAGTCATCATCTGGAAGTTCAGTGCAGTCTCCCCAGGACTTCCTAAGCTTTACAGACTCAGACCTGCGAAATGACAGCTACACTCACACCCAGCCGCCATCATCAACCAAAGATGTACATAAAGGAGAGCCTGGGAGCCAGGACGCGGGAGTAAATAGTTTTAGCTCTTTAGTTGGTCACCCTGTGACCTCAACTGTTATTTCACAGCCTAAAAGCTTTGACAATTCACCTGGAGAGTTGGGTAGTTCCAGCCTCCCTACGGCAGGATATAAGCGGGCTCAGACTTCTGGTATAGAAGAAGAAGCTGTGAAGGAAAAGAAACGAAAAGGAAATAAACAAAGCAAGCATGGCCCTGGCCGGCCCAAAGGAAACAAAAATCAAGAAAATGTTTCTCATCTCTCAGTCTCTTCTGCTTCACCAACATCGTCAGTAGCATCAGCTGCAGGAAGTGTGACAAGCTCTAGTCTTCAGAAGTCTCCTACCCTGCTCAGGAACGGAAGTTTGCAGAGTCTCAGTGTTGGCTCATCTCCAGTTGGTTCAGGTAGGGCTCTGTGCCTTGTTTTCCCTCTCAGTCAAGTCTGCTGCCTTTCCTTTCCCAATTCCAGAGAGTGTGAGCAGTCGTTCTGAGTGTGCTCTGAAGTGCTGTTACATTTAATTAACCTTGGCATTTGTTCATTCTTCTTAAATTTATTTTATTATCATTTGTTTTTAAAGACAAGGGCTCATTAAGTAGCCGAAGCTGGCTGGGATCTTTGTGTAACCAAGGCTGGCCTCCGAGTCTTCCTCCTCCTGGGCCAGCCCCCAAGTCACCACGCCTGGGCATTTTAGGGTTGAGATGACGTGTAGATGATACTCATCCTCTAGGTGGGGCCTCAGTTATCAACCTTCTGAACCCTCTCACCTGCCCTAGAGCTTTCAGTTCCTAAGGAGAAAGAAAGTACCCACAGTCCTAGAAAAACTAGTCCCTGTTGAAAGTTTTAGGTCAATCTCATGCTACTTAGTTAAATGCAGTTAAGCAGCTTCTTAGTCATCCACTGTTTCTCAGTTGTGTTTTGCTCCACCTGCATATTATGGAATAACACCAAAGCAGGATTCACGCTCTAGATGTGAACATGTCTGTACTCATTTTTGGTGTCTTTGTATTTAAAGCTCTTTTGCTAAACTTCATTTTTTAGTTTTTACTTTTTTAGTAATCGTACATAAGTAATATAAATTTTTGGAACCTTTTTTTTCTATAAGTGATAAATATAGGATTTTACAACAAGTTATATCTTAAATGATTTAAAATTTGTTTAAAATGTATTTAGTATTTTTTTTTAAATCTGAAATGACAGATGATTTCATAGATTTGACAGTGGTCCCAAGGCTGCTTTTATTTTAATTTTGAAATGTTGTACCAGTTAGAATTGACTCTCCAGCACCATCAGGTCTGATACTGGCTGTGATTCAGTTGTCTCTGTCTTTTTGGTGCTGAGATAGAGGTGTGCTTTACCATAACTATTTTGTCATCATTTTTATGACAGTGTGAATGAGTCTATGTAGTATGTATGTCACTGGCATGCTCTATGTAACCTGTAACCGTGTTACAAATCTTTTTAATTCTTAAAACAACCGGGAATGTGTATTTTATTCTTTATTTTTTTAAAAGAAGATTTATATTATGTGTATGATTGCTTGTGTGTTTGTGTACCATGTTAGCGATCCCCTGGAACTGGAGAAACAGATGATTGTGAGCTTCTGTGGGTGCAGGAAACTGCAGGATCTCACTAAGAAGCTCTAGCCAGCTTAGAACTTGCTATGTAGATGAGACCAGCTTCAGAACTAAGATACTTGCTTGCCTCTGCTGTGAGTGCTGTGATTAAAGACATGAACCACTATAGCCTACCACAGGCTCTTGTTTTCATTTATGTGTATTTGTGTGATGTCATGCATGTGGGTACTCATGGGTGTTAGAGAGGGCATTGGATCTCCTGGAGATGAGAGATGAAGTTAGTATTTTCACTTGATAAGGAGGTGTGTGTGTGTGTGTGTGTGTGTGTGTGTGTGTGTGTGTGTGATTGATTGAACCCAGGTCTTCTTAAAAAGTAACAGATGCTCTTAACTACCAAGCCATCTACCACCAACCATTAACAGTTTCTTCATTCATTCATTCATTCATTCATTCATTCATTCATTCATTCATTCATTCAGGGCCACATTATATGGTCCTACTTGCTGGAACTTCAGAATTTTATGTATATGAGTACATTGTAGCTGTCTTTAGACACACCAGAGGAGGGCATTGGATCCCAATATAGATGGTTGTGAACCATCATGTGGTTGCTTGGAATTGAACTCAGGACCTCTGGAAGAGCAGTCGGTGCTCTTAAGTGCTGAGCCATCTCTGCAGCCCCAAAAAATCTTTACTCTAAACTTCATTCCTTTTGTGTAGCTTTGAATTTCTGATGGTTGAAATAAGATTCAGCTATGATACATTGTTATGGATAATATCAATTTTATTTATCCCGAGAGAAGAAATGATTTGTAAATAAAGACTCATGAAAAATGTTTATTATACTTTCATACTGTATATTTTGCAAATACAAAATAAATATTAAAATCTTTGAATGGTTTATTAACTTCAGTAAACAGAAATAACAGTGACAATTTTAAGAAAGAAGCATTGTGTGTATACACACACACACACACACACATATATATCTGGTACGTTAGGCTTCATTAAGTGTATTGTTATTTTTCTCTCCTTTTGTAGTTTTATAAAGTGCTGTTGATGTGCCCATTTTACAGTTGATAAAAGATTTGAGGATAGCTTGAGGTCATACAGGCTGGAATTTTTTTGTTTCTAATAGATCACATCGATGCCTGTTGTGGTTTGTAGACAGACCCCGCTTTGGTGGGTCTGTAGTGGAGTTATTATATCGTTACACTAAGCCCTATGAGTACTGACGTCCTTAGTCTTGGTATTTTGGACATGTTGGGTTGGGTATTCTTTGTGTTCAGTACTTGTCTTTTATAGGATGTTTACCAGAATTCCTAGCCCCTTCTCATTAGTTGCTAGTAGCACTCCTCCCATAATAAATATGTCTCCAGACATTGTTAAATGTCCCCAGGAGGCCCAAATTGCCTCTGGTTGAGAACTACTGTTTCAGGAGGTGGGAAAATAAATTACAGTGGGAACAAAGTTCATTAAAGAGATTTAAATACATTGCACATTTGAATAAATGTTTTTATTTATTTTTCCTTTGAGACCATAAGAACGTAGCAATCAGCCTTAGCCTTTTGCCACAAAATGCAAATTTAAATAAATTTACTTATAAAAAATTGGGGTCATATAAATTTTAGTAAGAATTATAATAATGAATTAAGCTTAGAACATAAAGCTTAAATTCATTTTTGTGATCTTCACTGAGTCCTGTAATTTTGTAACATAGAATTTGAATTCCAAAGTTAGTTACATTTGAGTGCTTTTTAAAAATACATATCTTTAGATTAATGAAATTAAAAAATAACTAACTTATAGCTTTTAAGAGGTTTATTTTTTTTAATGAAACCGATTACAGATTTAGAGAGATGTTAAACACGAAAAGTAATGTTTCTTTCAGAAAGCAGAGTTTGTAGTACTTTAGTTGCAGTAAAAACCTTAATTCATATCTTTTACTTTGTTATTATAAAAATATAATCATCTAGAGCAAATTTTTAGTAGAACATATTGTAGCTTTAAACCATTAAATTAACTGGAATTTTAATATGCAGATACTTTTAAGTATGTTAAACTTACTAAAATTATAAAATAAAACAATTTTACTTAAACCTAAGATAAGTCATTTTACACATTTCTAATATAAGTTTCATAACTAGAATAGAGTATTTTCTTCTGATAAGTTGGAATGACAAGTCTGTTGTAGAAGCTTGGTACATTGTCAACTGCTGATGAGTATTTGGTGTGTGAGAGGCACCGTGTTTTAAGTGTTTTAAGCATTATTACTATCTAGGAAAAGAAATTAAGACATACAAATATTACAGCTCTAAGTGATAAAGCTATATTCCTAATCTGAAAACGATTTTGTTAAGAAATCAAACAGATAATATAGCTCAGTCATCTGTAACCAGTGGAATGCATGAGCAAATTTAAACAGATATAATAACATTGTTCTTCTGTAATAAAGTTAATTTTTCTTCTTGGCTAAATTGTAAGTTTAGAAGTCATTTATTATCTATAAGTCATCCCTCTGTTCCCCAAGTGTCCATAGGTGTGTGCTTTTATTTCTGGGTCTTCAGTTCTTTCCACTGATCAATGCGTCTGTCTCTGTACCAATAGCATGCAGGTGCTTTGTTTTTGTTTTGTTTTGTTTTGTTTTTATAATCACTGTTGCTCTGTAGTAGAGCTTGAGGTCAGAGATGGTGATTCCTCCAGAAGCTCTTTTATTGTTAAGAATTGTTTTTGCTATTCTGGGTTTTTTTTTTTTTTTTTTACTGTTCTAGTTAACACAGTAGTAAGTACTGACTGAATATCATGTATATGCACTTCAGTATCCTGTGTAATTGTACATTCCCTTCAAGTGATTATAGTTAAGCTGCAATACAAGTCATTGTATTTGTAAAGTTTGTATCAAGTTGGAAAAGACTAGGGAGTCATACTTTGAAGTAAGTTAAGAAAAAGTACTTCAACAATATTTGCAGAAAAGGAAGTAAATATTTATTTAAGGGATGAATCTAATTGAGTCACAGTTGGAGCTGATAATGATTTTGGAGATGGGGTTGGATGAGTTTATTGAGGGTGAGGTCCAGGATGATGAAATAGAACATTTTGGACTATTTCTGGTCTTGATTATTGTTATTTCTCAATTTCTTTAATGGAAGACAAAATCAAGTTGCCTCATTCAGCCTGTGGTAACAGCATGTCTTAGGTTTGAGAGCACTAAAAGGTTTAAGAATACTTCTATTTAGTCAATAGATGCTGTTGCTATTGTTACTAGAATTCTGTGCATTTGTTTTGTTTGTGTTAGCCAAAGCTCTCCTGAAACTGGGGTCCTCCGGTCTCACCTGTCTGAATACTGGGATGTGCCAACCCTGATTTTTTATTTCTTGTAGATTAAATTTTAGGTTATGACCACTGTGTGCTCCTCCCCCCAATTTTTTTATTTTGTGTGTCAGTATGCAGTTATGTGTTTGCATATCTGTGTATGTATATGCTCAGGGGTGTGTGTGTGTGTGTGTGTGTGTGTACTTGTATCACATGCATGTGGTCATGGAAGGCAAAATTGGGCATTGAATCTCTGGGAACTGCAGTTAGAGACAGTTGTGCACTGCCATTTTAGTGCCTGGAACTGAACTGAACTGAAGTCCTCTCTACAAGAATGGAAGTGCTTTTAACCACTGAGCTATCTTCCCAGCTGTGGATCCTGATCTTTTGAAACACAAAATACTAGTACTTAGAACTTGTATTTTTCTTCTGTTTCTCTGTCATGATTTATGTTGCTTGTCCATTTTAATAGTAAGATTCTGATTCGTTATTTCTTATAGATAAACTTTTAAGTTACACTAGCTGCGTGCCCCTCCTCAGTGGGTCAGGTATTTACCATGCAAGCATGAGGTACAGAGTTCACATCCCCAGCATTGTAGGTAAAGCAGCATGTGATAGTATGCATTTGCAATTCCAGTACAACTTTGGCTAGGTGGGAAGAAAACCAGGAATCTGCAGAAGTTCTCAGGCCAGGTAGCCTCATGTACCCAGCAGTGGGCCGAAGGTTATTCCCTTACATTCACACAGGTGTTTTCATACCCAAACATAAACAAGCATGTGCACACACATGCACACAAAGAAAGTGGAGACAGGTGAGGTCACTTGGTAGGGAAAGACACTTATTTGCCTTTTACACCTGGTTACCTGAGTTTTGGTCTGGCACTCAAGTAAAAGTGGGTGAAGCGAACGGCACAAAATTGTCCTGCTACCTCTGTATGTGCATGGTGTGGTGCTCCCACACCTAAATGTGAGAAGAGTTTGATGGTTTAGCATCGTTTATTGCAGCATACTGTATCCTTTTCCAAGTACACAGTTCCTGTTTTTAAAAGTAAAAGCCTCAAATCATTAATATAGTGCTGATAAAAATGCCATTTGTAAAATAAGAAAGATACTTGGAAGTTGGTCTTAGTGCTGCGATTCTGTGGTGGTGATAAATTTCCAAAAGTGGATTGTGGAAAGTCACTTCGCAGTATGTCATAGAGGCAAGGTTTTGAACAGACAACTCAGGAGCCCCTCCCCCCACTTGTAGTTTCTACTAAAGTGAAAGATTGCCAGTGATCTCCTTTCTAAATGGTCCTGTCAGAAAGCAGTTTAAGGGGAGAGAGAAAGGAGGAGCGTATTTCAGCTTATGCTTCCAGGTTATAGTCTTAGCATTTCGGAAGAAGTTAAGCCAAGAAGTTCTGATAGCTAGTCAGAGAGGAGAGAATTGAATGTGTGCTTGCTGTTTGTGTTTAGTTTGGTTTCTCCAACTCACACTCAGTTCAGGACCCCTTGTCTAAGGAGTGGTGGTATGCAGAGTGAGCTGTGTGTTTCTAACAGCCAGGCCCACAGGGCAACCAAATGTAGACAGGCTGTTGTGGAGACTCTTCCCAAGTGCTTGTAGTTTATTTCCTGATGGTTATTACAAACACGTTTATTCTCGGGTACTTGCTAATGGACATTGATATTTTGTCAGTCTGTCTGTCTCTCTCTCTCTCTATATATATATACATATTATATTTTTCTTATTCTTTATGTATATACATATGTACTATTGAACTACCTGGTAATTATGTGTAGTTTTTACCCCTTATATACCAAATAGTAGAGTATAAGTTTTGTTTCTCTGTCTGCTTTGTCTTGTCAAGTGGACTTTGCTATTAATTCCTCTCAGTTTTTTGTCCTGTTCTTTGTCTGTCCTTAAGTTTATCAAATTATTATTATTATTATTTTTTTGCTAATTTCCCTTTGTTCCTTACCCACAGAAATTTCCATGCAGTACCGACATGACGGAGCTTGTCCAACCACCAGTAAGTTGTCCAGCTGGGTTAGTAACCTGGGCTTTCTGGCTCTTAGTTTAGTGCCTTTCTGATGTATTAATGCTTATACCTTTGAAGGTCTAAGTTTTACTTTTCAAAATGCATCAGATTTTTATTTCGTAGACTTTTTTTTCTTTTACAAAGATGCCTTCGTATGCTTTTCCTTGTGTTTAGGATCTGTCTTATAGTCAAGTATTGCAGATTATTATTATTATTATTATTAATATATATTTTTTAATTTAAACTATGGTACTTAAGGTTTTAGAATTATGATCTCTGCCCATGGTGACATACCGTTTTCAGTATTTGGTTACCATTTAGCCTTAATGTAAATATAATTTTTCAGTATTTGTATTAGTTACCTTTATATTTACACTTCTGTATGTGTTGAAACTTACATTGAAGTTTAGAGGTGAAAATAAAAGTGTGATAGGGTAAGAAGGCATAATAAGATTTTGTTTTATAACTTGATTATATTTTAAGGTTGATTATTACATTCTGTAGAGATACTATGTAGATGACTAAAGAGATAGTATGTTGATACTGTTTTTAAAGCAATTTTCAAAAATATGTTAAAGTGTCACCATTGTGATAGTGCACCTAACATATCTCAGTTAGAAGGCCGTGTGTTACTAAATGAAATATATGATATTTAGGGAGTTACACTATGGATTAATGAATGAAGCTTTTAGTTTTAATAATTCAAACAGTAGATCTGGTAGACATACTGAGATTTTGTTAAGCTGATTCAGTCTGTGCCTATGTTTTTCTTTGTGTGTTTGAGAATGATCTTAACCTGACGTCCTTTTTTCCTTACTTAAAAGCCTTCTCAGAGTTGCTGAATGCAATACACAATGGTAAGTTTCATTAGATCTTCTCTGGTGGTTCACTTTATCACAAACGTTTGCCTTTTATCAAAAAGCTCAATTGCAGGTTAGCATGGCCTATTGCTTAGATGAAATCTAGTGCTTTGGTGAGCCAGTTAGTTGTTCTGTATGTCAGTAAAAGCTCTGTAGCCTGCCCAAGGAGGTGTGGTCAGTCAGCGAAGGTCATCATTCTGGTATTCATTGTGTCTGCGGTTCTGAAACTTCTGTTTGTGAAAGTCTCCTTCTTTCTAGATCTTCCTTACTAATGGATTAGTAATTATAGGAATTATAGTAAAAAAACAACAGGAACTTGCTCTTAACCACAGTGTGGAATGTGAATTTTGTATTTTCAGAAATTTTAATATTTTACTTTATTTCTGCATTTCATGTAGTGAATACATATTTGAAATTATCTATTTGGGGACCAGTTTTCACAGTGTGGTTGCAGCTTCACCTTTGGTGTCTGTCAGCACATAAGGCTCATAATTGTGTCACTTTTCATCTCAGCAGTGTAGTTACAATGATGGTCATTATTGCAGTGTGTGAAGATTTCTTTAGTTTCCTCAGCTTTTTGTAACCCTTTTGCATTAATCTTAAAAAAATGTTGTATTTGTTAGTGTGCATGTGTATATATTTGAAGATTGCATTCTCTCTCCCACAAGTTCCCTGGATTTAATCAGTTGTCCAATTTGGTGGTGAGTGCTTTTACCTGCTGAGCCATCTTGCTGACCTTGAAACTATTTCTTCCCAGTATTAATACTATTAACGTGGGTTTTAGCAAGTGAGGTTGGGAGAGAATTTTTACTTTGTGTTTCCTTCATCCTGTATTACAGAGAAAAGATGTGAATGAATCCTTTTTTAGCTGTAAATGTAAATGAAAGATTTCCAGTGAATGATTTTTAGTCTGTGATGACTTTTTCTTTTTTCTCAGTATAGGTTTTTTTTCCTCTCTATTAAAAAAATGTATTTTTAACTCTGTAGATTAGAAAACCATCTTAATGGAGTAACTTGAAGTTTTGGCTTGTTGTGTACTGTTTAATGTTAAAGTAAGGTTAACCATACTGTCACAGACATTTACCATTTTTATTTTTACTTAAAAAAGTGTGTGTGAGAGCGTGCACATGTGTGTGAGTGTGTGCACGCTGTGTGCCTGTGCATACACACATGTGTACATGATGGGAGGGTACTATGTGTGGAGATGAGAAGACGGTGTAGGCTGTAGTTATTAGGTCTTATCACTCTGTCATCCTGCTGCTCCTAATGTGTGTGTGTGTGTGTACGCACATGTACTGCAGGTGTGCATTTGTTTTTGATGGAATGTTTAGACTCCTGTTTCCCACAGGCTTCTGACATGTATGTACTAGTTCTTCTGTGCACACTGTGATGTCAGGAAGACGTTTTTTCTCACTGTGAAATAGCCAGTTTCTAGATTCTGTTCTCTTTAGCACTGTCACCTTTAAGCCATGGTATGTCTCTTCTTTTCAGCTCTACAAGATAGAATTGGGAAGCACACACATGATCCTGTGTCATATTGCTCGTTTTACAGACTTACACAGAGGCTTCTAGTTGTCCACCGTTAATGTTGTTAGCTGCTTTCCATAGATAGCATCATATATCAGGTTGAAGAAGTTCTGTTACCGACTTCATCTCTTTGTTTTAGGTCACTCAGAATTTCTGTTTTTTTTTTTTTTTTTTTTTTTTTTTTTGTTTGTTTGTTTTTGTTTTGTTTTTGTGCTAGTTTCTTTGTATATTTGGTGACAGTTTTATTTCAACCACATTAAGTACTTGGCCTGTAACTATGGAAATGCTATTCATAGTATTTTCATCTAAATATTCCATTACTCTTCTTTCCATACATCCCTTTTGGATTTTCCCTTCTCCTCCTCCTCCTCATTGTTGACAGGGTCTCCTGTGGTCTGTGTTGTTAAGGATGATCATCCGTCCTGCTTCTACTCTCCAAATGCTGCTTTCCTCATCTCTGTTTCCTTCTTTGTGACACCTTCTGCATATGTGTTGGGAGAAGGGAGGATAAGACGTTGTAAGGTATAAAATACTCTTAAATCACTAATTCTTAGCTTACATTCTTCTAGATAGGTATGGAGTGAAAATAAATGTTGTGATTTAGAGTGTGGTATCAGTACCTAAAATCCTTAGTTTCAACATAGACAACACTTTTCATCAGTACAAGAATCTGTAAAATATGCAACTTTCTCAAGACTGAGGTCTGTCTTCTCCATTTGATTGATATACATTAAGTTCTTTCCAAAAAGATTGTTATCAGTTTTTTTTTTTTTTTTTTTTTTTTTTGCTGGGGTGGGGGGAGGAAATGTGTAGTATAAATGCATCCTGTTTTGGTGGACTACAATCATGAGATAAATATGTTTATTAATAGCATTTTCAAGAAATACTAAGATTTTATGATCTGCAATAGGAAAGAGTTCAGAGTAAAGGAAAATTGCCTTTGATGGATAAACTGTGATGAGAACATAGTATTTGACCTGTCTGCTTATAGTGAAGTCTTCCTATTGGGAGGAAACTTGTAGAAAAAGTGTCTAAGATTTAAGAGAAGGCTCTTTGATGGCAAGTGGAAATACTGCCAACATAAAAGGATGAAACAGCTGTGAGAACATGCAGTGAGTGTACTGTGACAGTTTAGTTGCCAAAATACCCTCTTTCGGCTTTTGTTTAAATTACTTAGTGATTTTTTTTTTATTGAGAAATTTTTATACATCTTGTGTTCTTGCTGATTCTGCCCAGTTCTCTGGCCCCGTCCATTGCTGTGTGGTTTTCCCTCCCTCCCCAAAGTCCTTTCTGCTTTCATACCATGTATGCTCTGTTACTTGTTTTTATTATTTTTCACATTGTTGTGTCTGTGCCCATGTCAGGAGCTTAGATGACAACGCGGAGTGGGGCTGGTTCTTTCCCACTCTGTGAAGCAAGTACCTTTATCCAGTGACAGTGAGCTATTCGTTTAGTTTCGAATGTTATACGCTTTTTTCTAATGTAAAATTTTCCCTTTATGATGATTACTTTGTAGAATAAGGCATGAGATAATGCAGAGACCCATTTCTTGCTATTCTTCATTCATGACCTACCCTAATTCTTAAAATGTTTGGTTTTGCTGGGAGTCATTTCACAGATTTTTCTCTGTTGTCTTTGATTTCATTCTGTGTCTCTGCAGTTTGAATGCTTGTTCTTTTTCCTGAGCCCCTCCCTCCAGCTCTGATTCTGTTCCTAGCTTTGTTATGGTACTGTTGCTATTAGTATACATTTAACAGCTTAAAAAACACACATTCATTAACTTTGGCTTTTTTTCCTTTTTCTCTACTTTATTCATATGAAATAAGTTGTTTCAGTTGGTTGTTTTTGTTGTTGTTTTGTGTTTCGACTTTCACATGGCTAAAGTTTATTATATTTAGTAGTATATCAGAAGAATTTGGAAAGAAAATCACAGCCAGGCTTATCCTGGTTCCTGTTTTCAGTTATAGTACTGATGTGAATTTGTATCTGCTGACTTTCACCTCTAACACCAGCTTGGGGCTCACAGAGGCTTTTTAACAGTTTTGCATCTTTCTTTGTTCCACAGCAAGGAAAAGTAAATTGAATTCTCAGACTTTTCCTAACTTTCCTTTCTGAAAACTATGTTTTAGCCAGGATTAGTTACTATTGCTGTGATGAAACACCATGAGCAAAAACAAGGTGGAGAGTAAATGGTTTACACTTCCACATTGTAGTCCATCATCAAAGGAGGCCAGCCAGGACAGGAATTCAAACAGGGTAGGAACTGATGTAGAGGCCATAGTGGGGTTCTGCTTACTGGCTTGCTCCACATGGCTTGCTCTGCCTGCTTTCTTTTAGAACCTAGGATCACCAGCCCAGAGATGGCACCATCTTATGGATGAAGTGGAAACTTAAGGGTTCTTTGCAAAGTCAGTTGTGTTGGATGGTGTTTTGCTGGGGCAAACACGTGAAGGAGTGTTTTCCTGAAGTGGACACTGGTGAAAGACTTAGGCAGACTCATGAAGGAGTGTTTCATTGAAGCAGATATGGAAAAGAGGATGTTCTGCTAAAGCAAGCATTTGGGAAGACGCGTGATGAGAGATTCTTTACTAAGGGCAAACATGTGTTGGTCCACCTTACATTGTGTATTCGAGATTCATTTGTTGGGATTCCTTAGAGAAAAACACACCCAAAAACTTCTGGTAGTAAGTCGTATTGGTTGATAGAATTGTGTCAGCTGAGATGGATGTGCGTGCTGAGGCAACACCTGTACAGGACATGTGATGTTTGGAGGGACCTTTTTTTTTTTTTTTTAAATAGTTCCATGGGCAGTAAAGGGCATAGCTTTCTTACAGAACTAGCTATGCAACACTTACTGGTCTCATATCTTCACTGATCTTTGCTTCCCTGAGAGAGGCACAGCTGAGAACAACTCCTGGTCAGTCTATCCTGCTGACTCATACTTAGGCTGAGGCCTGGCTGTCTCTAACAGGTAGTGGAACCGCTGTTGATTCGTGTTTGCTATCCTGACCGCACCAAACTGGACGGCCGGTGTCTCTGTGACGTGTTTGGGAGTGGATTGAGTTGTCGTTGCTGACCTGTGCACTGAACTGTTTCCAGACAACACAGATGGGAATTGCTCCAAAAAAACCTTTCTAAACAGTGCCATCTCTCCCATATCCTTTCTTTCCCACTACCTCTGTTGGATGATGGACTATAGAAGAGGTTAAAGCGTTTGAGAACCATCACTAAATTATGGAGTCATTTTTTTTTCAGTTGAAATTCCCTCGTTTCAGATGACTCTAGCTATGTTGAGCATATAAAACTATACATGAAGATATAAAACTGGTCAGCACAATCTCATTCTCTGTTTAGCCACATTTCTTATGGACTCTTAGCAGCTTTTTGTTCTTAGAGGCTCATATAATTCTATCTAGTTCTGTTTCAAGGTCAACTATCTAGTATGTTTAGTTGTCTTCAAAGCCCATCAAAGTATGTAAATGACCAGAATATAAACACTGGGTTACATTTGGGATTCTGCCCTTTACAACATTTATTGCTCACCACACCTCTTCCCTCACCTTAATGGAACGAGTTGCTATTTCTCTTTCAAGGAAAAAAAAAAAAAACCCCAAAAAAACCTCTTGTGTTTTCTCAACCCCCAAAGTTAAGTTAGTCTTGTTTTCATTTTCCTTCTTTTTCTGCAGAACAGGTAGTTCAGTCATGGTAGGCAGTTGGTCCTATATCTTGGTATATTTCCATCTTTCTTTTTGTGTGTCTCTCTATCTTAAAAATTCCTTAATATTTTTTTTTCCCTCACATTACTACCACAATTTACTGGGCACTATACCCGATGCAGTGAAAAGAAAGAGACAAAGAAAGCTACAACAGATTAAACAAAAACCTCAGGAATGTATATCTAATTGACACTACATTGCATTGATCAGTAGCTGCATTGTTTTGTAGCTGGAAGTCCAGAACAGGAAGGGTCCTGTTTAAGCTGCAGCAGCTTTTCTGACTATGGGTCCTCCTTCCTTCTGTGGCAGATTGTTACAGTTTCCTTAATGCATTTGGGACAACTGTCTCAGAGTAACCTTGAACTGCTCAAGCTTCTGCCACCAAAACTGCCCCCTTTATGGGCTCATCACTTGATTGTTGCAAAGTCACCACCATAGTTAATTCCACCAAAATAATCCTTCTTCACTGTAACCATCATACTCTCCTCCTCCAGCACCAGAGCCACCACCATAACTACAGCTACTGCCACCACCTCCTCCACCATAGCCTACTGGTCCGCCAAAGTTTCCACCATGACCAAAGTTTTCTCCATGATCCATAAAGTTGCCAGCCCCACCACCTCCACGGCCTCTCTGTGATCCAGCAGACTGCATCTCTTGTTTAGAAAGGGCCTTTTCCACTTTACAGTTATTCCCATTAATAGTGTGGTATTTCTGAACAACAATTTTGTCAACTGTGTCATGATCATCAAAAGTTACGAAAGCAAATCCTCTCTTTTTCCCACTCTGCCTGTCTTCTATAACTTCTGTGGTTTCAGTCTTGCCATACTTTTCAAAGTAGTCTCTCAGATTATATTCTTCCATATCCTCTTTAATACCACTACCAACAATTTTCACCATTACATGGGCACCAGGCTTTTGCAGAATCCTCTCTAGAAACAGCTCTCTTTGGTTCCACCACACGCCCATCGACCTTGTGTGGCCGAGCACACATTCAGCATCCACCTCTTCAACACAAGAGTAGGTCACAAAACCAAAGCCTCTGGAACGTTTTGTTTGAGGATCTCTCATCACCACACAGTCTGTAAGTGTGCCCCATTTCTCAAAATGTTCTCTTAAACTGTCATCTGTGGTTTCAAAGCTCAGCCCACCAATGAACAGCTTCCTCAGCTGCTCTGGTTCCTTAGGATCACGGCTTTATTTTAAGACTGGATTCTTCCTCTTCCAACTCAAGTTCAATATGAGACCCCACTTTTATTTTTTAAAGTTTCTCTTCTCTTTTCTGTTTTTTTTTCTTTTTTTTCCCCTTTCTTATCCTCACTTCACCTCACCCCCTTTCTCTTTATTTTTTATCCTGAGCACAGTTTCTCTTCCCCAACCCCAAATTCACTTCTCTACCACTTCTCTCAGAAAATGTGAGACCTCCCATGTTTATTAGCCAGCCCTGGCACATCAAAGTTGCAGTGAGAATAGGAACCTCCTCTATCATTGAAGCTAGAAGAGGCAGCCCAGTAGGAGGAAAGGGAACAGGTATTAAAGGCAGGCAACCCCTGACTGTGGATCTCTGTATCTGTTTCCATCAGTTGAAGCCTCTGATGATAGTTGTGCTAGGCTCCCATATGCAAATGCAGCAGACTTCTCAGTTAGGTTTCCAATCCAGTGAACAGACACGTGACCAAGGCAACTCTTATAAGGGACAACATTTATTTGGGGCTGGCTTACATGTTCAGAGGTTCAGTCCATTATCATAGCACAAAGCATGGCAGCGTCCTAGTAGGCACAGTATTGTGGAAGGAGCTGAAGAGTTCCACATCTTTCAAGGAAGGCAAACAGAAGACTGTCTTCCAGGCATCAACTCCTGCCTTCTCACCCCATCCCCCACACATCCCACAGTGACACATCCTCCTATTAATGCCACTACCTGGGCCAAGCATATTCAAACCACCACAGCAGAATATTCTTTCTTTTCTTTTCTCTCTCTCTCTCTCTCTCTCTCTCTCTCTCTCTCTCTCTCTCTCTCTCTCTCTCTCTCTCTTCTCCTGTACCTTCTCCTTGTTTGTCCTAGTTATTATGGAATGTATTTTTATGCTCTTGTAAGTTTTGTCTTTGTAATTGAACTGTATATTCCTGGTGAACACAATTTTGTCTTGTTTTTCTTGCTCCCAGTTTTATTTCTGCTTCAAACTCATTGTGTGTTTCTTAGTAGTTACTAAGCATTAACTAGATGAAGGGACGGAGAATGAATGGGTGGAAAAACGACTGTGGATCAGTTATGGCACTGACATCGACCATACCTTCTCTTCCTGAACTTGAGAGTACTTTCCTAGGTCATGTGTGTTGTGGGATTCAGTTCATTGAACTCAATAAATATTAGATTGATTTCGATCAAAACCTGCAAAACTTGTAAAGGATGGAAAGAGAGTGCTGTTAAATAGGGTGGTGGTGAAGGGGCTAGAGGGATGGATGGCCCACAGTAAGAGCACTTGTTGCTCTTGCTGTTTATTTTTTTCTGTGTGTTCTTTTTGCATGCACATATATGCAGCATGGATTCCTCGTGCCTGAAAAAATTAGAGACTATTGGATTGTCTGAAATTGAACTTTTTGGTAATTGTGGGCCTTTAAGTTTGTGTTGGGAATTGAACCCAGGTCTGCTACAAGTACAGCAAGTACTATTCTAAGCCATCTCTCCAGCCCCTGCCCTTCTTTCCTTCTTAAGTAAGTAAAAAGAGTAGATAGAGAAGATTCAGAAGGTCTTACCCAAGTATTAATGTCAGTCTGTGAGCAAAAAGCAGAGGTCTTTAAGTTTAGTTGCCATGAAAGGAATATTTTGAGGTATTTTTTAACAAACCTGAGCTCACAAATGGCTCCAAAGCAGGATTAGTGCATTGTACTTGGTCTGGGTAATCTATATAAACATCCTAATGCAATATCAAAACAATTAAGCTTACTAGACTGAAGGTCTTTATTCACCACAGCTTTGCTTCTCAGCATTATACTTTTGTGATTATTGTTGCATATGGTTGGATGGTAATTTTGGCTTTCGTAATGTGGCAAGGACATTGGTGGATGAGAAAATTATAATACCACTTAGTTAACCTAGAAAGTTTAAAGTAGCACGTAAAATGCTAAAATGGCTGTAGCTACCATTTGTTGAGTATTAATATGAGGTGACATTACTAAAACCTTTAAATGGGCATTGTCAAATGAAGGTAGCTTTTTGTATAATAATATGGAGCCCAGAACACTTGAGTAATTTTGGTTATGGTCATAAAGCTGAGAACATCAGACTCAATTTTTATCTCAGCCAGAAGTTTATTCTTAAAAAGAACACGTATTGTTTGGATTTCAGTGTGCACCCCCTAACTTTTGTCTTTCCATTCTGAGTGTTGGAAATTATGTGTGTGGTGTGCTTTCACCATCAAAACTTGTAAGCTACTAGGGCTAAGACACGCAGTAAAGTGTATGCTGGACCTCAGTCAGTCCCTGGTACTTGAGTAAAATGCAAGACACGACGGCAGGCACTTAGAATTCCTTCCTTTAAAGTTCGCATATGCTTCTTTATTTTCATCTCATCCCTAATCTCCCTGCATTTTTGGAGGCATAATTTCACTCTGCAGTTTAGTCTCATCTTGAATTTGCAATCCTTCTACTTCTACCTCCTGATTCTGGGACTGTAGGCATGGGCCTAGCTCTACTGGAATATAAATCCTGACTGTGATAATCTTTTCTGTTTTATGTATTTTGTTATAGAAAGCTAGTATTTGTTGAATAAACCGGAATGATCCACATTCAATATTGTCTTATTAGACTGGAGCCATGTCTCTGAAGCTAAGAGCACTTACTGCCCTTGCAGAAGACTTGTTTTCAGTCCCTACCACTAACATGGAATCTAACAACCATCTGTAACTTGGGTTTCATGGAATTTGGCACTTTCTTTTAACCTTCTTTGGCTCCTACACACACGGCACACATGCTTGTACTGCAGCAGTGTATTTTTATTTATAAATATTCATCTTGCTAAAAGTGCTGTTTCTGTTCTGTCTAACATGACTAAACTTTTATGACACATTTTGTGTGTGTGTGTATGTGTGTGTGTGTATACATGTTCATACATGTGCACGTATGTACGTACATACATTTATACCTTAGGTTGCATGTCTCCTGTTTTTGGCTAGACTGGCCAGCAAGTCTGACCTAAGATCTCGTTGTTTTTGTTTTGGTCTTTTGTTTTTTGGTTTGCATATTTCTCTTTTGAATAATTATACTCATAGGGTTCTTTCTGTGGTTCTCTTCCCTTGATTATCCTGAGAAATTCCTAGGTGTTGTAATTTTTGTTCTTTGGTTTTGACCATTGTCTTCATGAAGTATGGGAAAGCCTGGATTATTATTAGGGGTGAGATGGATAACATGAGTGAATCACACAGTGAGTGATAGTAGAAACTCTGGTGAGTTAAAATGAGAACACCTTGACTATAACTAGCCAGATTGTTAGTATTTCAGCATATACCATCTAGTTTTGATAGATTGTATGTTGGCTTTTTTGTTTTTGTTTTGTTTTGCTTTGTTGTTAGATATTTTTTCACCCCAATCAGTTCCTTTATGTAGCTCTGGCTGTCCTGGACCTCACTATGTAGAGCGGGTTGACCTTGAACTCAGAGAATCACCTGTATCTGCCTTCCAAGGGCTGATATTAAACATGTGCACCACCACTACACTCAATGTTTTGTTTTCAAATAAAATCTAAGTTTAGTTTTTCGAATAAAATTTGTGCTTTTCTCCGTTACCTATGGCACAGGACAGCAGAAAGTCAGTTTTAGAGTTCACAAGATTACTTACTCTTATAGTACTTATGGCTCTGTGATTTATGCGTGCTGGTTTGTAAGGCTTTACTTACATGTTCCCATTTGTGTGTGCATGCAAATGTCACTAGAATATAACTTTGTGGAGTTAGTTTTCTCATTCTTTAATGAATTTTGGGGATTGAACTCAAGTTGTTAGGCTGTGTTAACAATGCATTAGCTGCTAGCTCTCCCGTTGGTGAGGGCGAGGTGGTCTTGGTATTTCATGCTCAACTGCTGTGTCTAGATTGTGCAGGGGTGTTATGCCTACAGGAGTCTCCAAAGACATGATAAAATCATCTTGTGACTCAGATTTGCAATAAGAAATGGTATCTACTAATTCTGATTAAGCTTGTTTTTTTTACTTAATTTTCATTTTTCTATACATGTGCACGTGCACACACACACATACAACTTTAAATATAAGTTCCCTATAAGAGGAAATATGCAGTATTTCTGAGTTTTTAGCTTATTTCATTTAATATTATGATACCCAGTCAATTTTTATACATTGTTGATTTTCCTTTTCCTTATGGCTGTATAATATTTCTTTGTGTTGCTGGGCAGTGGTGGTGCAAGCCTTTTAACCCTGGAGGATCTCTTGAGTTTGAAGCCATCCAGTCTCTAGAGTGAGTTCCAGGACACACAGCGAGTTCCAAGGCTTCACTGAGAAACTCTGTTTTGAACCCCACTCCTAAACTCAATTCCTTGTGTATATGTACCACCTTCTCTTTATCCACTCAATTGTTGATGGATGTCTAGGCTTATTCCCTTCATGGCCTTTTGGCTGGAGCAGCTATGAACATAGATGACCAAGTATCTGTCTATGGTGTGCTGACTTACTGTACTGTTCCAAAGTAGTGCTGTCGTATAGTTGGGTCCCATGATTGTTTTTTTTTTAGTGTTTTTAGAAATCTCTATAGTGATTTCCATAATGATACAAGTTTACCTTTCCATCACACATAGGTAAGCTTCCTCTTTTCCCATATCCTTGCCGAAATTTGTTGTCATCTGTTTTCTTGATGATGCTGTTCTTATGGGGAGGAAGGATCACTTTCTTCACACTTAAGTTTGTTTATATGTAAAACCTCTTAGCCGGACATAGAAACCAAATACTCTTTTTCCTTGCTAGTCTGGCTTCAGGGATCTTTGACCCTCTTTACTTGTGCTTAAGAATTATTGAGGGCTATGCTCCCCTTTTTCAGGTCTAATTAGTCACCAAGTGTCACGAACTTTGTAATGTTTGCTCAGCACTGTTGCCTTGGTTGAGTCTCTTTTTGTTTAGCAGCAGCACTGTGTTAGCTCTTCACAATTTATCTCAGCTTGATGCCTGTGAATTTCGGTTTACCTGACAAACACCCTCCACCCCACACCCCAAGATTGACTACAACAGTCTTTGTAAAACCAGTCAGTAAATCTTACTGTGTCCAAGTGAGAACACTTTTTATTGCTGTTGATTTCGCATCTGTTTTCTTGCTTGTATGTATTGCACTGGTCTGTAGGTGGTGCCCACCCCTTTCTGATCTCCACCATGCTTCTTCCACACACCTTCCTTCTGAGTTGTGTAGTGCTCTTACATACCTGCTGTAGAGATGCTGCTCATCCCCAATCTGTCTCCCAGGACTAAGGAGAGAGATGCCCTTGGTGTGCACTCGGTGCACCCTACCCAGCACAGTCTGTGGTGTCTGTCGTGGGTCACTGCAATTCTCAGAGGTCATATATCAAGTCCCACTGATAAGCTGATATAATTTACTAATTATTATTACCTTCTAGAGTTATAGTGTGTGCGAGTGAGACACACACACACAAACACACACACTGGAGCGCAGAGCTGATAGTATGTTCCTCTGTCACTTTCCACTTGCTATCATTTTCCATCTTAATTGTTAAGACAGTTTCTTGCTGAACCTGCAGCTCCCCCCGGTCGTGACTGGAAGACCTGACCCTCCTGTCTGTCTCTTCCTTACAGCCCTGGCATCCCGACTGCCTGGCTTTTCACATGGATTTTGAGGATCAAGTGCAGGTCCTAATGCTGGCATAGCAGGCACGTCACTGACTGAGCCTCCTCAGCTTCTAAGCGACTTGAACTACAGCCTTTCTTCCCACTTAACATTAACACTAGTTAATATTAATTATTTTAATATTTATTAATATTTCCTCTTTGTCCTATTGAAATCAGGTTTTCTTGATACCCCTCCCCCTCCTTCCTTTTCCTTTCTCTTCTTTTTTCCTTTCATGGTTAAAACAGTATTTTTTTCAGTTTTTGTCCAGGAGACTGTCACATGGATTAGAAAATGTTCGTGTCAACCTTGGCCTCTTACCATGTGCTAGAAGCACTACCAACTTGGGTACCAACAAATTGGGACATTGGCAAAAGTGTCTCCTGTATTAGCACATGTTTCTGTGAGGCAGAAACCTTTCTGGCTAGGGTCAGGCCCCCCCCCCCCCCCCCCGTGTGTGTGTGTGTGTGTGTGTGTGTGTGAGAGAGAGAGAGAGAGAGAGGAGAGAGAGAACAAGCTAGTTCACCCTTGGCCTTAGCATTTGCTCATGCTCAGCTGGGGTCACCTGTGCGCATAGAGGCTGTAGGAGGCCGTCAGGTGTCATGTTGTCACCTTAGCTTCACTCTGAGATGTCAGTTTCCAGTGAGCCTTCCACCTCCACCACCCAGTTCTCACGTCCTAGTGCTGGAGCTACAGTTCCGTGCTCTAGATCTGTGTTTTTTTAATGAGGTACTAGTGATCTGTACTGAGCTTCTCATACTTACACCATAAGGCTTTTGCACACCTAGGGAATGATGCCCAGTGACTGCTAGTTTATGCTGAAGTTGTCTTTCCTCCTGCTTCTTTTCCTAGCTTTACTAGATGGAATCACATCTTCCTTCCTTTTTCCCTCGTGACTTTAACAGACAGGAAAATGGAAAGAATGCCTTTGTCAAGTTGTCCTCATGTTCTAGTCCCCCATGTTTTCAGAATTGAAAAGTGGCTGCTGCCTTATCTTCCATGCCCTGTTACTCAGATTTGGGGCAGTCCTGCTCCTGGGTTCTTGATAGAAGCCCCCTCTGTTCTTGCAGTTGTGATACATGAAGGCCTTTTATTAGTGGAATCAAAATTAGTCCTGTCGTATATTATTTCATACATTGTAGTCTTTTAGAACAAGTCCCCCCACCCCTCCATTTTATAGCTTTTTGGCCATGATTTCTAGGGCTCTAAGCATTTTGAAAGGCATACCAAGTGGTTTTAAACAATAGCCCTCAGCTGCTTCATTCTCCTATTTGGAAGTCGTTTATTGCTCTTAGAAACGCCGACAATGCTTAACTGTTCACTTGTTTAACAAAAATACTTTTTATGTGAAAAGTGACACAGGTTATTTTAGACAAATATTTTATGAAAAGTTAGTGCTAGTTTCTTCTAACATAGTTTTAAACACTAATTAAAATTTATTAGTAGTGAAGGGATCAAGGAGAAGTCTTGTCTGACCAATTTGAGTGCAAAATTATGAGATGCTTAAATAAAATTTCTTTGGTTGCAGGTATTTATAACAGCAGTGATGTAGCTGTATCCTTTCCAAACGTGGTGTCTGGATCAGGATCTAGCACTCCTGTCTCTAGCTCTCATGTACCTCAGCAGTCATCTGGGCATGTGCAACAGGTGGGAGCTCTCTCCCCCTCGGCTGCGTCATCTGCAACACCTGCTGCTGCTCCAACTCAGGTATGTTATAGCTCAGCCCGCCTTAGCTATTTGAGAGATTCTCTCCAACAAAAAGTCAGAACGTGTAGGAAAAAGTAAGAGTCAGTTTAGGGTTTTTTTTTTTTTTTTTTAAGGCCATTTAAAATTGTACAAATAGTATTTGAAAACCGTTGTGTAAATTATTTTAGTTAACAGAGGAGAGTCTGGAAGAAGAAATGGCTCCATGCTGGAAGAGTGGGTCAGTGACAGAGTACGCACTGTTCTTGTGGACAGCCTGAGTTAGTTTCCAGCCCACATCTGCTGGCACATAAGCACCTCTAACTCCAGCTCCAACACACACACACACACACACACACCCATAACACACAAAATAAAGTAATAATAAAATGAATTTTAAAAATTCCCAAATGTAAAATGACTCTTCTCGCCGAATATAATATTTAAAAAAAAAAAAGAATGATGCTTTTGTACACTGGACATTTTTCTCTTGTTCCTGGTGGGAGATAGCGTGTTCACGAATAACCCTTTGATGGCTTCTCTCTTCTTTCTGCAGCTTCATATGCAACCTCATTTGTAGGGTTTTAATTTTATTTTTCAGTTTTTAAATCTTAGCAGTGTAGATGAAGACAAATATATTGGGAGTGTAAAAAGCATTCTTCCTTCCTTTCTTTTTTAAGGTGGGGTCTCAACTGAGTTACCCAGGTTTCTTTCAACTGGCTCTTACAAGTAGTTAAGTATTGAGAGGGTAGCTTTGTACCTTGGACCACATCTCACTTTTCATTTTCAGCATGCACTTTCTTTTCTGCTTTTATAAATTCTGTTTTAATTATTGTTTTAGTTGCAGGCTGAATTAAGTAGAGCCTCATTTCTTATGTTTTATGTTGGTGCATTTGGGGCCTTTATCAGGGAGAGCTGCAGGGGAGAAGTGGTAGTGAAGGGAAATGTGAGCGAGAAGGAGAAATTCACAAGTTACAAGTAATCCAGGATTCAGGCCATTTAGGGTCTTTATCTTGTTTATCTCTTTTCCATGCTCAAATAACATGGATCTTGTGAACATACATACATACATACATACATACACACAGCTTGATTCACATGATACATGCTGAGACAGCTGCTTCTGTTTTTCTGCCTAGTAGTAAATGCATTCTGCCTTGAAGCTTAAGACGATTTAGTCTGGCTTATCTGGTGCTGCTGTAGCAACTGAGGTACATTGACCTCTGAAGTTGCTAAGGCAGATCTACTTCAATTTAGATGTCTCAGGCACTGTTAGTGGTGTTGAATGTGAAATGTTACAAGCAGTCCGTAAGGGAAAAGATGGAAAATTATTCTGATGGAATTATGAGAACTCGGTACTTTATGGCAGCATATTTCAGCTGAGCCTTCACGTGAGTCTTAGTCTCTTCATGGACAGTCTGTTGATGTAGGTAGTCAATGGCAAAAGATAGGTAGTGAAAGTTATCAGTGTTTAAAATATCATTCTAGATGCCATGTCAGTTATTAAGAACCTAGCGTGTGCAAGAGCCTGGGCTCACTCAGCAGCACTACCTTACACAGGCACACCCACTCCCGTTCTCTCTCTTCTCTCTCAGCAGACAGATACTTTAAAATGTGCATAGAGAATAGAAATGTAAATGTTTGGCCAGTCCTTCCCTGCATAATTAATGAAAACAGAATTTTGAGTGGCTAGGTTGGAGCTAGAACAGAAGTCCAGGGGTCATTCTTACTCTTTCTGACCTCAGAGTAAGTAAAATCAACAAGGTTTTTTTTGATGCCTTAGAAATTATCAACCAGGGAAGTGATGAAGAAGGTAAAAGTCATGGCAGGTTGATTTGGGCTTCTAGTTACAAACAGATACTTGTAGAATTATGTGCAGGAAGGAGAAATTGTAAAACAAAACAAAAAAAAAAACTCCTTCATAACCAATTTTTTAAAAATATTAAACTTCAGCTTATTGATATGTTGTACTTGTTTTTAAATATTTTTTCTTTTACCAATATCAGTATAAATACTCGGCACATACTGTGAGGAATGCAGTAGTAGTAGTAGTGAATGTAGATATTTTTCCTTCCACATGGTAAAATATTATGTGGCAATGATGTGTTCTTTCTATTTTGATCTTATGTTAAGGACATAAATTATCTTAGAAGTATCATTAACTTTTCATATTGTACTTTAAATTTCACTATTTTCTCCCTAAAAGATAGTGGTAACATCAGTTAGACATTAACTAGTGAAGAATCCTATTCAGAGTTGGTTATTCTGTCCAATCCTCTGTCCCATCGAGAATGTTCAGGAATGGTTTAACTACACTTTAATCCTCCTCCTATATTTTGGAGACGCAATTGTGGTACATTTCAGCATTAGCCAAACAATGGTTTTGAATACATTAAGCTTGTAACAATTAGGGAGCAGTTTGGGGCATTGAGTAGTGGAGAATGATGCAATTGAACAGGGCAGCTTCGGTTGGCCTGCTCATGGGAGCAGAGAGTTGTGACACTTGGTTTTCAGGTCTCCTCACTGTGAGCAGTAAAGCCTCACTGGCGGTGGCTGACTCAGACGTGGAGTCTATTCTCAGACTGTGTTTCCATAGGAAGTTTGAGTCACTGTCAGGAATAGATGAGACTTGATTCAGTCTCTGTCTAGGGTTCATTCAGATTTTCTTCCAAAAAACGAACACTCTGGTCAAACACGTATTCTCAATTTTAATATACATTATTTTATATAATAGTTTTAATATGTATTATGAAACATTTTGATCCTTGCATTGTATTCATAGTCAGTATGTTTTCGCTGTTGTGTTTTGTTTGAGACAATCTTACCATATAGTCCCAAAGCTTAGATCTCTGTAACCCAGAGTGGTCTGCAGAGCCTCAGCGCTACCTCAGTCGCTGTGCTGAGGTCACAGATGAGGCCCTTCATTCAGCATTATTACTGTGCTATATAATAAAGTCTGTGGGTGAAGTATTAGTTATAGCAGGGCATTCATGCTAATGGTTTTTTGAAATTGTTTTTATTCTTGGAAATTTGCCCAAATTAGCATAAGTATATAATTGACAATTTCCAAGTTCATGGAAAACCAGAAATCACAATAGTTCACAAATGATTTGTTATTAAAGGCTTTTCATTTTAAGTTTATTTTGTGTGTGCAGGTGTACACATGGGTAGTGCATGTTTAATATGTCAGAGGACAACTTGCCTCTTAGAAATCTGCTTTCTCCCATCTTGCATGTTTCAGGGGATTAACGTTAGATCATTATGCTTGGTACCAGGCACCTTCACCAGTTGAACCATCATGGCTGCCACAAAATTTAATTTTAAAAATAGCAAACTAAAGTATGTGATGCTTATATCCAATTCCAGAAATTTTTATCAGCCAGTTATGAGTATTAAGTACATTCCTATAGTGTTCTGATGAGAGGCCTTATAGCATCAGCCCCATTGTGTAAATAAACACAAAATATGAGGATAGGGAAGTTTAGTAGCTTGCCAGTAGCTGAGCTATTAGCAGATACAATTTTGATAAAATGTTTTTCCTTTGAAAGTGTATACAGGCGAAGTAAGGACCTGGGGGTGTAATTCACATATGTGAGCTCCTGTGTTTCATTCCCAACTCACAAACATTGGAAATGGTAATAAAGTTGTCTTTTTAAAAAGATTTATTTATTTTATTTATATGAATACACTGTCACTGTCAGACACACTAGAAGAGGACATGGGATTCCACATGGGTGTGAGCCACCATGTGGTTGTTGGGAATTGAACTCAGGACCTGGAAGAGCAGTCAGTGCTCTCAACCACGGAACCATCTCTCCTGCCCCCAATAAAGTAATTTTAAGAAATTACTTACTTTCATGTGTATTGGTGTTTTGCACATATGTTTGTCTGTACCATGTGGGTACCTGGTGTCTGCTAAAAGAGGGCTAGTATTCTTAACCACTAAGCCATCTCTCCCAGCAACCCACAGAACATTCTTGACAAAATTAAGAACAATATATTTTTGTTTGTTTTCTATTTTTCTAAACAGGGTGTGTCTGTATAAGCCTGACTGTCCTCTAGACCAGGCTGGCCTTGAACTCATAGATCTACTTGTCTCTGCCTCCTGAGTGATGGGATTAAGGGCCTGCACAGCTACTGCCCAGCTGGAAGTTTAAAGTAATGTGCCTGTGCTAGACAGTGGCAGACGTGGTCGTGCTGCATTTTAGAGCTTGCTTGCATCATTGAGTCACCATGATGGTGACTCAGTATAGGCTAATACATGCTTTAAAGCCATGTTGGTTTTAACTTGTCCCGTAGGATAGAAGTATAAAGTTTCAAGCCTACCTTTAAATTATGCATTTACTTCTGTCATACTTTCTAAGGATGAGCATTCACAGGGAGTCACACCATTTATCACTATTTCTCTTCTTATGAAGCAGAGTGTCATGTATTTGCTTTTCTGCAAAGACTACTAAATTAGTGGTTCTGCACCCACCTCCTACATGCTGGGGGGTGTAGGCTCACACCACCATGTACTTATTAGAGTCAGTTCTTTTTGTTCATTTATAATTTTGAGGAGAAAGTGTACCTTAAATAGTATAGCCTTTTATATTTAAATAATTTATTAGACCTTGCATTTTCCATTTTTCTTTTTATTACATCATGTGTCTATGGTTGTGTGTGCGTTTATGTGTGTGTGTGCTTGTGTGTATGTGCACCTGTCCTTCTGTGTATCCACCGCAGCATGCATACAGAAGTTAAGGATAACTTGTGAGAGTTTGTTCTCTCTTTCCTCCATTTGGGTCCTGTTGATTGAACTCAGTTTGGCAGCAAATTCTTGTTCCACCTAAGTCTTTTCTTCTGCTTAGCCTAAGACACACCTTTATTATACCTTTCCCTCCTGTATTGCAAAGTACTTTACAATAAGCCTAGGATCTGCTCAGTCACCATTTGCCAGAGCGAATCACAAATATGTCTGTGCTCATAACCTGAACCTTAAAGAGGTACATTAAACCAGAGGTAGAGTTCTTATATTAAGGTTTTTTTTAAAAAATGATAGCCTAGTCTGTTTAAGAAATACTGAATCTTACTTATTTGTCTTAAGTTTGAATACTTCTTGAGATATTTGCTTCTGTTTTTTATGGCTGTGTGATATATTAAATTCATGAGGTATATATTTTTTAAAAATCTTAGGCAGTTGTTTAAAAGAAATTTATGTTTACTTCAGTAATTGTTTGGTTTATTTTTAGTTTGTTGGTCTTTGGACTTAATGATAAAATAATTATCATTCATACTGAGCTCTTTTTTTTTTCTCCTAGAGTCTTAGGATTTCTTAAGACCGGGGCAGTGTGTACATATATGTTCTGATCCAGTCCCCATGAATCATGCTGTTCTCTTTTGCTGTTGACAATAAAGATAACTTTGGAGGGATAACAGAGTCTTTGATTTGTCACCAGGCTGACCTTGGACTCTGATGTTCTTTACTTTAAATGATGTGTGTCTGTCTGAGCAGACATCAGTGTGGAGTAGCACTACAAGCTTTAGTGCACAGAACAAAAGTCCCTGCCTATCAGCAAAATTAATAATTACATTTCTCTCTTTTGAAAATTTCTTTTCTGAGGCAAGAGCTTATATAGCCTCAAACTTATAATCCTCTTGCCTCAGCTTCCTAAATAAATAAATATTTAAAAAATAGGCTTTCCTAGTTTAAAGTAGGCCAATGGTAGTTGTATTTATTCATTTTGACCATTGTTATTAGGCAGGTCAGTTACTGTACTTACTGCCTTTGGTTTGATGTTTATATAGTGGGCTTACTGACTGAAGGTGATTAGAAAATGCCACCCTGTAAATCTAAAGCTACCAAGAAGAAATATGAAACCCATGGCATCAGGAGAGGCCCCTCCTTTCAAAGATTATTTCCAAAGAGTGGGATGTGCCCGGGCAGCGGCTGTGTACTCAGGAGGCAGAAACAGCCTTAATGGCCTATAGTCCAGGACAGCCGAGGAGAACCCTCTCTCAAACCACAAAACAACAAGAGTTGGGTCTCTTAAAAGGTATTCCTGCTAGTAAATGGTAGAACAGAGATGGCAGCAGAGGAAAAAGGGCCACAGGCCCGTCCCTCCCACCCTCCCCACCTACCACTCCTCCCAGTCCATCTGCCTCCTGCTATATGCAGGTCTCTCTCCTGCTATCAAGAAACCTCTTCAAAATAAACTTTCTTTCTCCTTGTAATTAATTTTCTGTATGCTTAGTTAACCTTTTAAAAACTGTGTCTGAAATGTAGAACAGTTCCATAGAAAGAACTTTGAAGTTTTAGTACCTGAGGCTTGTTATTGGTGCTCTATAATGTTGATATGTCTCCAATTTTCTTGTTCTTGCTAATTTTATGAGTAGCTAATATTCCTAAATGGTTGCTTTGGGAGAGGCAAAGTCACTTTTCAAAAATGTTTCCTTATATAGTTCCATCCACACACATGCCATACTACACGTGTGAGAGTCAGGATGACTTGGAAAAGTCAACTTCTGCCATGTAGAATCACAGGAATGGGACTCAGGTCATCAGGCTTGGTCTCTTACCCTTACCTACTGAGCTGTCTCACCATTCAAGAGTGTCATATATTTTAGTTTATTGTCTTTTCAATATCCATTCTCTTCAATGCATAGTAAGTATTCAGTGTGTGTGTGTGTGTGTGCATGTGTGTATTGCACACGTGGGTATCAAGAGGATCGATCATCTGTACAAGTCAGTTTTCTCCACTGAGTGGATCCCAGGATTAGAACTCAAGTCATGAAGTTTGGTTGCAAGGGTCGTTATACACCCAGGTATTTGATCTGCTCAATTATTAAACATGGCTTTCTAGTATAAACTTATTGACCATATCCTTAAGAAGAGAAAAATAGAGAAGTTGCTAATTGGATTTACATATTAAATGTGAAGTATAAAGTACTTTGGAACAATCAGGGTTCTGGATCTTGGAAACCACTATACGGATTATAAAAGAACAGTCTTAGTGCTTACTGAATAAATTATCTAGATGCCACAACAATATACTGTTACTAAAGGTAGGAGTTGGCCAGAAATAATTTATTCTCTAGACACGTTTTGTCATAACTGACATCATCAGTGTCCTCTGAGATGCAACCCATGCCTGTGTTGTTAGAAATGCTGCTGTCCTTGGGAGTTGTTTTAAAGAGGTTTATTCTAAAATAATTATGCTTTGATTTTAGTTATGTATGTTTATGATTCTGTTTATTCTGAAAATAATTCCAGGGTAGTAAAAGGTTTCTGTTGGCTACAGTATTTTGTATACAAGAGACTTGTTTCCAGAATGGTACATCTTAAGGTTGTGATATTCTTGGAAAGTAGGAACGTATACAGAAGGCATTTTTATTACATTGGATTATGCAACCCTTTGGCCAGCCTTCTTAACCTCCATCTGTTTAAGGGTTCAGTTTTGCCTGTTTGGCACAGGTCCCAGTAAGGGGCCTTCAGACTTGTGTTAGCAACGTGAATCTACCTGTGGAGGAGCTTTTCAGTTAGGAGAACGGGCTTCCTGCCATAAAGGCCGTACCTTATATGGTGGGGTGGGGTTCAGGGCAAAGCTGAGATTGATTGAGCTTTGCATTGTATAGAAAATATACTTGTGATGCTTTTTTTGCTTTCTTTTGAGATGAAGACAAAACAGCACAAGCAGCAGGCTTCTCAGTCTGTCACAATGGGAAGTAACGGACAGTGTTAAACAATGGCACAGGCACACATGGCTTCCAGCAATCAAAATACTAGAAGTAGAAGTTAAACCTTTGGCATTTGACATTCTCAGCTTGTGATGTTAAGAGACACGGCATTTGTTAAAACATGTTGCCTACCTGCCTGATTTTCTAAATGGTTTAATGAGATTAAATAATTAGTTGTAAATTTACATGGTTACCATACTAGGTTTAGTGTAAGTAGATTCAGAGAATGAGCTGTTCCTTAAAAACACTGTAGTTTTCAAAATTTGATGTTATATGTTAAAAGAAAGCATTTACTTTGCAGGTCAGCATCTGCTCGCCTCCTGGGATGAGTGAGCTGAGCCTGCAGGAGGAAGACCAGCCTGACCACTAACTCTGTGCTTCTCTTCATTTAGGCAAATGCTGTTTCTGGGTCTGCTCTTAGTCAGGCACCAGCCCATATGTATGGCAGTAGAGTAAATCAAAATCCATCCATGGCCGTTCTCATCGCTCAGTCTGAAAGCAGCCAAACAGGTAAAGCCCCTCCCTGGTGTCAGCTAGCTCTGTGTTAGGTCATTTTCTTAACATGGGAAGAAGGAAGGAAAGACAGCCATCTATGGATGTTATTAGTAGGTGATTTTGGTTTTATTTTTGTTTTCAGTTTTTGAAAAGGAAAAGAATTACATTTGAAAGTATGTAAATGTTATGCAGTAAAATAGTGCCGTTTGATCTTTTTTTTTTTTTTAAACTCTTCTGAAATGTAAATATTTAAGCTGAGCCATCACTAGGCAGGAGTGCCACAGTGTCTTTCTGACAGATTTGTTTGGTCCTCAGCTCCGTGCAGTGAAAGTAACACAGCACTGGGTGTTACTGTGAGTAGCCCAAACCTTTATTTCATTCCATCCTTGTGGATTTGTTGACATGCCCACATAGTTCTGGCTGTCACAGGGAGGGGATGGCTTTAGCAGATCACCAAGAATGGATGGCTCTTCTTGTCACTACCCTTCAAGGGTCAGTGGCTACCTGAGTTAGAGTAAGGGCAGTCCAACCCTGTGGGAGGCCAATAGACTGTAAAGGGCTGACCAGCACCATACTTATCAAGTAAACAGTTTTCATCTAATGCACATGATCTAGAGCTTAATTGTTTTTACCAGTTTGGGATTATGTTACATATTTATTGGTGTGACAAGTTACCTAACAATTTTAGTCTTGGTGTATCAATGTGTTTTGTGACTTGGGTTTGGATACAGAGTGTTAAATGAAAAGCTTAAGGATTCCCTGTGCTCCGCATGCAGATTAGTTGTCTACAGCTGTGATTCATTACTTTAACCATAGGAACTAAAAGTGGCTGAGGGGAGAGCACTGCAAATTCGAACCATGCCTCTGAGCTGTAAGATTGAAAGGTGTAAAAGGACAGAACATAACCCAGGGCCTTCCACACCCACCAAAGATGTGTATGGACAATGTTTTACATGCCACAGTTGAACAGCTCCCAACTAGCAGCATGGCAGGTCTTCCTCTTTCACAACCGAGAAGACGTGATAGATATTTTATGAAAACTCAGAGCAGGAGCTTAAAACCTGGTGTCTCTAGTAAGAGTCCCAGTATCAACTCTGGAATATTTACACTGCAGATCAAGATCTCGGAGACAATAGCCGAAGCCTGGTTGGTCGAGGAAGCTCACCCCGAGGAAGCCTCTCTCCAAGGTGAGGATTGTTATTACTGGGAAGCATAGGCAAGAAACACCTTGAGATTTGGAAATTTGAGTAGGAAAGTGTGTATTTGTTGAGGAGGCTATAAAAGCATTCTGTAGATAAGAAGCCTGTCTAGACAAGAAAATTGATTCTAAATTAATTGAAATGTTAATTTCAAACACATTGTTAGATTTCTAAGCTAAAAGGAATACATTTTCATATGTTTCTAATCAGTTTGAACTATTTATCATTTGTGTATTTAGCTTGCGGGATGATTAGTGCATTGACTTGGTGATTATTTCTGCTTATAAAATCCTGATGCCTTCAGATATAAACTGAGACTGTCATTCTGGAGGTTCATCTTTGGCTATGTCTTTGGTTGCAGCCTCACAAACGAAGCTTCCTACGGTCCCTCTAGTTTCTTTTAGGTTGTCGGAAGCAGAGTATATCCAGTGTATTACGTCTGTCTTTAGGTATTATATGATCAGCCAGGACCATCCATTATGGTGTAACTGATCAGAGTGGATTATGATGTGTTCTTGACGAGGGAACCGTGCTGTGGAATAGAAGTCTGTTTACAATGAGGCATGGAATTTAGTGATGTCTGTCTTTTTATTCTGTTTTCAACTTTGGCATCCTTCTCTAGTTTGTTTTCTCCAGTTTTATAAACTCTGCCTCACATTTAGTTGGGTGGGTGAAGACAGAAGTCTTGGCTTGGTCCTTGGGCCTTTTCCAGTCACGGAGGAGTTTCCACTGAAGAGGAGAATGCGTCATATTTTGGCAAAAGGAACATTTGTGTTGCTGACTCAGTTGGGGAATGTTCATTCAGAACACCTTTTATTTTTTTTTTAAAGGCTGGGTTTCTCTATTTAGCACTGGCTGTCCTGCAGTTTGCCCTGTAAAATTCAGGCTGGCCTCCAACTCAAGAGATTCCCCCTCCTTAGTGCTGGGACTAAAAGTGTGAACCACCACTACCCGGTGAGCACGCTGTTCGCCATAGTGCACACCGTCCACTGACCTCCTGTGCACCTCTCCTCACGAAGCTCCTGTGATGTAGTGATGTAACTGATGTGTGCTTCTGGAGAAAATACTCCTCATTTGGAAACAAGGATCGGAAGTACAGAATGAGAAAATAACACTGCTCTGTGATTTCTATATTGTATTTTTGTACTGTTTATGGCTTTCTTTTTAAATGAGAAAGTTAACGGAATCTCACTCATGTTTAGACACACTGTCGCACACATCATCTAAAGTGGATTCAGAGTCCCTTAGTGCAGCTTTGCTTAGTAGCACGTTTATTTTTATTTTACACAGACCAGAATAGAATGGATGGCACTAAGTTATTGTTAGTGTACATTTAAGCGATCAGCCCAACCAACCCTGACTTAGGTGTTTGGAGAGTGGTGGCCCGCTCAGGATGCTTGCTCGTAGAATGCCTTACTGGCGGGAGTCTGTAAGAAGCTGCTAGATAGCAGGCTTCTGCCAGGGCCAGAGCTCTAGTTCATCGCCAAAAGACAGTTGTTTTCCAACGTGAGCTCCATGAACAAGACATGGAAGCCTTTCTTAACTGACTAAGCAAACTTTCAGAATTAGTGTCCTGGCCCTTGTGTGGCACCCCCTCCCCAGCTCCCCAGATCTCCCTTTTCCTCATTTGTAAATGGAGGTCACTGCATAAAAATACTTGGATCCGGATGCTCGTTACTGATACCTTAAGGTAGAATGGAGAGCAGAGACAAAGACAGTCTACCCATTTACTAATGAACAGTAAAACTAGACGGAAGAATAGAACACATTCATTTTCATCTGTTTTAGAAGGGTTAAGACCTGTTTGAAGAACTAATCTATGACATTAAAAAATGCTTTTATAGTCTACATTCTACACATCTAAATTGCTTTGGACTAATAGAACTGAAACTGATTTTTATTTTTAATTAAAAGTCATTAAATTTCTCTTTTTGTTGGACTTTAAGATTCAAATGTCCTCCATAGTATTACATTTGTAGTGTTATTCTGATAGCATGTACATTAAGACATAGTGGTAGAACTTTATTTTAATGTGTATAATCTGTATATGTACTTTGCCTACATGCACATCATGTATGTGCATTATATGAAGACCCTAGTGCCCAAGGAAGTCAGAAGAAGGCATCAGGTCCCCAGGAATTAGAGTTACAGAGTTGTGAGCCATCATGTGGCTTCTGGGCACCAGACCTAGGCCCTCTGCAGGCAGAGTACTCTGACCCTGAGACAGCTTAGAGCCCTTTCTCCTTTCCTTTCTGCTTTAAAGCTCTTCTAGGGTCCGTTCTCCCTGTGTCTTATAAAGAAAGCCACGCTGTTTGTTTGTTTATAGCCTACTTCAAAAGAACATTGGTCATTTGTTTTTTAGTGGTTTTTAATTAACTGGTCAGTTATAATTTATCAAGGAAGAATAATGACTTAATTCTGATTTTATTGATACCTCTGCCATAGGCTTCTTGGTGCTAGAAAATGCACACAGGAAGATGGGCTCTTAGCTTGGTGCAGGAGACTGATGTGCAGAACTTGCGTTCCCTTCTTTTTAACTTGAGAATGAATGTTTTTGACAGATCCCCTGTGAACAACTTGCAGATTCGATATGATCAACCAAGCAATAGTAGTTTGGAGAACCTGCCTCCAGTAGCAGCAAGCATCGAACAGCTCTTGGAGAGGCAGTGGAGTGAAGGACAGCAGTTTTTATTAGAGCAGGGCACTCCTAGTGACAGTAAGTATTCATCTTCTTGTCCCTAAAATGGATACTTGGAAGCGGGCGGTGGTGGTGCATACCTTTAATCTCAACACTCGGGAGGCAGAGGGTTCAAGGTAGGACTGTCTACAAATCAAGTTCCAGGACAGCTGGAGCTGCACAGAGAAACTGTGCCCCCCTCCCCCCAATACAAACAAATAAGTTAATAAAATACAGAAGGAACAGTTATGACATTATGTCCCGCACTATATGTAATCAGAGAAGGTATGTGCCATGGTTTGCTAGAGCTAACTCTATAGTGTTTTTTGTTTTGTTTTGTTTTTTTATTATATATAAGTTCACTGTCACGGTCTTCAGACACACTAGAAGAGGGCATCAGGTCTCTTTACTCTGGTTCCTGGGATTGAAGCCAGGACCTCTGGAAGAGCAGTCAGTGCTCCTAACCTCTGAGCTATTTCCAGCCCTAACTCTATATAGTGTTAACTCCAAATTTGTCTGAAGAGTATCTCTGGCAAGTTTTTGTTTTTTGTTTTTTGTTTTTTGTTTTCAGTGGCGTAGTATGTTGTGAATTTAAGAGTACGGCTGTACCTCTCCTAGGCAGTATGGAGAGAGACAAGAGCACTGGAGAGACAGCCTCAGGTGTGCTCTCTGTACTGCTGGAAATAAACTGCTGCTGCTGTTACTCTGTCAGCTTGTGAGAACAGTTAGGTAGACATAGCAGCAATACCTGTTTCTAATTCTGCCACTTAACAGGTAGAAACAAGTGGAAGACATCTTTAATTCCAGCATTTGGGAGGCAGAGGCAGGCTGATCTCTTGTGAGTTTGAGGCCAGCCCGGTCTACATAGTGAATTCCAGAAGAGACAGGCTACTTCTTTAGGCCCTGTTTTTGTGAAAGGAATAGTAATTGATTTCAGTAATTAGTAAATTTTACATTTAAGTACAGTGTTAATCGCATGCATCTTGTACATACATATTTAGTATAAATACCAATGGGGGGTGCCAACATGATGCCCAAAGTAGCACATTTGGAGCAAGTCAGGGAAGAAGAGTAAGTGCTTTATTATTTTGGTATGGAAAATTTCAGTGCTTTATTTTTTTTTCTTTTTTAAAAATCTAAGCTTAAAAAATTGTTATTGAGCCAAGTGTCTTAAATTGATCCTTTTATGGACACACCTCTGCCCAGAACTGTTGGATGTGAGGAGACTGATGTGGGCAGAGCCTTTTAAACAGGACAGGTGGAGAGCAGGCTAGCCACACTGCTGTTTCTCATCTGGGCACCTTAAGGGGATAAAATTAAGTCTTGTAATGCTAGAGGGTCTTTGGAAAGCCCTGAGGTCACTCATGCTAAGCAAATACAACTTTTTAATACCTGGGAGCTATTCTAATGTCCATCACCGCAGCCTAACAACGCTCTTGATTGGCAGTTAAAAGTGGAGGCCTTTGAAGAATTAACAGAGTATCTTAGGTGATCAGGCAGGCCACAAGCTTGTTAGCAGATGAGGAGGACTCTTCCTCCAGAGAAGTGGCAGGGCTGCGGATACAGCGCTCCCTGCTGGAAGCCTGCGGAGAGACAGACTGAGCAGCTGCACTGGCAGGCTTTCTGCCTGGTTTGTGGCAGCACGCTTGGCGGCGGCGGCTGCTGCTGCTGCTGCTGCTGCTGCTGCTGCTGCTGCTGTTTTGGTTCCTGAGGAGTGTATGGGCCCTTGTGCATGCCAAGTGCATGCTCAGTCTCCCATAAACTGCATCTCCCAGCTCCTGCATGTTTAAACAGTACAACTTTTTCTATTGTAACCCTTAGCTATTGTCATTATTTTTTTTTAATTAAAAAAATCATGAAAATTACTTTAAAATTTGAATTAAGTTTTATTTTGAAGAAAATAAAATGCCATCATTTTTCTTTGTGGATAGAAACTACTTGAACCTGATTAGCACGCATAGTCTTCCTTGTGTATATACTCAATATAACATGTTCATATCTACTTTCAGATCTAGGAATAAACCTCAGTCATGTTAGTATTAGCCTACAAAATTTCCACATGTTTAATTTAAGTCTGAAGCAATTAACACTATGACCATAAAATACTTAGTCATGGAAATGGAGTTGTCTTTACTTTAAAAAAAAAAAAATCCCAAAAATATTTGCCAGTTTTAGGAATGTTAAAGTCATTACATCAACTTCAAGTTGAAAATCGAAGATTAGAAGAACAGATTAAAAACTTGACTGCCAAGAAAGAACGTCTTCAGCTGTTGAACGCACAGCTCTCAGTGCCTTTCCCAGCGATAACAACAAACCCCAGCCCATCTCACCAGATCCACACATACACAGCCCAGGCTGGTGAGTACCAAAGCACTTTGTTTCTTAATGTCATGTATACAATGAACAGTAACTGGCTACCAGTTACATGAAGAAGGTAAGTTATCTCTAAGGACAGAGACAGCCCTAGTAATTCCCTTGGATTTGTTTTCACTTCAATGTATAGTTTAATGGTAAAATTTATTTAAATGTAATATTTCATTATTGACATAAAGCTACAGTATTCAACACAAAGAAACCTACTTTTTCCCTTACTGCCATTTAAATAAGTGTTAGAAGTAACAGGACTATGGGCTTTAGCATCTGCTTTTAAATAGCACCTTTAACCTTACACATAATACAGTTAATAATAGCATCCATGTTCTTTATCTTTTCCTGTTTCTAGCTCCTACTACTGATTCATTGAACAGCAGTAAGAGCCCACATATAGGAAACAGCTTTTTACCTGACAATTCTCTTCCTGTATTAAATCAGGTAAGTGGTTTTGTGTGTGTGGTTATGTTCATTTGTGTGTTTTACTTGCGAAACTGCACATTACACTAAGTGATTTAAACTTATGTTAAACAGTCTTGCTGTGCTCTCTGCAACTTTGGCTTTATTCTCTGTGCACTAGGACTTGACTTCCAGTGGACAAAGCACCAGCAGTTCTTCTGCTCTTTCCACTCCCCCTCCTGCTGGGCAGAGTCCAGCTCAGCAAGGCTCTGGAGTCAGTGGGGTTCAGCAGGTGAATGGAGTGACAGTGGGGGCGCTAGCTAGTGGAATGCAGACTGTCACGTCCACCATTCCTGCTGTGTCCGCGGTGGGTGGAATAATTGGAGCTTTGCCAGGTAACCAACTGGCAATTAACGGCATTGTAGGAGCTTTAAATGGCGTTATTCAGACTCCAGTCACACTATCCCAGAACCCTGCCCCTCTCACCCACACCAGTGTACCACCTAACGCAGCACATCCGATGCCGGCCACCGCACTGACTAACAGGTAAGACACATCAGTATGCTGTCGGCGCCATTGTCGTCGTTATCGTCATTATTATCGTCGTTATTTTCCATGCAACTTGTTATCAGTGTTGTTTTTGTTTTAGGTTAGGCTTTTAAATGTATTTTGTAGATGTTTTCTAGGAAAAATTAGGTGCTGGTTTCTCATGGTATACTTGTTTTATAAACTGATATATGCAATTCAATTAAAAATCCATTTTGGTATCCTATTAAATATATTGTGTTGAAAATGTCAGTCCTGATCTGTGATATCTATCTTTAAAATGTTGCTTCTTCTTATTACATACACGTATACTAAATTTTAAAAAGGTATTTTTGTGGCAATCACATGATTCTGGCTCTTCAAATTTTAACAGCACAGTTTTGATACTTGTCTACCTCAGGTTTTGATGAGGTGAGGGACAGATGAATACTTTATTAAAAGCACATACGTTTATACCTGTTTAAACTAACTTCTTGACTGAGTTTATGTTACTTGACAGTTGAGTTTTCGTATATAAGGAGAAAGGATGATTTGTACATAATGCAGTAGTTAAAATGAGTTTGTTAATACCCAGTGAAGAGGCTGCCTTTTCCCGTCCCCCGAGAAGGGCACAGTAGAGACTAAGGCTGTGATGGTTTTTCAGTGCCTCGGGACTGGGGCTGCTGTCGGACCAGCAGAGGCAGATGTTTATCCAGCAACAGCAGTTCCAGCAGCTCTTGAACTCCCAGCAGCTCACACCCGTAAGTTCTTTGTTTGACAGTGTTTTTTTTTTTTTTTTTTGTCTGTAGCTTGTGTGCTGACTGTAATAGTGGATGTGTATCTTAGAAGTTGTCCTGCCCTTTGGCATAGCTGTACCACACTTTGGGGGTTGATGTTTTACAAATGTTAGAACTGGTATCCTGCTGAGTAGACTGGGGGATTGGACGCCAGCTGTGTTTTCCTGGCAGTTGATTCTGAGAGGAAAGGTAGGGGGTGCACATACTTGCATCACAATACTTTCCCTCCGGAAGGATGAGGGCAGGCATTAAATAGTCAAAGGATGACATATGGTGAGGGGGAGGCCATTTCACTTTCCCTTTTGTGGTATTGTGACCTGACCTCACCTGTGATCGGCTTACTGGCCTCCGCAATGTCCCGTGGCAGCCCATCTCCCTCATAGTAAATGGGCTGACCCAGGCTCCTCGGACGCCACATTAGAAGCATGGTTGTTTCCTGGCTCTAGCAGCCACATCAGGCGTGCCGGTTGTGCTTTGCTCATTCTTACTTCCTTTCTTCAAGAACTCATTGACGGATAGCAAGGTGAATAAGGCATGGTCCTTACTAAGGGAGTAGAAACAGTTTATGTCAGGAGGGAGAAGATGGGCTCCATGGTAGAAACTGGAGTCACTAGCCAGAAAATTCATTGCCGCCTCTGGTATGGTGCTGTAGAATTGTAGTGTATTGTAATGGAAACAAGAAAAGGAACCCGGACACTTGGATATTGACCTTTACAGAGACATAGAGGAACAGAAGGCAGTTTTCCTGAGAAGTAGTAATTCCATTACCACATATAGTTCATCCTTCAAGCCCATCTGCCATTTTTTTTATCTGTAAATCAAAAATATTAAAAATATTTATCTGTACTGGACCCGAATATTTTTTTTTGCTATAATTTCCTAAACAATGCTGTAACTAGATACCATTTCCTTTATATCCTAGCAATAATTTTCTTCTAAGTCTATGGGAGAACACCCAGGGTAGTACAAGTGCTGCCTGTTCTGGAGACGGCCTTGGTGTGTAGGCTGCCTCATCGGCCTCCAATCTCCGTCTCTTCAAGTAGTTCATTTTAGGCATGTGTCAGCAAATCTAGCTTTCATTTTGGTTTTTTAATAAATATGGAAATATTATGACAGTATGTTTTCATTTTAATCCCAGGTTTGGGTTATGGGTTGCTTCAGGTTGTCCACAGCAGCCAAGTATGATTTATTTGCCCTGTGCTTGATCAGAGGCAATGACTTTGTCAGGTGCAGATAGTTTGTGTGATGGTGTGACATTTGGAATTCTGGGAACTCTTCTGAGGGTACATAAATGCTAGGACCCTGAGGGTGGGGTGGATCATTGGTTGGTTGCTGTTGGTCACCATGTATTGAGTAGTTGTGTACACAGAGTAAGAAATTAGATATCCTGATGGTGAAGCTCCAACTTGCTTGAAAGAAGCCGATGCCTCCAATCAGCAGGAAGTAGTCTAAGGGTAACATCACGCCCTTTCTCCTCTCCAGTCTACTCAGTGTTAGGTGGTTAGAGGGGCGGAGAAGGGTGGGAGGAGCAAAAGCCTTGCCATGGCAGCACACACTGGCTGTATGAGATGGTTTCCAAAGCCAGACAGTCACCTTTTACTTGTGCACCACTGACATTTGTGTCATGCCCCTACACCTTCCTGATCTGGCCGTCACATTTGATAGCTGATCTTTACCCAACGTTGATGGCGTCACAGTCCTTTTTGGATTCTCAATCTGGGTTGTCTCTTTCCTTCAACCTTCTTACCTAGGTGCCCTCCACTCTCTGATGTTTCCGTTTGGTCTTGAGAGTAGACCTCAGCTTATTGCATAGCCCACCTGACACCCTGAGGGCAGTTTCAGCCAGTTATACCAGCCTGCCTTTCCCAGCTCCAACCAAAGTAAAAATTGTACAGTCTTTTTCCATTTTTGTTCTTTCCTTTGTTGGAAATACTACTGTGACTTCATGAAGAAACCTCTCATTTAACCGGTGGCACACACCTTTAACCACTGAATGCTGACTCAGGAGATGGGTAGGCACTCTATGGGATGAGGTTCAGGCCATACAAGTCTATAATACTGAGACAGTATCTGCCCCAATCCCCAGCCAACTCTAATCAGCCAGCAGTCAGTCAGTCAGTCAGTCAGTCTGCCCAAAATCATTCCAGATTTCATATCTTCCCTTCTTTTTGCCTGCCAGTCTCACTGGGCTCTCAAGGGTCTAGGATCTTGCTAGACAATCTCCCACTGAGGCCCAAGAAATGCCCTCCTTCTTCCTCATCCCTGTGGTAGTGCTAATCTCTTTCCAGTCTTTCTCCACTCTTAATTTGGCGGAGCTGCTCTGACTGCTACATTCTTCTGACTTGGTTTCTTAGCAATCACCATATAACAGGGAGGGACCTTCACCTACCATGCAACCCAAGTAGCTAACACAGTGCCTGTCAGTCAGCACCCTGGAAATCTTGAATGGAATTCACGCTGAAGAAGGAAGAATTAAACTGCAGCAAGAAAATATCTTCTGTTAGGAGTTGATGGCCACTTTCAGAAATCGTTGAAAAAGAATTATGTACAGGGTTTGGTCCATGTGAGGAATTCTATAGTAACTATTTATAATGACCTTGTTTTAGTTTGTTTCTCTATTGCTGTGACAAAGCCCTGACCAAAGCAACTAGGCAAGTGTTTATTTTGGCTTATAGGCTTCCTGCCATCTAGGGACAGCGCAGCAGGACCTCAGGGCAGGAACTGAGGTAGAGCCGTGGGTGACCTGCCTTGCTCCTTGTGGTTTGTCAAAGCTGTTTTCTTAGCCATCCCAGGACCACCTGCCTAGGGGTGGGTGGTGCTGTCTACTGTGGGCTAACATCATTCGGCAGTCAAGACAGTGTGTAACAGACTTCCCTATAGGCCAATCTGATTGAGGCATTTTCTCAATTGAGGGTCCCTTTTAAGGTGACCTGCTTGTGTGTTAACGAAGCCAAGCAGCACAGCACACAACTGCTGCTGTTTCTGTTCTCTGGTCTTCAGGGGCAGCCTCAGTTGAGTACACTCCTCTTGTATTTGCTCGCTGTTTTAAAAATGGGCAGTTCAGCTGGGTGGCGGCAGCAGCATCATCATCATACACTTTTAATCCCGGCAGAGGCAGAGAGGTAGGCGGATCTAACGAAAATCAGCTATTCAGTCAGTCAGTCATTCAGTCAACCAAAAATGGTCAGTTCCCAAGTAGTGCTGTGTTATTACCTAGTGCAATTACTTTCCTAGATGCTGGTCTTTATTTTGTTTGTTCTTAAACAGATCTCACCATAGAGTTTTGGCTGGCATGGCACTGTGTAGACCAAGCTATCCTGGAAAGTCATAGAGATGAATCTCTGCTTGCCAAATGCTGGGAGTGAAGGCCTGTGCTGCCACACTCAGCTCTTGTTCTTTTAGTGTGGCTGTGATTTAAATAATACTATAGAAGAGAGATGGAGAAGGCAGATTTTGCAGACTCTCCAGCTGAAGCTCATGTTTTCCCCATTCTTGCTGAAGGAACAGCATCAGGCCTTCCTGTACCAGCTGATGCAGCAGCAGCACCACCCACCCGAGCTCCAGCAGCTGCAGCTTCCAGGGCCCACGCAGATTCCCATCAACAACCTCCTTGCAGGCGCTCAGGCCCCCCCACTTCACACGGCTGCCACCAACCCCTTCCTCACCATCCACGGGGACAGCACAAGCCAGAAAGTCACAGTAAGTATGTTTTGTGCTGCACCTTGGAGGCGGGGTTCATAGGGAGCCGAGTTGGATGGTCTTGTCTTTTTCATGGTATTCCTCTGATATTTCCTTCTCAGGACCAGTTGTTTTAGCAGCTGGATATATTGCAAACAGAGTGTCTAAGCCACTTTAATTCACATGTCCCTTAAGTATGTCAATTCAAATTTGCATATAAGGCTCTAAGACCATTTATAATACAGCATTTTCTAAAATGTTTTGTTAGCAAGATTATGAGAGAGCCCATTCAAATCAAATTGTTTTTTTCTTTTTTTAAAAAGGAGACTGTTTAATCTGACTAGAATTTTTATGGAATTTTTCTCCTTTTAATTATATATGTTTTATTATCTTGTTCCAACTTGCTTTTAAAATGCATTTGCCTTTTTGATATGCTAAATACACAAAATTAGGTAAAGGTAAAGTTAGCCCAACCTGCACATGGGCTCATGTTTTAGGAAGGAGCAGAGAGCATGGAGACCTGGTGCCAGGAGGGGAGAGATGGAGAAAGGCCCCACGGGATAGGGGCAAATGTGAACACTGATAAACCACGTCTATTCCTTTGAGATTTTCCTCGTTTTAATTTTAACCTTCAGAAACATAAGTTTTCATTTAGTGATATATACTGGGCTAATTGCTGAGTGCTTTCTGTCTGTCTTCTTGCTGTGTGCCTGCTTCCTGAGTGAGTGCCCTCGTCATAGATCTTGCCTCCTTTCCGTGTCAGCGCTTCAGTGTTTATATGGACGTTTGATACAGTTTACTGTGCTTTTGCTCATGGATATTTTCCGCATTAAAAAGATTAATTTTTAATGGAAGAAACACAATAAGTAATCAGTAATCAGACTCACGGGCTTCAGTGCCCATCTGTAAGCTCAGCTGCTTGGGTTGCTGAGGCTGAGGATCATGAGTTTGGGGCCTGAACCATATAGGAGGGACCACATCTCTGTCTCTCTCTCTCTGTCCCTTCTCTCTTCACTCCTCCCTCCCCTTGACACAACCTCCTCCAAGATAGGTTCTCTGTCTAGTCCTGGCTGTCCAGATTCACTTTGTAGACTGGGGTGGCCTTGAACTCATAGGACCTGGTGTCTGTCTCTGATCCCTCATCTTGGGATTAAAAGACAGGTGCTGCCACACCTTGCTGAGACCAAATGTCAGACAAAACCAATAGGAAGCTGGGTTGAGAGGGAAGCAAGGTGTCCCTCCTTGGGTTCCAAGATCCATGGAGGACAACATCAAGTAATTTCAGTTCTTTAACATGGTGGGTGGAACACCACTTAGAATGAATGGGTAAGAGCTAAGAGGCTCAGCTCAGAACATATACAACTGCAGGGTCAACTCTGGCCTTTTCCTAGCCCTTAGAAACTCAGAACTGGCCATACCTTGCTCCTCCTCTGGAAAGGTGGATCCAGGAAGGTGATGGTGCTCCATCCTGTTCCTGGAATCGTATCCAAGGATGGTCCACCACCTTTGAGCCTTTTCATGTGCTCAGTGTGGTGATAGGAAGTCCTTCTTAGAAAATCCATGTTCTCTGTACCGAAGAGTAGCTGACTTGAGATGTCACTTGCACCCATTGAATCAATGATAGTCTGTTAGAGGGCATTATCTCGTCTTGGCCAACATTGGTGGAACTAATGCTTCTAATTTTTGTTTTAAACTGCAGAGACTTAGTGATAAAACTGGGCCTGTAGCTCAAGAGAAAAGTTGACAGTTGAAAGTCGCCAGAACCTGCCTCTCCTGCTGTCTTGTGCTTCACTGGCTGCCACAGTGTTTGCAGCAGCTATGAAGAAGGGCGGCGGGAACGCACAGGGAAAGATACCACACACGCCCTGCTAGGCTCTGAATAATTTTCTTGTTGCTTTGTTGCACTAAAATGGAATTCCTATATCCCCATCCCCTACCAAGGTTTTTGAACTTTGGAAGAAAAAATTAATAACTTTTTGTCAATGAAATAATTCACATGAAATGAGTTTACCAATTCAAGAAAAATGTAATGTACTTGGTGCACAGCTTGTTTTATTACAAATTGGAGACTTATAAAGCTAAAGACTATTCTATTTGCAAACCACTTGGTTTTATCATAAAAGTTGGAAATATGAAATATCTTATTGGGATAAAGTGTGCTTGTTCCATGGGGTAGATCTTAAGTTTTGAGAACCGATTTCTTCTCTTGCAGTGTTGTATTCACTAAATATTGTGATTATACAGACCTTCAACTGGGGATTTGCAAATGTTATTTTAAAAACTTCATTTCTAATGAGATTTGTCCATTTGGAGATCAAATTAGGATGGAGATAACATCTTCTGCTAACAGTAATTTTCTTTCGCTCCCCTTCCCCCCATTTTTTTTTTTAATGTGTGTGTTAAAACTTACCCTTTTTTAAAATGAAATCTTTAAATGAGATACTGAGTTAAGCGAGTTCTAGGGCTGCTGGGAGAACCAGATCAATTGGAAGTGAACAGTTTCTTTCGGAAAAGAGACACCAATGTGGAAACTGCTGGAAGTTTCTGGCATCAATCAAGTGCCTGTTGGGACCTCCCTGGGGAGAAAGCAGGGTAGGCCATCTGTGCCAGCAGCCTTCCCCATGCTTCTGCCTTTGTTGAACCTTTGTGCGCCACCATAGCTCAGGCAAACTGACCGTCCATGAGCAAGCAGGTCGGTTTGGGAAGAGTTTATGTATTTATTTCATCGGTCTCTTAAAACCACCCACTGGAACAATCATGGGGCCACCATGGTTTCTAAAACCTGTCCCATAGCCTTTTGAGTCTGAGTAGCCATGCTCTTGATTGTGGCAATATGGCAGACTAGTAGGTCAAACGATTGGGGATAGAATCATTGATCTGTTTCTGAAACACAGGAATTACGAGTGGAAAAACCCAGCTGCAGATGGACGTCCACTGTGCTTAGCTGGAAGGACGCGCTAGCTCTGCAGTGTGTCTCCTGTGACACTGCACACGTCTTACCTCACTTCTGTAAATATGGTTGTGAATCTGTTTTGTAATGTGAAAAATTCATAAGATAACATTGATATTTTGATTTGTAATATTTCTAATTGGTAGATTTAATTGAAAAGTAAAATTAATTTATTTTTATATGTTCAGGGGAATTTTAAAGAAAGTCAAACCTTTTGTAGATAATTTAAAAGAATCAGTGTGGTTTATTTTACATATTTAACCCACTGGTTGTTATTCTGTAACAATTTGTATAAATGGTAAATTTTTGAATGTGCTGTTATTTTACTTAGATGTAAAATTCCACATGTATTAAAATGTACAAAGTTTTTGTTAATAAAATTTAATGATGTTTATAGCCCTGTGCCCTTTATTTTTGGAGAAGTGGTTGTCCCGAACTCCTGTGCAGTGTTTCCCAGCACTGTGGGCATGTTTTATTGGGAGTTTGTCTTGGAGTTGTCCAATTTCTCCGGGGTAGGCCATGGGCCATGCGGAACAGCATGGGGCCGCTCAGCTGCGTCCAGAGGTGGCAGGTGACTGTTGAGAGAGGGTGGGTGAGCATCCACAGTAATAAGGGAATCAGCTCTAGAGGAGACATTTATTTATAGCACATTGTAAAAAAGTGGCATGCACACTTGATTAAAAAGTAAATTCTGTTGTTCACATATTTAGAGTAAATGAGAGGGGCATTCTTCAAAACACAAAAAACACATGTGTCCAGTGATCCTTGGGTCATGGATACACCATAATTTATTTACCCCAGACATAATTGAGTCCAGAGTATAGAGATGCATGTTATTTCTTTTTGGTAATTAAGAATTTAGTGAACAGGAAAAGACCTAATCTTTGGCTCCTAACTATATTTTGTTTTAATAGGGACCATGTATCCTTGCCAGCCTTGGACTCTCTGTAGGTAGCTAAGGTTGCCCTTGAACTTGTAGTTCTTTTTCCATTAAATCCTGGGTAGTGGGATTTCAGGTGTGTGCTGTCACCTAGCTTCTGTGGTGCTATGGATAGAACCAAGGACTCCCTGCAATTAGTCTCTGGCTGAGCTTCATCTCCAGCCCTAGGTTTCCAACTTAATTGCAGAGTGAATTAGATGAACTGTAGGAAGAGACAAAGAAACTGATTTTTAGAAAGTCTTTTCTGTTAGCCAGATGTGTTGATGACACCCGCATCTCCAACACCAGCTGCTTTGGCAGAGGACCCAGGTTTAGTTCCCGGCATACACATGGTGACCCAGCTGTCTGTAACTCAGAGGGTCTAACACCTTCTTTTGACCTCTGTAACCACAAGGCACGCAGATGGTACATTTATATATATGCAAACATTCAACCAAAATAAAAAGTTTAAAATAGGAAGGCTATATTAAAGACCATCACTCAGCTAAGATGGCAGATGCAGTTCTGTTTAATCTTCACTCTGCAGAGAATCCATTGTACAGGAAAGATTCCTCTGCTTTACCAGTTCCTTTCTTAAAAGCATGACCTTTACCTTGTACGTTCTTCATCTGGCTAGGACAGGTGGGTGGCTGATTTTGGAGGTGGCACTGGTACCCAGGTCAGTATGTCTCCTGGACAGCACTTGTAGTTTGCTAACTTTGAGCAACTTATCACCTCATCTTGTGGTCTGTGATTATGTCGGGCATCACTCTGAAGCACTGGATGCTAAAGCCAAGGAGATCAGGGCACTAAATTGGTGTCCATTTGCTATTGCTACATGGTTCATGTACTTCTCAAATCCAGGGGAGACTGCTACAGTCGAGTGTGGTGGTGTAATCCCAGCACTTAGGAGGTAGAGTCGAGAAAGTTATCCATGTTGAAGCTCGGAAACCAGCAGAAGAAAATGAACCAGCTACCTCTGTAGCCTGTCCAAATTAAAGCAAGTCTTTAAAAGGAAATAGGTGGCTTCTGCCGCACTGGAGCTAGGAACTTGGGCCTGGAGGGTTGGCTCCTACTTTACTGCTGAGCTGTGTCCCACCCAGGAAATTTTGTAAGTCTCTCATGGTCCAGCCTACAGTTACTCCTTTCTCACTGTTAGCAGTGAAGTAAAGGACACTCAAGCACCCTGTCACCAAAGAGGAAAGACTAGAAAAAAAAAAAAAAAAAAAAGAGGACCCCCCGCCCCCATTCTCTCCAGTCTTTATGATACACACATATACACCCCATTTAAAACATTTTCCTTACACTTCCTATAGTTATTGTGCATATGCAGATTTTTTTTACCTACTTTTGTTATTTATTAAAGTGGCACATACTAGTTTAGATTTTAGGAGCTGAATTTTTTTATTGCTTAAGTTTCTTTCTGGTAAACCTGTGTTTCCACCATGGCCACCACCTCCAGGAGGCCAGTTGGGCCTGCTTGCCAGATGTGGACTCCTATCTTGGAAAGGAAGGGATGGGGAACAGCCATCGAGTACATGGCCACCAGCACTCCAGCTGTATGCAGTCCTATCGTAATTGCATGCTCTTTGGTAGGTGCTAGACTTTAAGTGGGGAAGGATTAGGGGAGCCTTGGGAAGCCACCATCCCTGCTGGGTGCAGACCTTCCAATGTGGCTGCTTTAAGGTCACCTCTGCTCCTACCCATAAGCCCTCATCCACTGCTCTGTAAGCAACCCTCATAAACTGGTTATCCTACATGTAATTTGGACTTGTTGGTTTGTCTTTTGAGACATTAGGTGGAGGGATAGACGTTGAGTTTTGGCAACAGCTCATCACCCTACCTAAGAGGCCTTACTTCCTAAAAGTAACATACTGGAATTGATGTGTCATTGTGTAGAACTGGACGTGACCACAAAAAACAAAAAGCACAATACAGCAGTTTTTGTTCGGCAGCAGTTTGAAGTTCCTTCTAAAGTTTCAAACAAGGGGCTGGACTGAAATTCAATTTCTGTCGAAGTTTCAAGCGAAAGCAAGAAATTCCTTAACATTTTTAGGGTACATGTATTCGTGTTCATGTGTATATGTGGGCTGGGAATGTGTGTGACGTGCCACAGTATAAACGCAGAAGTCAGAGGACAGACAGCTTCTGTGAACATGTGCTTGCTGGCTGGGGAGTGAGCTCTGCTTGGCAGGCTCATCAGCCAGTGGCTTTATCCACTGAGTCACCTTCCACTGGACAAACTCTGTTTCCCTCCTTGGCTGGCCAACAGGAGGCCTCATATTTCTGGCACCAAAGCCTGCTTCTCTCAGGGCACTCAGTCTCCTGCTGTGAGCAGGTCTGTGCTTTTCTTAGCCAGTGCAGACACAGGCAGCTTTGGATAAGTAGATGCCTGCTTCTTTTGCAATGGGTTGAGTCTTCTGTGCATTTGAATCCCACTGTGAGGGATTCTGCTCGACACTGACCTGGGCCTTGGAGGATGGACCACCCTGGCCTCACGGCTTCTACCTCTCCATAATTCTGAATCCCCATGGGGTAAAGAAGTTTGTTTCCCCAAGAGCCTCCACCCCAGACCTGCAGTGGGCAGCTCTGGGGTTCAGTGAACCTGACATCGCAGTGCCCCAAAGAGCCCCCGGCTTGGGTTGTTGAAGAGACACAAGTCACATCCTCATTAGGCATAGGTCCTGACTTGCTCAGTGGCCTCTGGTTCCTGAAGTGTATGCCTTGGGCTACCTGAAGCAAACAAGGAGTCTACCCATAATAGATCAAGGACCCCAGACAGGGATGTGAGCTTACATGGGAGGAACCGCTCTTGGCTGTCAGCTTCACCACCAACACTGTTGATACTCAATGACAGTTAAGAAACCTGCGCAACCATGTAAAAAATGAACATCGCTCTTGAGAAGCTGGGTGCTCAAAGACTTCAGGCAGATTCATCATTCTGCCATTTCCAACTACTTAGCACAAATGTGTTTTTTTTTCAGAGGAGTTGGGAGTAAAAACAACTTAGCTCAAGAGACGTCTCCCATCTCCTGCAAGGTGTGGCCACAGAGAACAGACCTGGGCATGTAGAAGGTAGTTACGGAGAGGGCTCACAGGGACAGCACCCAAAGCAGCTACTCTCAAAGGTCCTGGCTGTTGTCAGGTGTCCGATGGATCCATGCATGCCGAAGACATGAGACTGTCCTGGACTGTAAAGGCAATGTCTCAGTGACAGTCCATATCTATGCAGAGTGGCACCTGGCTGGTGTCACTTTGGTGAGCAGCTGTCAAAGGCTTAAAGATGTGGCTGGAGATGGGGTTGGTGAGTCCCTCTCATCCAACAAGGATAAAATAATTGACATGGTAATTCATGGCTGCAGCCAACTTGTCTACAGAACAAGAAGGTAGGTGGGAGGAGGATTGCTGGCAGAGAACTGGGGAAGCTGGTGGAGGTGGGAGGTGCAGGGCGTTCCTTAGCTGACTTAGGTTGAGAGGTTCGGGCCTCTACTTCCCAGGGTTTAGCCACCTGGTGCTCAAACAGTCACAGATACTGCCCCATTTGGAGGTACCTGCTGTTCATAGACCACGGCCCCTTAGGAGGCATTCTCCCCTGCCTCTGGGGGCTAGACATCTAATATATGTACCTGTTTGGTACTAGAGCAACCCAACCCTTCAGGATCCCAATTTTCTGTGAAGAATGGCTTTCCTGGAAGCCCAGATGGTCACAGGATGCTGTGCTGGTGCCTCGTCTTCTTACTGACTGGAGGAGAGTGAGCCAGCTTGTACTCCAGTACCGACCAGCTGTATTTCCAGTGTTTCCGATGCAGAACTCACTGTGTAGACCAACTTCAAACTTGTAGCCCCTCAGCTCTTAGCCTCCTGGGTGCTAGGATTACAGATGTGTTCCACATGTTCTGCCCTAAGACACACTTGGTTTTAGAAGCCCAGACATAGACGTCACAAGCTTCACGATAGAAGCCTGAGCTGGGACCTCAGCTGGGTCAGACTACTTTGTTTCTCCTATACGCTTGTCTGCCCTAGATGGGAAAGTGCAGGATGGGGCCGACCTGAAATGTGTAGTAACCACTCCTAGGTCATAATCTCCAGGGCTCTGACTATCCTGGCCATCTCACCTCTGTCAGGCTGGGAGTGGCCTCTCTTACCTATGTCTCCATGGTCTTTCACAGCTGAGGGGACAAAGGTCTGCCCCAGGACACATGTTGTTTGTTGCCATTTCACTTCTCAGCTGCTCCTGTGGGAGCCAGTTGAGTCTGGGGTGCAGTTTCCACAGGGTTAGAGACCCGAGCCTGCCTTTGTTGTCTGAGCTCAGTGAAGGGCATGGCTCACCCAGCTCCCCGTCCTCCTGGGTGCAGTTGCTCACAGAGCAGAGGGTGACCTCGGACACCATGCAGATGCTGAGTCATGTGCTGTAGACACTTCCATGATTTTTGGGTTAGGCAGGCTATGTAACAGCAAGTGACAGGTTTTAAAGGAAGGCCCAGCAGATGTCACAGTTCAAAGAGGAAAAAAAGCAAAAGAGGAGTAAAGAGGACACTGAGAAAGAGAACCCACCTCCTTTGTTTCCATGGAAACTTTGTGGCACATGTCTGTGTGCCAGCCTTGCTCTATGTAACCCTACTCTTGGTAATTCAGGTCTGAAACAATCACAGTGGCTTGTCATTTCTGCCAGCCAGCCCCAGGTCACGCTGGTTTATCTCTAACCGTGTCTCATTGCTAAGTCCCAGCCATAGCTTTGGCTACTTGTTTGTTTGTTTTGGTTTGCTATTGTTTGTAGCCTTGGATGTCTTGGTTGGGTAGAAGAGGCTGGCCTCAAGTTCATAAGGACCCTGCCTCTGCTTCCTGAGTGTTGGGATTAAAGGCTGTGCCACCATGCCCAGCTCCTTTGGTTCTATTATTAAGAGAACCTATTCCATTCACATGCTCCACTACCTACCTGCTCACTAGAACACTATTTGAACTTGACAATGTGGTGAAGTTAAGTCTGCAAACACCCCACCCTCCCCTGGAGACACAAGGAAGGCCTGTAAACAGCACCTTACAACATCTATAATTGATTGACTTTTTTCCTTTCTTTTTTTTTCTTTTCTTTCTTTCTTTTTTTCTTTTTTTTTTCCTTTTTTTTTTTCTTTCTTTTTTTTTTTTTTTTTTTTTTTACTAAGGCACATGACGTTTAGAAATACTGAGGTACAAAATGTAAGTTTCTGTGTGAGATTTTGGAAAAAGATGATGGGTCACGGTCATCTTCCAGAAGGTTCAGCTTTTAGCTTGCTTTTTCTTTTGGACTAGTTCAACCAGCAGTTTGTATCTAGCAATACAGTCTTCCTGTGGGAAACAGAGAGAGAGGTGGTGGCAGTTATTTCTTGAGTCAGTGCCCCTGGTGCTCTGAAGCTTACCGTGAAGTACCCTGGGACAGCCTAGCTGGTCCCCAGCAGACCTGGTCAGAGAAGACCTACTGCAAGGACAGCCAAGGTCATGGTGTTGCAGTGTGACGTCCCGACATCAGCTTGCTAACTGCGTCTATCATAGGAAGGCCACTCACCATATCCCATTTCTGAGAAACCAAGAAGCCTGGGGCCACAATGCTTTGGATGTGCCTCTCCTGGTGGCTGCTAGAACTTTCCCATGTGAGACACAGCACCCAACTAGCACTGAAGGCTGCCATACTGAGTGGAACTTAGATGGAGAGGGTGGAAGGGAGCGGTTCATTATTTTCAGGTGGACATGATGTATATTTTATAGCCTGTTCTCCTGTCTAGAGGATGTCAACCCTATGGCACTGTATGTTAATTCAGGGTTCTAAACAGTGTCCTTCCTCAGGTACCCAGGACAGGATGGGTACAGCAGCGTAGGGTGAGCATCTTGTAGTGAGTGCCTCTGTGCATCCCAACACCATCCTCCCACACCTTCAGAGCATTAGCACAGGAACAGCTGTGGCCACTCAGCATTTGGCCCTCAACAGGACAGGTGGGTAGTGCTGAGGTCTGAGCAGGCAGGAGGCAGTGTCTTGTGACAGGGCCTGCATGCCCACCACAGCAGCTGAGACCACCCCTGCTGTGCCTGTGGTGTTAGGCTATAGTCAAAGCTAAGGGATGCCTGTGGGGCTCGGGAGCCTTGCTCCTCTCTGGGGCAAACAAGAAGGTTCTGCGCCCTCTCTGCTGCTTTAATTTTGAGCAAACCTCAACTCATCACACATGTAAATGGCTGAGTCTGACAGAAGTTAGAGTAACTCAATGAAATAATTACCTTTGGCAAACTGACTGGAGAGATTGGAAGAATTTGTGTTTCCCAGCGAGATAAACTGCTAATGGCTTATTTTTCTCCTCAGAAACTCAGTTTCATCATTGTAAAGTAGGTGACAGATAACTAGACCCGTGCACTAAGGGACATGCATGGCCACAAGCTAGGCTTTCCAGCATAGAATTTCAATTAAAGAAAATAGGTATGTAAATGAACATCACTGTGCCCAGAGGCTACTTTTCACTTCTCAGTGCTGCAGGTGCCTCACACTTGGAGCACAGCCTACAAGGAGGACGCTGTGCTGGGGAGGAATGGCGGCTGTGGAAACACTCACTACACAGGAGCTCCAAGACTCCAAATGCAGACCACGGTGGGGGAGGCTCGACTGGCTCTCTGCAGGTCCCTTCCTCTGCTTGTCTTTGAGAATGATGGATCAGCAGCTGCTCAGAGCTCTTGATGAGAGTCAATTATAAAGGGCCTACGTCCTGAAACTCAGTCACAGATTAAGGGTCAACTGTATACTGTCCCACATGAACACCCCTACCTTTGGGTGGTGAAGTGCCACCAAAACCAAACCACTGCAAAACTGAGTTACCTGACAGTGTAAGTTTGGGTTGGTGGCTCAGCTAACCCTTTGGGTTATCCTTGTCACAGAGCTAGAGGACCCTACCCCACCTTCTGTGGAGCAGGGACATTTCTTGCCATCTCTGCTTCACTCAGACTGTCCTTCCTGAGTAGGATGAACTTTTTAGTAGGCTGACAGGCTGCAGTGGGAAGTTTGTTTGTTTTTTTAAATATACATGTGTATATATACATACACATTATATACCACATATATCTATTATAAAATATATTACATTTGTTTGTGTGTATACATGAATACATGCTCGCACATGTGTGGCCAGAGAAATGTTGGGACAACTTGAGGGAGTTGGTTCTTTTTTCCACCATGTGAATTTCAGGGAAGTGGCCAGCAAGCCAGCTTGACAGCAAACAACCTTACCACTGGGAGCCATCTGGGCAGCCCAAGTTGTTTGACAGGTGGCCTTTCTTTGGAAACTAGCTGTTCTGTATCGTGACTACACTTAGCATCCTGACCTCGTTTCTACCTTGGCAAGTGTGCAGATTCTCAAGCTGAGGAGAGACTGAAGACAAAGGGGAAACACAAGGTCTTGTAGCCCGTGGGGGATGGAGAGGGCTGTAATCTGGGGAAGGAAGCATGGCCCCACCCACTCCAGTGCAGTGTTACATACCTTACTTTTAGATGGGACACATTTGGCTATTTTGTCCCATCGGTCAGAGGCTCCTTTTGGGTACTGCTGTAGTGCCAGTTCCAGGAGTTTCTGCTGACTCTGAGTCCAGGCCTCTTCTGCAGCATGAGCTCTTTCTTTTCTCTGTTTTTCTTCATCACTGGAATCATTTTGTTCTGATATATCGAAATCTTTTTGCCTTTTTCCTCTCAGCTTCTCCTCTGGCTCTATCCTGCTCACTACCTCTGCCACCTTGGCTGATTTCCGTCTCCGAGGTCGGGCTTCTGTGGCCACTGTCTCCTGCTCACCTTCAGCAGTCTCTTGCTCCTCGTCTTCCATGGCCCCCGCTGAGTCCTCCCTCTGGGTGATGATGTCATCTGGCAAGGCTGTGGCTATCTTGATTGGCCTGGACTTCTGAATGTTTGACTTGAGTTCAGAGAGCCTGATCATTCCTAGGAAGGACCACAGTACACAAAGAAGATATGTGAGCTCAGGCAGTGTGCTATGCATTTCACATGCACTGTCTTATCGACCGTTTCCACTATCAACAAGGGGAGTCATTCTCTGAATGCTAGACATGGAGTTGGAGCTGGTTCTGATCCCGTCTTTGTCCTAGTCACTGCTCTGAGGAATAATGGGAATATATGGCCAGACTGTGATCAAAGAGCAGGGACCCTTTAGAGAGGAAACTTGATATCTATTGGACAAGTGAAGGGATGCTCTAGAATCTAGGACCCATAAGTTCTATTAGCATAATTAAAACACACTAGGCAAGCATAGCACTGCACCTCCTCTGTAAACAGGCACAGGACAGTGGAAAAACTTGTACCCTCTATTTACGGTGTGTGCATGGGCAGTGTGTTCATGCCACAGGATATGTATGGAGGCCAGAGGACATTGTGGACCTTGGTTCTTTGCTTCCACAACGTGTGTCCCAGGGAATGGAACTTAGCTGGTCAGGCTGCTGGCAAGTCCCTTTTCCTGCTAAGCCATTACCACAGCCCAAGGAGAATTTATTTTATTTTAGAGACAGTTTCTCTGTAGACTTGCTCTGCAGACCAGACTGGCTTTTAATTTAGAGGTTCACCCAAGTTCTGCCTCCTAAAAATGTGTGCCACCTTGCCTGGCTTCAAGGTGAACTTTTACAAGCAGATAAAGGATTGTAGTAAAAGGTCAAGCCATTTACTTCACAAAGGAAAACAGACAAATGGGAACACACAAATAGAATTGAGTTGTGACCTTCAGTGATGAACCTGGCATGGGACAGAGGCAGGCAACCCCGAGTCTAACCTCATGTTCTGCAGGACTATAACCACTGGATGTGTCTCTAAGAAACCATGTTTAAACCTTATTTATTTCTACTTAATTCAAGCTTTAATTTATCTCTGTGTGTGTGCATGCACATGTGTGCCTGTGAGTGTGCTGGCTGCAGGCCGACACATGTCACCCTGTCACTCTCATTTTCCCTCATTACTTCATCTGGAGCAGCTGAGAAGCCCAGGGACCCTCCTGTCCCCACCTGTCAGCAGGAGAAGCAGGCACGCCGTGCTGAGCCCTCTCACCTGCGCCACAAGGACTGAATCCAGGTCTTCATGTCTGTGCTGCAGAAACTGTAACTGAGCCGTCTTCCTAGCCTCAAACATTAATTAAAAATAGCTAAATGTGGCGACTGGTTACCAAATTAGATTAGTATTTAGCTTCTTTGGAGGACAATTTGTTAAATGTAGATAAGCCTTAAAATATTCTTTAATTTATGGATTAGCACCATGTATCAATCAATAATGTCATTAATTATGAAACATACCAAAAAAGAATTTCAATATAAAGATAAAGGTGATTTGTTTGTTTCTTTATGAGACAAATTCTCTCTGTGTTGCCCTGGCTGTCCTGGAATTCACTCTGTAGACCAGGCTGGCCTCACATTCAGAGATCTATCTGTCTGCCTGTACTGGATTTAAAGACGTACATCACCATACAAGACTGGTGGTTTTTTGAAATAAATTTTATGGCATGTCAAGAAATGTTGACTTTCTTACTCTCTAAAATACACATCAGTATCCCTTCCTGAAACTCCTATTCAAAGTTTCTAGCATGCAGGGATTCCCAGTCTGCCCATGGAGAAGCCCGAACCTACATTCAAAGGAGCAGAAAATGGTAATCCCAGAGACCTAAGAATAGTTCTTGGTAGAGTCTGTCCACTCAAAAAAACAGTATGCCGCTGGCCACCACCATCTGGTTGCAGGCTGACATGCAGTTGATAATTTCTCGACCTAGCTTATCACAGTAAGAAACTGAGACTGTCTGGTGTGACAGGGAAGCTGTTCCCATAGCCAGAATCTGCACTGGCAGTGGTAGCTGGATGGGATGCATGCCCCACATAAACATGGACAACATTCATTTGCACACGCCCATTTTTCCGACCGAGGGGCACTTCCTAACCACCACTCTGGGTGTAAGTTCACCAGAAGGACTTGCAGTCAGGGCTCGTCCTTCGCAAGTCTGCTGCCGCTGCAGACTGAGTAACTTTCTCAGCTGACCTTATGTTCAGGAAACAAAATGCTAGGCTAATGAGACAGCTCTGGGGTTTGTGCTTGCCACAAAACCAAACGTGACATTCTGAGTTTGGCCACAGGACCCAGATTATAGAAGGAAGAACAGATACCCCCAATACACACCCTAAGGTTTTGGTTTCTACATGCACAAAGCAAAACAGAGATACACACATGCACATATTTAAAAGCACAGCAGAACTAGAAGAGGTGTATGAATGCCTAGCACAAGGGCTACTCTGTAAAATGACAGTTGGTCCTAGTTCTGCTTCCCTGTGCAGTGGGCGATGTGAGCATCCATTATAATTTTGTCTTTGTATTTACAAGGCCTTGGGCTATCAGGAAGAACTGGGACACTCTAGACAGTTCTAGACTGGCAAAAACTGCAATTTCACATGTGCAGGGATGCCAAAACTGACTGCTTTCTAAAAAGACTAAGTGAAATAAATAATAAATTATTCTGATGAAAATTTCATTAATAATACTGAAAAAATAGGAAAAAAAAATCACTGGATAAAATATCAAATTTACAAGTTAGCTCCAAAGTCTGTTATGATGTCGAGTATTTAATACCCATCATAGCTGATTAGCACAGTAAACAAGACACAAACAGTGATGTGGTGTTGCTGTGCTGGTAAGATTTAGCTTCAAGTAAGTCATTCTTAAACCACTCAGTCTTTCTTCCCACATTGCTGAGGACTGATCTTAGGGTTTCACATGTTCTGGTACTGATTAAAATCCCCAACCCCAATCTAGTTTTCAATTTTTTTTATTAAGTAAAACTTTTAATTTATTTCATGTGCATGTGTGACAAATTTTGTTGCAGATTAAGTAACTTTCTGCTGCTGTCCTTATTGTGTGAGAGGACACTTGTGGGTTCTAACATGTGGGCCCCACAGATTGAATTTAGGTTGTAAGGCTTGGCAGCAATCACACTTTTATCTGCCAAGTCATCTTGTTCACCAACATCAGCTGTCTCTGTAAACTGATGTAAGGCCACACAACCCTACCTCCACACACACTCACACATGCGCCTCTATGTTCTTCTGAAGTTCAGGCTGGGCTTGAACTTGCTATATAACTGAAAATGAACTCCTAATCCTCCTGTCTCTACATCCTATGGGACGGCAGGCATGTATCACCAAGCCCAGTAACAATCATTTTGGCCACAAAATAACATTTACAAGATAATATAAATAAGATATAGCACATGATAAAAGCTTTAAAGCATCTATTTTCCAAATGTTCTTCAACACAAATATATTTCCAAATAGTTACTTTCATATTCACTATTTAAACGTCACCTTTTATTGATTGAAAAATGTGAAAATTTATTCCACTAACTTTTAAGTGCCTCTGTGTGACATGGAGCAGGCTTGCTCTCCATGTTATTCAGAAGGTGTCGCCATGACACTATGAGCTCCCATCAGAGAATGAGCAACGAGGCCACGCCGGCCAGTTTTTTCTCTCAAGTCTCGGCCCACACGAGGCACCTGCTCTCTCAGAATGAACAGTGAGACTGCATTAATTGTGTAGTTTAAAGAAAGAAAACACGTCATTTCTCACTATTTTAGATTAAATATAAAGCAGGAGAAATCCTAATATAGTCTTCCTACCCTGCAAGGGACCATTTTTTCCTTCACCTCTCCACCCCTGCCCCTGTGTGTGTGTGTGTGTGTGTGTGTGTGTGTGTGTGTGTGTCCACTGAAATCTTTAATGCTTTACCTGGTAAGCATTCCACATTTTGTCTTCACCTCATTTTATTACTATTTAGCATTCATTAACGTCAGCGAAGGTAAGAACTAGGCGTTGGTCATCACTCTCATTCATTACTTATCTTCTAAACATAAGGCCTCATTAACCCTTATCAGCCTTCAATTTGAATAACTGAGGCTGGTCTCTTTCAAGTAGATTAAAGAACTATTCTGTATATTTTACGTTGGAGAACACCATTTCATAATTCTTTTTAAAGGAAAGCTGAATTGGGCAGTGGTGGAACATGCCTTAATTCCAGTACTTGGGAAGCAGATGTAGGTGGATCTCAGGGAGTCTGAGGCCAGCCTAGTCTGCAGTGTGAGTTCCAGGACAGCCAGCACTACAGATGTCTTACGGTGGGGTGTCAGAGGGATGGCAGTGATTGGGCATGCCTATAGAATCACAGAAGGTGCCTGGCAGTTTTTCATTGGAACCTGCAGTAGCTGTCTAACAACACATCCCTACAGAAAGTTCCGGAAGTGGACTTTCTTGCGATATGCTCCTGTTACTCTCTGCCCACATAAATCACTTGACTAGCGTAAGGAAGCTTAAAACTGTCTTTCCTAAAGCTAGGAGACCATCGTACTGAACCCGTCTGATGACACTGGGGGTCCCTGGTTGTGCTAACTCTTCACATCTTTAAACTTCATGTGCTGACCAGACTGATTTAGTGTCTATAATTCAGGGTCAGAGAAAGGATCAGTAGGTGTTTCTGGGAGAACTACCATCCCTAGCACTTAAAGAAGTTAGTATAAAGAGATTAATCTTGAAGAAACCTTGTCAGATTAGTGATAAAGTAGAAACTCACCAGGGGAGCTGGTGACTGAATCCTTCAGTTCCTTGGCTTTGGATGTCACCTATTTAAAAACATAAAGAGCAAGACATCTTACTTTCCACATGCTCTGCAGGTAAACTGATTGTTTCCATGTAATACCCATTTGAAGGAACAGGGGTCATGGAAACCGTAAGCAAGAAGACCCTCATTCCTCTGCGAGGGGCTGAGGAAGCCTTGAGTAAATATATAGAGTAGAAGTCCTCAGTGAGTGTGCGTAGTTGACAGGACCAACATCTCAGGCTCTTGGGGGTGGCAAAGCTTTCCTCCTGAGTGTGTACAAATGCAGACAACTGACCAGGGTGTGGCAGACTCATCTGCACATTCTTCCTCCAGGATGTCTGTGGCCTGAGAATGCCCAAAGACTCCTACTGTGACATCTCAACACCCCCCCCCAACTTGTGCTGCATGTAACACATGTGCTGGGATTCCCCTTGGCTGGGTTGCTGTGGTAACTGGTGCTCCATCTGAGCAAGCACAGTGCGACAGGGACCAGTTTCTCTCCCTTCGTCCACAGCTACTCCCAGCCTCACTGAAAATGGCAGCTCAGGCCAGGCAAGGCCCAAGAGAGTCAGTGTTTTGCTCTAAAATGCCCATCAAAGGTAGAATCAGAACCCAAATACTTTACTGATTTCAGTGCCAGTCAATTATACTAGACTGCTTTTAAGATAGTTTTAAAAGAGCTGTGCAAATGGGTCACTATTTTCAGTAAGGATCTCCAGAAACTGAATGCATCTCTTCACTGGAAGGCATTATACCTGTGAGAACAGTGGGGGCAGGGGAATAACACTCGTGCTAATCACATAACATTCTCCACACACAACAGAAACCCAGAATCACACAAGAGTGCACCACAGAAACATGTTTTGGGGTAAAAGCATATGGACCCAAGAAACAATATATTTCCGTCTGAGTGTGGACCTAAAGAAATAATCTGTCAGTGGCATTTACTAGTTAAGAATGGTGAGCGCCGAAACACTAATATACCAATTACCTCTTCAGGTTGTTTGGTTTTAAAGATTCGTTTTATGTGTATGGGTTTTTTCCTCCATGTGCACCACACGCATGTAGTGGCTGTGGAGGAAGGCAAGCAAGGGTGTCATACCCTGAAAATGAATTGACAAATGGTTGTGAGCCTCCAGGTGGTTGCTGTGAAGTGAACCAGGGTCTTTTGTGAGAGCAGCAAGTGCTCCTAACAGTTGAGACATCCCTCTACCCAACATGCTTAAGCTGGAAATCAGCTCTTAGCATGAGGTATGGACACACTTAGAGCATAGCAAATCATGCAGAAGGCAGAAGTAGAGAAAGCATCTCAGGCTGGTTAGAAACACTAATTTCACAGATGCTGCCTCCTATTCAAAAACAAGCTGAAATTGTCATCCAACACAGGTTCCTTTAATTTCTAAGTGTTTGTTTCTTTTCTTTCCTCTTTGTTTTGTTTTGTTTTGAGACCAGGTTCCTCTGTGTGTTCCTGGTTGTCCAGTGCCTTCTGAGTGCTGGGATTTAAGTCGAGTGCCACCACTGCTCGGCCTCCAGGTTTTTCTAATTAAAATTTTCCCATCCAAAATCTGATTACACTATCACATATGTTTCTTTTCCTTTGCATTTCCTTCACCTCTAGCTTCTGTTTTTATTTCTCCATTGGATACATCCCATAACTCTAACACTTGGCACTAGCAAGCTCCAGATAAAAGCAGATCTTAAGGCCTCCTCTTTTTCACCTCATGAAGTTTTCCCCAGAGGATCCTTGTTTCTCCCTTCTTGTATGCTTCTCCATCTCCTGTCCTGACTTGAGTTCACTCCTGACAGAGCTCTGAATAAGGCACATGTAAACATGTGTATGCACATAAATATAACAGCCATATTTAGGTGTATGACTCTTAGCCCATTTTGTAAATGTGAGGTCAGAAGAGAGTAAATAATGTGTGAGGTAAGGAACAGAGGCAAGAGGGGGTCTAAGCCTTTTGCTCCCAATCATGGTAACATACCATATTTGGAAATTAAATCTCTTATTTTATGGACAGACAGGTCAGGTGTTTCTTCACTACCACTACCACTGAATCTCATTCTGTTTGGGTCTGATAGGTCCACAGACTAAACAAACTTCACAGAAAACCAACACCATCGCTCTTAGAATAACTTCTCCGCATTCTGCACAGGTCTCCCTAGTGCACCCAGGCTGGTCTCACATTCATACCCTTGCTGAGGCTCTGGGTGTGTGCTCTGTTCCAGATTATCTCTTTTCCTATTAGCATGGTCACCCCACTGAAGCACACAGCATATTGCCAAATTCTTCAGCATGCCTGTCTTACCCATGCCCTTGCCTTCTGCCCACTGATCGTGCACTGATCTTGCATTATCTTCATTCTCACTTGACTGACAGAGTAACTTTCTAGTGGGTTCTCAACTTAAGAGCTCTCACAGAACAATGCTTAGACAGCAGAACCCTGATTAGATACCTCGAGTGGCCCATTCTGTATTATTGAATAAACTACTGAGTTAAAAAAAACTTTTGGTTAACATTTTGGTTTTTATTTGCTCTAGTAGTTGTCTATTTGGACTTCCCACTTATTCTGTTAACTGAACATTAAACAAACCATTTGAAAAATGTTTTCAGTTGACAGGAAGTAGTGTTGAACATTGTTGTTACGTCTCCGAATGTCTTTAACTGTGCTCACCTTATCTAGTAAAAGGGGGATGTTTTAACGAGCTGACTCCATCTCTGTAATAGTGTTGATGGTCATCTGCAGCAGGAAACACTTCTGTGACAAACAATGGCATAACTCCATAGACACTACTACTGCACCAGTGAAGACTGAAATAACGCAGTATGTCTTCATCCATATTCTTCTCTGACTAGTAGCCTCCCAAATATTAGGAAAAGGAGGCAACTTAAACCATATGAGCTTCCAAGCCTCAGCTCCAGGTCAGTAAGTTTTTTTTTTTTTTAACAACTTTATTTTACAAAACAAAGATAAATGTACAGATTTTAAGCATTGTTTGCATAAAATTATACATTTTTGTCAGTACTTTTTTTCAGATTTTAAAATAATTTTTACATAAAACTGTATGAATATATTTTTTAGTCAGTACTTGATTTTTTTAAAGGTTTGATAGTATGCATTGAAAACTTAATAGTTACAATGAGCATAAAGTACATGTAAAACAAAATGTAACATAGAAATAGTCAAAGTTTTCTTGTTGTATAGAGATTTTTTTTGTTTTGTTTTGTTTTGTTTTCTTTATTTCTTGAACTTCATGCAGTCTGTGAGTTGTTTCTGGGGCAGTGCGAGTCTCTGGGGTTAGCATCCCATTATCAGTGACTGCATATTATGTCTGTTCTTTTGTGACTGGGTTATCTCACTCAGAATGATATTCTCTAGATGCAGCCATTTTCTTAAGAATTTGGTTGAGCTGGAGAGATGGCTCAGTGGTTAAGAGCACTGACTGCTCTTCCAGAGGTCCTGAGTTCAATTCCCAGGAACTACATGGTGGCTCACAACCATCTGTAATGGGATCCGATGCCCTCTTCTGGTCTTTGAAGACAGCTACACTGTAGACATAAAATAAATAAATCTTTAAAAAAAAAAAAAAAAGAATTTGGTCAAGTCATTGTTTCTGGTGGGTGAGTAGTATTCCATTGTGTAAATGTACCACAATTTTTGTATCCATTCATCTTCTGAAGGACATCTGGGTTCTTTCCAGCTTCTGGCTATTATAAATAGAGCTGCTATGAACATTGTGGTGCATATATCTTTGTTGTGTACTAAGGTGTCTCTGGGGTATATGCCCAGAAGTGGAATAGCTGGGTCTTCAGGTAGTATTATGTCCAATTTTCTGAGGTATCGCCAGACTGATTTCCAGAGTGGTTGTATTAGTTTGCAACCCCAACAACAGTGGAGAAGGGTTCCTCTTTCTCCGCAACCTCGCCAGCATCTGTTGTCTGTCATCTGAGTTTTGGATCTTGGCCAATCTGACTGGTGTGAGGTGGAATCTCAGGGTTGTTTTGATTTGATTTCCCTGATGGCTAAAGATGTCGAGCACTTCCTCAGATATTTCTCAGCCATTCGATATTCCTCAACTGAGAACTTTTTGTTTAGCTCTGTACCCCATTTTTTAATAGGGTTATTTGATTCTCTGGTGTCTAACTTTTTGAGTTCTTTGTATACCTTAGATATTAGGCCTCTATCTGATGTGGAGATGGTAAAAATCTTTTCCCACTCTGTTGGCTGCCGTTTTGTTTTCTTGACAATGTCCTTAGCCTTACAGAAACTTTGCAATCTCATTAAGTCCCATTTGTTAATCTTTGACCTTAGAGCTTGAGCCATTGGTGTTTTGTTCAGAAAATTTTCTCCTATGCCTTTATGTTCTAAAGTTTTCCCTACTTTCTCATCTAATAGTTTCAGTGTATCTGGTTTAATGTGGAGATCTTTGATCCACTTACACTTGAGCTTTGTACAAGGAGATAAGAAAGGGTCTATTTTCATTCTTTTGCATGTTGAGTGCCAGTTGGACCAGCACCATTTGTTGAATAGGCTGTCCTTTTTCCATTGAATGTTTGCGGCTCCTTTGTCAAAAATCAGGTGACCACATATGTGAGGGCTCATTTCTGGATCTTCTATTCTATTCCATTGATCCACATGCCTATTTCTGTACCAGTACCATGCAGTTTTCAGCACAATTGCCTTGTAATATAGCTTGAGGTCAGGGATAGTGATTCCTGCAGATGTTTTCTTGTTGTTGAGGATGGATTTCGCTATTCTAGGTCTTTTGTTGTTCCATATGAAATTGCACATTGATCTTTCCAATTCCATGAAGAACTGGGTTGGAATTTTGATGGGGATTGCGTTGAATCTGTAGATTGCTTTTGGTAGGATGGCCATTTTTAAAATGTTGATCTTTCCAATCCATGAGCATGGGAGATCTTTCCATTTTCTGAGATCCTCTTCAATTTCCTTCTTTAGAGGTTTGAAGTTCTTGTCGTACAGGTCCTTCACTTGCTTAGTTAGAGTCACACCAAGGTATTTCATAGTTTTTGTGACAATTGTGAAGGGTACCTTTTTCCTAATTTCTTTCTCCACATGTTTGTCCTTTGAGTATAGGAAGGCTACTGATTTGTCTGAGTTGATTTTGTATCCAGCCACTTTGCTGAACTTGTTTATCAGCTGTAGAAGTTCTCTGGTGGAGTTTTTGGGGTCACTTAAGTACACTATCATGTCATCGGCAAAGAGTGATGTTTTTATCTCTTCCTTTCCGATTTGTATCCCCTTGATCTCCTTTTGCTGTCTAATTGCTCCAGCCAGGACTTTCAGTACTATGTTGAATAGGTAGGGGGAGAGTGGGCAGCCTTGTCGAATCCCTGATTTTAGAGGGATTGCTTCAAGTTTCCCACCGTTAAGTTTGATTTTGGCTTCTGGTTTGCTGTATATTGCTTTTATTATGTTTAAGTATGGACCTTGGATTCCTGTTCTTTCCAGGACTTTTAACATGAAGGGGTGTTGAATTTTGTCAAATGTTTTCTCAGCATCTAGTGAGATTACCATGTGATTTTGTTCTTTGAGTTTGTTTATATGGTGGATTACATTGATGGATTTCCTTATATTAAACCATCCCTGCATCCCTGGGATGAAGCCCACTTGGTCATGATGAATGATCGTTTTGATGTGTTCTTGGATTCGGTTTGCAAGGATTTTGTTGAGTATTTTTGCATCAATGTTCATAAGTGAGATTGGTCTGAAGTTCGCTTTCCTTGTAGGGTCTTTGTGTAGTTTAGGTACGAGGGTTATTGTAGCCTCAAAAAATGAGTTGGGTAGCATTCCATCTGATTCTATCTTTTGGAATAGTTTGGAGAGTATTGGTGTTATATCCGCAATAAATGTCTGATAAAATTCTGCACTGAACCCGTCTGGACCAGGGCTTTTTTTGGTTGGGAGGCTTTTGATGACTTCTTCTATTTCTTTAGCTGTTATAGGGTTATTTAGATGGTTTATTTGGTCCTGGTTTAACTTTGGGATCTTGTATCTGTCTAGGAATTCGTCCATTTCCTCCAGATTTTCCAATTTTGTGGAGTATAAGTTTTTTGTAGTAGGATCTGATGATTTCTTGAATTTCCTCAGTTTCAGTTGTTAGGTCTCCACTCTCCTTTCTGATTTTGTTAATTTGTATACTCTCTCTTTGCCCTCTAGTTAGTCTGGCTAGGGATTTATCAATCTTGTTGATTGAGTTCTCAAAAAACCAACTCTTGGTTTTGTTGATTTTTTCAATGGTTCTTTTTGCTTCTATTTGGTCTATTTCTGCCCTAATTTCGATTATTTCTTGCCGTCTACTCTTCTTGGGTATATCTGCTTCCTTTTGTTCTAGGGCTTTTAGCTGTGCTGAAAGGTTGCTGATGTAAGCTCTCTCCAGTTTCTTTTTGGAAGCACTTAGGGCTATGAGTTTTCCTCTCAGTACTGCTTTCATTGCATCCCATAGGTTTGGGTATGTTGTGTTTTCATTTTCCTTGAATTCTAGAAAGTCCTTAATTTCTTTCTTTATTTCTTCTTTGACCCTGCTATCGTTTAACAGAGCGTTGTTTAGTTTCCATGTGTACGTAGGCCTTTTGTTGTCTTTGTCATTGTTAAAGAGCAGCCGTAGACCATGGTGATCTGAGAGGATGCATGGGAGTATTTCAATCTTCTTATATCGATTGAGGCTTGTTCTGTGTCCAATTATGTGGTCAATTTTTGAGAAGGTGCCATGGGGTGCTGAGAAGAAGGTGTATTCTTTTACTTTAGGATGATATGTTCTGTATATATCTATTAATTCTAGTTGGTTCAAGGTCTCTGCTAGTTTTGCAGTGTCCTTGTTCAGTTTTTGTTTCCATGATCTGTTCATTGGTGAGAGTGGGGTATTAAAGTCTCCCACTATTATTGTGTGGGGTGAAATGTATTTTTTGAGCTTTAGTAGGGTTTCTTTTATGAATGTGGGTGCTTTTTTATTTGGAGCATATATGTTAAGAATTGAGAGTTCCTACTAACAGATTTCCCCGGTAATGAGTAAAAAGTGTCCTTCCTTATCTTTTTTGATAACTTTTGGTTGGAATTTTACTTTATTCGATATTAGAATAGCGACTCCAGCTTGCTTCTTGGGGCTGTTTGCTTGGAAGTTTTTTTCACACCCTTTTACTCTGAGATAGTGTCTGTCTTTGTCTCTGAGATGAGTTTCCTGTATTCAGCAAAATGCTGGATTTTGTTTATGTATCCAGTCTGATAGCCTATGTTTTTATATTGGGGAGTTGAGTCCATTTATGTTAATAGATATCAAGGAATAGTTGTTTCTGTTTCCTGCCATTATTGCTTTTGTGGGTTGAGTTGTGTCTGTGTCTTTTTCTTCTTTTAGTTTTGTTGTTTAGGAGTTTTCTTGTTTTTACGAGGCTGTATTTTCCCTCATTGTATTGGGCTTTCCACCTATAATTCGTTGTAGTGCTGGGTTAGTGGTCAGATATTGTATAAATTTTGATTTGTCTTGAAATATCTTCATCTCTCCATCTATGGTGATTGATAGTTTTGCTGGGTATAGCAGCTTGGGCTGGCACTTGTGCTCTCTTAGGGTCTGCATGATGTCTGTCGAGGCTCTTCTAGCTTTCATAGTCTCTGTTGAGAAATCGGGTGTGATTCTGATTGGCCAGCCACTATACGTTACATGACCTTTTTCCCTTACTGCTTTTAGTATTCTTTCTTTGCTTTGGGCACTTGGTGTTTTGACTATTATGTGTCGGGAGGTATTTCTTTTCTGGTCCAACCTATTTGGAGTTCTGAAGGCTTCTTTTATGCTTGTGGTCATCTCATTCTTGAGGGTAGGAAAGTTTTCTTCTACGATTTTGTTGAAGATATTTACTGTGCCTCTTAGTTGATACTCTTCTCCCTCTTCTATTCCTATTATCCTTAGGTTCAGTCTTCTCATTGTGTCTTGGATTTCCTGGACATTTTGAGTTAGGAGCTTTTTGTTTTTTGCATCTTCTCTGGCTGTTTTGTCTATGTTTGCAATGTTGTCTTCTGCCCCCGAGATTCTCTCTTCGATCTCTTGTAATCTATTGGAAATGCTTGCTTCTATAACTCCTGATTTCTTTTTTTGGTGTTCTGCCTCTAGGGTTTTCTCTTTTAGTGTTTTCTTTATTGTGTCAATTTCCATTTTAATTTCCCTCTTCTATTCCTTTATTTCTTTGGTTCTGTTTTCCTCTAGTTCTTTGAGTTCTTTGAGTGTTTTTCCTTGTTTCCTCTTTAAAAGCTTTTGAATCTTTTTGCTTTTCCTCCCGTTCTTGTTTAAGTATCTCTATCAGCATCTTGAGGTATGATTTCAGGTCTGCGTCTTCTTTTTCTGGAGTGTTTTGGCATTCCGATGTTTGCTGTTATGGGAGAGCTGGGTTCTGGTGTTGCCAGGTTGTCTTGGTTTCCTTGGGATATACTCTTTCGCTTTTCTCTTGCCATTTTGTTGTCAGTGATATGTTCTAGCCTTTCCCTTGTATCTGGTCTGTGTCCCTGGATCTCCACTGGTCCAGGTGGCAGATGGGCCCAGCCCTGTTCTATGCCTCAGGGTCGCCGGGTGGAAACAGAGGTTCCAAAGTTCTGTTCCTGGTCCCCGGATCAGGCAGGTTGGAGGGTGCGCCCCGCGTGCGCACTCCTCAGAGATCTCTCTGCTCCCCGGCCGCCCAGATCTTCCACTCACCAGTTTCTCAACCCCTAGGGGCTGGCGGTTTGCGTGGCAGATCGGTCAGTAAGTTCTTATGCAAATAACTGAAGGAGCTATATTAAGTCCCTGCTAGACAAGTCAGTGCTGTTACAGAACATGGATTACAACGTGAGCAATAGTGACAGCAGTAATCAAAGCACCTGGGACTAACTAATGATCTGAACACAGCCTGTAAGGTGAATGTTGTGCTTTCACTGAGACAGGGAGTGTTGATAGGTACCAGTTGCAAACTCAGTTTGTTAGCAACAGAACATATATAGAGAGCTGAAGAATCAACAAAGGGTCTGATGTGGAAGACTTATACAGAAATTTTCAACTGGGCTTGCCATGATGCCACAAGTCTCCACGTGTGAGACAGGCAGATGGATTGCGAAATTGAGGCCAGCTTGGGTTTCATACAAAGCTTTATCCCAATGCTTTCAAAAGCACTCTAAGCTATCTCTATACTGTGTCCTCCTATGCCAAGCATGTGCGGTGCTGAGGGTGGAACTCAGTTTTACTAACGCGCGGCAGTCAGCTGGCAAGGACTTTGAAACAGTGGCCCTTCTCAGGGACCCAGCTGTACGTATAGGCCTGTTGCTAGGACAGTACACTCCCCTTTGGAAGATCTCCAGAAGATCAGAAGAGTTTGACTGAGGGGTGATTAGCAGAACAGCTGCAGTATAATAGGTTCTAAAGGGCAGCATTGGCTAAGAATGAGCTACCTGGGCCAAGTTCTTAGCCCACACCTCCACTAACTCACTCTATGGTCTTGCAATTCCTTTTCTAGGACAGCAAAGTGGCAATTGTTTAAATCAGCACAGAACTTCCATCCTGCAATCCCACAGCATCTCTAACCACCCTAGGAAATGGTATCACAGAAGTGCAGCCCAGAGTGACCAAGGGATGACAAACTGGGGTGTCAGGTGTGAAGAACTCCAGGGGCGGCTTTCTGGGAATTTGGCAGGAATTTGACATTGGGCTAGGACAGGAAGTGGACTGTAGATGAATACAGCTGAGGAATATGTTCTTTGTATCTGGATGGGTTTTGCTAAGACCCTGACTACAGTAATCAAGAAGCCTTTGTTTATGCCTGGTTTGTTCCTTAACTACACTGTTTATGCCTTAGGACTGACCCTATTCTTAGTATGTATCTAGAATGATGTAAAAGCAGACTGGAAAAAGATAACCCACTTCAGCTTCAGCATTGTCTAGAGTCTTGTTATAGTGTTGTCTAACTGCCTTTCCTGCCTTTAGTCCTCACTTTCTCCTGGAGACCCTGCTGACTGACTGAGCAGGCTTGGTCAGTCAGGACAGCAGCACCAGGTCCTTAGGCTGTGCTTCCTTTCCACCCCACCTTCATCTGCAGACCCAAAGGACTGTAGTAGTAGTTTCTCTTTAATTCAAGCATTCTGTCACAGCTTGTGACATCAGTAATGAAATATCTTTCCATTCTATTCAATAATTACCAAAGACAGTTTGCTTAGGCTGTCATTGTAGTTACGGTGTTATGCATATACGGGATGTTTTTAGTCCCTCAAGGTCTTGATCCAGAGATTTCATATTGAGACTGTGTTTATAAGAAAGAGAGCTTGCTTTACTGACTTAAGTGTCTGGAATCCAGGTGTGGTGGCACATGTCTATGTCCCCTGCAATCTCATATTTGGGAGGTGGAAGCAGGACAATGAGGAGCTCAAAGTCATCAGCTGTGACTATCCATTTGACAGAGTCTAGAGTCACAGAAGAGAAACATTCTGGGAATGTCCGTGAAGGACTGATCATCTAGAATAGACTAACTGAGATAGAAAATGTTACAAAAATAATTTTCAACAGAAATAGAAGATAATTCTAAGATCTAGGTGGTGAAGATGACATGTAGTTCAATACAAGAGGCACTAAATGCCAAATAACAGAGCTAAACAACCGCCTTCAGCACACACATACCACAGTACAGTGAAGACACTAGACACACAGAATAAAGAAGCAGTACCGAACACTGCAGGAGAAAAGGCCCAAGTCACATATGGAGGCAGGCCAGTCAGAGCAACAGCTGCTTACTGAGTTCTACAAGACTACAATACCAACTTCGACTATTATAACCAGCAAAATTATTTATCATTATTGAAAATAAAAATTTCCCAGGACAAAAATAGACTAGTGAGCAGCGCCATGCTCCAACCACTGCTGCTCAGATGCACATATCTTTGGCTATTTGTTTAAAGGTTGATCTCACACCAAGAACCTGAAGATGGCTCTCTTTGTTCTTCTTCCTGGTGTGGCCACATTAAATAAATCTTTTTCTTTTTCTTTTCCTCCATGCTCCCCTTCCCACCTAAACAAATGAGCTATAGAAAAGTAAGAAAAGCAGACTGTGTGACCTCTAAGCCAGTTTTACAAATACTTGAGGCTGAAGACGAAGATACATGGGGAGACAGAAGAAAAACAAACAAGGACAGTTAATAGAGGCTTAAAAAATATTACAAAATCATCAGTTACAGAACACATATCTTTCAATAGTAACTGAATATTAATGATCTATATTCTCCAATAAAAAGACGGATTTGCTTCTGTACAGCAAAGGAACTTGTCAATCAAGTGAAAAAACAGCCCACAGAATCAGAGAAAATCTTTGCCAACTATGTGTATGTGTGTGAATGACAGAAGATTAGTATTTAGAATATATAGAATTAAACAAAGAATAAACTACTTAATTAACAAAGGACTAAAAGTTCTCAAGTACAAATGGCTAGTAAAAACTTTAAGATGCGTTCAGCATCCTTTGCCATCATGGGACTATCTTACCCCAATCAGAATGGCTATCATAATCATCAAGAAAATAAAGGAAAACACAGGCTGGAGAGGACTGGAAAGGGAAGCTTTCATCTCTTTTGGTGGGAGTGGAAGCTGGTGCTGCCCCTATGGCAGGCAGTGTGAAGGTTTCTCAAACACATGAAACTAAAGCTACCTCACAAGACTTCCACATCCGTGTTCACTACAGCTCTACCAACAGTAACTAGGAAATAGAAACGAGCTGTCCAGCAACTGAAGAATGGATAAAAAAATGTGGCATATATACAAAATGGAATATTAAGAAAGTAGTACAGTTATCACCAGCTGTAGGCAAAACACTATATACCAGGTCTCTAAAACCTTTCCATGCTCTGAGTGTCCTGTAGCTCAGTCAAGCTGTGTGCTAGGGTCATTAGTGTGCACTCAGATCAAGGTATTCCTGTCTTGTTCAACTAACACTGACTAGCACAACAATCCTAGGTTTGTCTACATTGCCACACAGAGCAGCGTTTTTGCATAGACTACATTTTCTCTGTCTACCCTCTTGGGCCATCTTATTGTCCTGGCTATGCTCTGGTAGATACACACGTGCAGTTGCATTTTCCACACCCTGGCTTTGTTTCTTCTGAATATGCACATCCAGAAGAACTGCTGGATTTAATTTTTGGAGAAACCTCAATACTGTTTTCCATACTGCATTCCATTCACATTCTAACAGGTAAAATGGACAGTGTGCTTTATAGTTTTATTCTTTACATTTAGGTATTTAATCCATTTTGTTTTTTTCATGATGTAAGATTACCATGTTTTTTAAGTACCATTTACTGAATAGCCTATTCTTTATAAGTATTCTCCGCATCCCTTGTGAAAACTCTGTGAGTGAATACGTATGGGTCTATGCTTAAATACAGTATGTCACTATGTAAGATGTTAGAATATTGCAGCCTGGTAAGTACTTTCCTCTCTTAGTCTACTCAAATTGCCATTCTGGCAAGTGGGTTTCTGTATTTTGTACAATTTCTAGTTGCCTTGTTTTTTTTGTACATGAATGCACACATTTCACATACACATTTCTCTCACATGCGTGCACACATGGAAGGGGGTAATACATTGCCTATAAGCTATACATACTATCTACTGTAAACACACCCCTTCCCTGGGGTTCTGGTCCTTGGCCAGAAGTCCCCAGTCTCCTGTTCCTAACTGCCATCCTGGTCTTGCCAGCCACACACTGATGTGACTACTGTTCCTGAACTTGATCTATTACTTCTTGGAGCTCATGTTTTCTTCTTTGATGCATCCTTTTTTTTTTTTTTTTTTTTTTTTTTTGCTAGAGAATAACCTCAGGTATACCCTCTCACAGATAAATTGTTCTAAATTTAGAACACATCTTAGAACTGTAAAGGAACTGTTTCTCTGCCTCCCAGAGTCTCGTAGCTTAGTCTCGGTGCTCACAGATTTCGTCATCTTCTCCATGTATTCCTCTGGTTTTGGAAAGCTTACTAAGTGGCTTAAGCCAAGTCCTCAGTTTGATCTTCATCCTCATGGAAGCAGAGAATCAAAACAAACAAACAAAAACATCCTACAGGATGTCCTCTGACTTGCAAACATGTCATGGCATGCATATTCATGCATACACAAAGATTATATAAAAGTAATGAAAATCTCAGAACAGTAGAAAAGATTCCACATTGATTCTTGAAACAATCGTCATAAATTACAATAAAAAAATAAGTTGAAGAAAATTCCCCTAGTATATGCAAGGTCAATGACTAAGAGTAAATAGCTCCAAACCCACATTTCTTTATTAAAAGAGAAATAAAAACCTTCTGCATTAATTACTTTTAATATTCATCAGAATTCTCATCAGGCCAAAAAGAAAGATTAAGTAATGGACCTGTAATCCTATCACTGATTTGGAAAGCCGAAACAGAATGACTATCACACGTTTGTATTGGTGATGATTTAAAATAAAAAGCAGAAAATATCAAACAACAACAAACAGAATAAGTTGTAACATCAGAGTGAGTGACATCATCACTGTGATAAATCAAATGAGCTAGCAGCTCATCCAGCAGGACATGGTATAAAGCAACAGGTGTTCCAAAATGACATGTTGTTGAAGGTTGTGAGATGGAGAACGGAGGAAAACAGGGGTAGGAAAACAGACCAGGCTGGACCATGGAGAAGAGAGAAAGCAGTAAGCTGGCAGCTTAGTAAAGAAACAAAAAGGTTATTAGTCCTCATCATTGTCAGAACTTTAGGTAGGACTACTCTGCTGATAAAAATAATAATGACATATCTTCAAAATAACACAAAACTATATTTTTAAGTTACAGATAACCATAGGCTTCTTGACCTTGAGAAGACATCACATGAACACCATACAAACTCTCCCACCATGCATCTCTTGCCTCTGTGGCAGTCCCAGCTAATGACAAGGGGACTTCAGTACCTGCACTCCTCATGGGAAGACCTGTACGCTTCTTGTATTACACTTTGGCATTAATTATAAAAGTTAAATCTAGCCACCTGGCTTTTGTTTTGCTGTCTACCTAGGCCTTTTCTAAACAAGCAGAAACCCTCCTCTCAGACTGTTATCATAAACAGAATGTGAGAGATTAGTGGGCTGAAGAGCACCAGGGTCAGCTTACAACCTTTAAGGAACAAGAAATCTGATGCTCTCTGACCTTAACTTAGAAGCTTGCAGTTAATAATCACATTAAAGTGGTTTTACATGCCAGACAGTTTTTGTTTCCTTTGTTGTTTTTACAACTGGAGTGTCCTTTGTGGTTACTAAAATTATATGCCAAAAGGCATGTAATTAACATTTAAAATATTTAAGCCTCAATAAAGTTGGCCTTACAGTTTACCTGAGTTAAAAATACTTTATGTCAAAAATTTTAATACTAAAATATTGCTTGTATTTGCCAAGTTAAATTTAACAATTTAACTCTAATTATCGCAATTAATATACTGATTCTTTTTTAAAGTAAGAAATAAAATAGTCTTTTACTAGAATCTGACAGCCTAAATAAAGAGCCACAGACTCCAGCACTGCCACACTCTCACCTTTTCCAGGAAGGGTCAACTGTTTCTGGAAGAACAGAAGCAAGCCTGAAGCTACACATTTGGCAGGCAAAAAAGGTCAAAAAGCAGCTGTGCAGCCTGGGGCTGGTGCCAAGAGATCAGGTCAGTGTGCAGGGTAAAGGGGATGGTGACCACCAAAGGAACCTGGCTCCTCCTCCACAACCACAAATCTAATTAACACTGCAAGCCAAAAGGAAGTGTAGGTGACCTCTTACAGTGTGATTAACTTTCACTTAACAACCCACTAAAGGAACTGTACCAGCTGAACCCACTCCAGCTGCCTTAGTGTAGTTCACAAGTTATTCTTGGGGTTGCTGAAACAAGTTGGCTAAGGGCTTTTCAGAGGTGGCTCAGCAACTAAGAGCACTGGTTACTCTTCACAGAACTGGGATTTAATTCCCAGCACCCACATGGTAACTCACAACTGTTTATAACTCTAGCCCCAGGGGAGGGATCTGTCTCTTCTGCTGGATTCCTTGGGTATCCGGCCTGATGAATGTGGCGTATAGACACACATAAGCAGGTGAAACTCCCATACACATAAAATAAGAAAACAAAACTAAAATATGACCAAGATACATTATTTATGTGTATGAAATTGTCAAAGAATAAATATAAATAATTTTTTAAAGAGCCAGCTGAGTCTTCAGAATCCTGTTTGTTTTGTTGTGTTCTCAGAGAATATCTCTGCTCTCACATGTTACTAAATGCATAGTGAGGTTGAAGGCATGGTACAGTGTGGCAGGTCGTGACATAGTTCTCCTATGATGGCATCTCAGGAGGCCACAAAAGTTTAGATTTATTAATTATTTGCACAGTGCTTTTAATTTTGTGAAGAGAAGATATCATGAAGTGTGTGCAAACATACATACTCAGAGTCAGTGAACCACTTCATATGAAAAAGTACTGCAGATATAAAATCAGCCTCCCCAGAAGGCTGGGTAAAAGTAATAGGTAAGTAAGACACACAAGCAAAGGTTTAAAAAGAAGCCTCTGCAGCAAGACCACTCTTGTAAATTCAGTAAACTCTATGGGGCTGGCTGGTGAGATCTTGTAAAACTCCACCATCTTTTTCAGCCTTCAATTTTTACCTTATAAGAAGACACTAAACTAACATTATTATTTTTCTTTACACAATCTAGTTAAAAGTTTTGGGCTCTATAAAACAGTATTTTTAGAATGTTTAAAAATGATTTTAGCAACTAAAAATACGATGTTTAAAATATTAATAGCCCTGGAATATCTTAATGTGGTTATACAGTTGTACCATTCTTTACAAAATACCTTAAAATAAGAAACTGAAACATGTATCTCAGCAGTGCATTTAGTAGAAATGCAATTCTCTATGAGTTAAAGATAACTGGTCACTCCACAAAAGTGCAGAAATGATGTTACTAGGTACAATTTGTATAAGATGGTCACACTTAAATAAATATATGTGTGTGTGTGTGTAAATATATATGTAATTTAAAATTTTCAAAGCAAGTCCCAACAAAGGAACTGAGGAAAAGAGATAAAATAAAAAGTTGACAATGCTTTTTAAATATATATATACTTCTAAATTAAAAACACAGAAGTTTACTACGAGTAGTAAGCTCTAGCAATTATAACATATTCTCATTATTTTGGTAGCTGTGTTTTACTAGTGAGCTCATTAAAATGTGTGTACATTGTAAAAAAGACCTAGAGGCATGCTAACTGAATTAAAGAGGAAATTTAAATTTTGCTGTTAGTAACTCTTTTCAGAAGCTTTATACCAACAAGAGTATGTAAAGGAAATTTAGTAAAGGTTATTTACTACTATTTATACAAATAACAGTTTGATAACTGATACAGGAGTTTCTTCCTGACTTCTAATTAGATGTTGGGAGACAACCTGGCACACATCAAGTGCTCTACTCTAGTTTTCCGGAATGAAAACATCTACAGTGCTATGTAACAAGGTTCTTGGGCTATACTTTGTTTTCTAGGTGTTCAGTACGGCCATTCACACATACATTCCAAAATGAATGGTCAGCACCATCCTGGAAAGAAGGCAAACTCTCTGTCTGCACCACAGACTTGAGTGCTCATTTCATTAACCTAAACCACCTGTCTAAATACACTAGCAATCTGTACTTGAGTGCTAAGGCTGAAATACAACCTCTCTAATTCTGATCAGTTTGAAAACTGTCTTTTCCACTATTAAAGGGTCAATATAAACACAAAGTCTAATACTGTTTTCTATGATTAGGTTTCAGTAGCTTCAGTCTCCGAACACTACAATTCTTTCACACAGCTTTCACTGTGGAGAAGGGGATGGATTCACATCTGCTTTTTGCTTATTTCATTAATGGTTCATGCCTAGGTCCTTTCTCCACAGATAACCCAGGACTCATCTAAGTCTGCTCCTGCATAGTTGGCTTGTTCCTGTTCATCACTCCCCAGACAATGCAAATCTCAGTGAACTCACATCTGTCACAGATCGACCCAACTCATGGGCAATCTTTTCCCATCGACCTGGGGTTCCTCCTGGGAACTTAACCATACTTCTTGTCAGCTGACTGAGGTCCTCTTCTGTCCATTCAGGTGCCTACAAAACAGTAAACAAAGTTTTAAGAAACTGGAAAGATGTTACTATAACATCAACATGCCTGTGAAGCAGATTATTGGCAGAACCCTTTCTGCAGTGACCAACAGTTACTGAACATGTATCCAGGCTTAGTCAAAGCTGGGGCAGCATCTTTAACCACAGGATAGAGTCCCAGCAGAATCTGTAAGAGTTTTGCATGCATATAAAAAAACAGAAGTAGCGCATAATGTAAAACTATGCTTTTGAAGATACTTTCAAAAAGACCAATTTTATACTAAAATAAAAAACATTATCAAAGTCCATAAAAATTCTTGCTACAAAATGTAGTGCTGCTCATATAACTCACATGATATGACTAGTAAGATTTTAAAGTAAAAACATACTTATAAAATGGTTTTAAAAGTATATATGAAAATCTGAACATGAAAAAGCATTGATTGAGAATCAGAACTGTACAAAATTACAAGTCTTGCTCATTCTATGTAACAATGATGATGTAAGTGTTTAATTTGCCAAATGCTAGCATTCTGTAAAACTTGGGAACAAGATTAGGAAGTCTTTCACCATGTTGTGAGCCATCTAGTCTCTGCAAAACTTTTGATGTTGCAATAGTGAAAACACCTCAAACATTTAAAAAAAAACTTGCAAAACAATTCTAGCAGCAACATATTACTGAATAATGGTCAAAACCTAAAACTGAGGAAAGAAACAAATCATGGCTAAATACAAAAAAAATATGACAACTACGTTCTAGCATAAGCTATCAGAGGCAGTAGCTACTCTGGCATCAAACAATGAAAGATGAAGGAAGCCCACTCCATTTTTCTTTAATGAGAAAGAAAGAAAGAGAGAAGGAATGGGGGAGGGGGTAAAGAAAGGTAGTGGGAGGAAATCTCAGAAACAAATACCTTTTCTAATCACCATTTCCGATAATGAACAGGCAGACATCAGGCAGTTTGCATTACAGAACCATCAGCAGAGAACAACAGTCAGAGGTGAGTGACCCCAGAGACTATCTCCACAGCTCCAGCAAAGCCTCTCCATGACACTAATCCTTCCTGTCATTCCCCCACTGTGCTCTAACCACGCTGACGTCGGCCTGCCTCACTGCAAGCCTAACGGGCCCTTCCTGACTTTTTACTGTCTCCCCCAATCAATGGTTCAAGCATGCTCTTTTCACCGTGTCCAAATGGCAGCTTCACTCATAATCAAAGTGCACTGCCCCTGTTAAAGGGCTTTCCGACAGGCTCTCCTATTTGCATTCATTTGCAAAGCAAACTACTTTTATTCACTTTGTTCTGCTATCAAGAATGTTCCTTGAAGCAGATAAACTGGCATAAATACAACCTGCCACTTAGGAGTCAGTAAATAATAGCCAATACTAAGGAGGATTTTATCAATCATTCTATTTTGTACCCACTAAAGGCTGAAAGCCTCAAACATATTCATCAGTACAGCCTCTACAATACATGCACAAATCACTTAGATAAAAATGTAATCTACACTGGATCTGGCTAGCATTTCTTTGGTATTTAGTGAAGATCAGAAATTTAATTCTTTGTATCACTTGAGCAAAAACTTACACGAAGGGGTTTTCCTTCCTTTTTGCCTCATTTAACAAAAAAAAAAAAAAAAAAAAAAAAAAAAAAATGTGTTATTTACATATCATTTAGAGAAACAAATTAAATTTTCAAAGAAATACTACTTACTGATAAACCCCTAAACTCTAATGCAAAAGGAAATACAGAAAGGGCAAAGCTAGAGGAGAATTTAAATATAAGCTAGAAGTGCAAAAATCAAGCCATGAAGAATATTAAGATCTTCACTGAAACAGACTCAGAGTCAAAGAATACCAGTGTGCTGTGCTCTCAAGATGTCTGCATTAGTTTAAATAGACAGCTGTGCAAAACCTCAGTTTTTAATAAGCTAATTGTTCAAATATCCTACATATATTAACAGTGGATATTAAAAGCCAACTGGGTTTTAATTCCTTGTTAATGAGTCTACAAACATAGCACTACTGTATTCCTGGGAAGGCAACATTTTATCTAGAGCAAATGCCTGCATGGAAAACCTGAAGAAGAAAAACCACTGACTGCCTCGGCACACTCCTCTTGGTTTAGTTATTTCGTGGCCATGTTTTTACAGTTATTGACAAAAGATGGAACCCAAGTGTGGCCTTTGAACTATTCATCATTCCCTCTCCTACAGCTGCAAGGCACTTTGGTGAATGTGTAATTCCTCAGCAATAGTTAGTGGTGTCTTTAAAGGAACAAGCTCAGTGTGACTCAGCTACTCCAGCAGCCATGAGGGTGGCCATGGTGTGAATGTATTCTCCCTGTTCTAATGCAGAGCCGACTGTAGCTGTGAATTCAAATGAATGCAGAAGCAGACTGCTTTGCCACTTAAAACCATGTGTGTCCAATATTACTGAAACACTGGGCCAAAAATTCATCTCTACAGTAAAGTAATGGAAGATACCACATGGTGTGGGGACAGCTGTTGTGACTACACAAGCATCCCAATTTTGCATCAGAAAAGCCCCACTATGGGAATAAATCTCCATACTGAATACAAAATAAAAAGTAAGTTTTCGAATTATTCAGTAGTTTATGTAATGGTCCCCAAATAAAAACAAATAGGAACATTTAAATTGTTCAAACTTGAACATTTAAATTATCAAAAATAGTCCTTTGGGATGGATTTTTGTCATAAAACCTGCTATGTTCAAAGACGTGGTGCCTCTGAAATCTTTAATGTCCTTGGATCACAAGGGCTTGTGTCAAGGGGGAGCTTGTGGCTGTGTTTATAGAACCTATATGCAGCATTTCCCCTCCAGCTTTAGACCACAGGCTCTGAAGTACAAGGTACTATGTGATTTATTTGGCTAAAACATTATGGATACATTAAAAAAATACTTACTACTTGTTGCATTCTCATATTTTTGGTAGAAGGTCCTTTCCTATTCAAGTTAAATCTTTATACTGAACCACTTTTAGTTGGTTTGGTTCACTCAGCATCTTAGGAATCTCACTTGAGAGAATACTGTCACACTGTCCACGGGTTAAAATGTCAGCTGTACAGCTGTAACGTGGACAGTGTCCCTCTAACTATTTTGTACAGTTTTAGGATGTTTTGGCTTTCAGTTATTTAATTTCCTTTCTGACTTAAAAGTAACTGTGACAATCGTCTGTGTGAAACAACGGTATGATAAGAACAACAAAACTGAAACCAAACCATGTCAAATGTCTTCACTCTGAGGCCCTTCTTTGTGTCTTACAGACAGCCATCTTCCCACCACCCACACGGGCTCACCATGGAGCTGCTCCCAGCCTATCACAACCTCTGCTTCCAAGAGCTGGACACAGCAACATGAAGACCAGAGCAGACCCTGGACAAACCTCCACTCAGTGGTAAGCAAAAGTGCTCCACTAAGATAAATCCATCAAGACTACATCTGTGTGGCTCTTGCCCAAACCTGACAACTTATCTTGGAATGAATCATACTGCTCCACCTGGGCTATTTCCTTGCTCACTTCTGGAAGTCTGACTTTCTGTGGAGCTCTGCTGACACCCTGCCGCTCTGCTTCTTTCTCAGGAGCCGACTGTTGCCATTCCTATCAGGTCAACAAAGCTGCACCCCACGACTGTGGAGCCTGGAAGTAATTTCTCATGGTTTTAGTCTTCCAGACTGTTTGCAGCCAGCCAACAATATACCTTTCACTGCTAAACCACTCAGGAGGCCAGGAATCAAAAATGCTTGATGCAACCTCCATGTTCCCTATTGCTTCAACAGGAATCTGGGATTGTTGAGTATTGGAAAGACTTCCTCAAACACCATCAACTAAAAAAGTTCTGACTCTAAGCAGAGGCAGGTAAATCTCTCTGGGTTTAAGGCCAGTCTGGTCTACATAGTGAGTTCCAGGACAGTCCAAGATATATAATATAAAAACCAAAACAAAACAAAAAAAATTAACAAAAATTCTCACTACCTCTCTCACTTTTTCCTTTTCTTTATATTTTGGAAAATAAACGTTCCGAGAAAGAAACCTGTTCCTTTTAGCTTCTTTCATGATAATCAAGGGGTTATCATTTTTGACTGGCACGACCTCCTTTGTTTCCTGATGGCAGCCACAGGCCTGCCAGGTTGGTCTATCATTGGGGTAACAGCATAGCAAAAGGTATAAGAAAATCAACGTAGTCCTGGTTTAGTCACTTCGAATTTCTTGCAGGAAGGAGTCACAACATCCCAGTTAATGCTCATCTGGCTTAATATACTTGCCAATACATACATAAGTAAGGCATCTAACTAAAGTCTGTAATTTGTATAAAACATGTTTTCTTCTTGTACCTCTTTAGAGTCTGTTATCCAGAGTGCATAAAGAGTTTTCCTGGGCTGATGAGATGGCACTTATGCAAATCTGGTCACTTGAATTCCATTTCTGGCTCCCAGGCAAAACAAAGTATAAAAGGAGAGAGAGGACAAAGCTTCCTTATGACATCCACACATACATGCCTCCCATCCACACAGCTTAAACTAAGATTTTAATGTTTTTTTTATATTTTATGTGAGAATATTTTTTCTGCACATATATATCTACACCATGTGCATGCTATGTGCCCAAGGAGGTCAGAGTATTGGATCCCCTAGAACTGGAATTACAGATAACCACCATGTGGGTACTAGGAAGTGAATCTAGGTCCTCTGCAAGTGCTCTTAACCACTGAGCCATCTCTACAGCCTACCTCCCCAAAAGAATCCTTATTACTAATAAAACAGTTAACCCATTTTAAAATGGGGCAAGGCGCATTTCCCTACCATGACTAGGGACACTATCTAGCAACAGGCATCCAGGCAATTAGAATCCTTCTGCTCCTTCTTCTGCAATTTTTCCTGAGCCATAGATATAGGGGTTGCACTGCAGACATATAGGTTAGGGTGGGGCACCTCACCTTTTTGCATTTTGACCAGTTGTAGATCTCTTTAATAGTCTCTGCCCATTGGTAAGAAGTGAGAACTTGTATTTCTTTATGGGCATAAGGACAAGTGTTGAAAATGGTTCCCCATATAAGACCAGTACAAGGAATGACACCATTAGCCTACATGGCAACACAGGAGGGCAATGCCAAATGGCCCTCACCTAGAGGAAGAGCTAGAAATGGTCAATAGCTTCTGAGAAATAGAGAATTAACTTGCTCCAGGGATGAGTTCCTGCATATCAAGTCTAATATCAAGTCATCAGCCCTGGCTATACACATGCATAAGCAACACTAAGTAGATTCAGTAGGTTGTACACCCCCCACACACCCAACACATGCACACAGCCCAACAATAATTGAAAGACACAATAAATTGGAGAGGGAGGGGTGAGAGTGATTTAATATCTACTAACAGATTAAAAAGGAAGACCATGCACATTGTAATCACAGTAACTTTGCTTTGGGGTCTAAGGAAGAATGAGAGACAGAAATAGGGCTTCAGTAGTGTGGGTGGGTAACAAGTCACAGGCTTTGCAGGCTTCTTGTTTGTTTTTTTTGTATATTTTGAGACCAAGTTTGTATAGCCTGGCTGTTCCGGTACTCTCTCTGTAGAGCAACCAGGTTGCTTCAAACTCAGATTTGCTTCCTTCTGCCTCCTGAGTGCTGGAATTAAAAGTGTGCACTACCATTGCCTGGTTTAGGCTAGCAGGCTTGCTAGTTTCCTTCCTTCCTTCCCTCCCTTCCCTTCCTTTCCCTTCCCTTCCCTTCTCCTCCCATCCTCCCTCCCTTCGTTCCAAGACAGAGTTATAGGCTTATTAACTGACACTATGCAGACTCTTTTTTTAAAAAAATAATTTATTTAGTTTGTATGTACACTGTAGCTGTCTTCAGACACACCAGAAGAGGGCATCAGATTTTATTACAGATGGTTGTTAGCCACCACGTGGTTGCTGGGAATTGAACTCAGGACCTCTGGAAGAACAGTCAGGGCTCTTAACTGCTGAGCTATCTCTCCAGCCCTATGCAGACTCTTAAATGCGTCAATATATTCTCTATTCAGTCCTCAATGTAACCTTAAAAAGGTGGCTATCCTGTTGTGCATGAATAAATGTTCCCCATTTCCTAAAGCAAAACAACAACAACAACAACAAACCCAAGCATCCAAGTTCCTCTCAAGGGCATCTAAAGATTGGGCACCTGGAACCCATTCTACCTCTCCAGTTTTATCTCATCTTAATTTCTGCCTCAGATAGCTCCAGCTAGCTGAAACTACTAGCTCTAAATACTCAGACTATATCGTATCTCTGACCCTTTGAAATACTTGCTTTTTGTTCAGAATGTACTGTTCTAAACTGCCTACACAGGAACTCCTCTTTTTCCAAGAACTGTTGTCTCTGAGAAACCTTCATAACTCTCTAGGGTACTTATATTAATCCTGCTAGGTTCCCTCCATACCATTTGTACTTTTATTAAAAATGACTGCATTATACTTTGATGGTTTCCTTCTATAACTGTTTCTAAGTATAATCATACCCCTTTTGATTTTTATGTACACATCCTCAGTGGCAACAAATTATAAAGTCAGCAGATAATTGTTAAGTTTTGGGGAATAAAATAGAAGAATTCATAAAAATTAGACTGTGACTAGGTAGGAAAGTAAGTTCAAGATGCACTAAACGTGGACAGCTCTAAGTAGTGAGGATGATGACAACTCTAGCCAAACCCACAGTGATGGGAGCACAGAGCAGTCAGAGATCAACCAGAGAAGATGCTCAGTTTCAAGGGACATTTTAATTTATAGATTTATAGCTTTTAAAATTAGAACTGATCTCAAGAGAACAACTACTTTGTCTTCAGGCAGAAAATTTTCTGTATTATCCTACTGGGGAAAAAGCTGAAACCAAAAGAAATGGAAGAGATTTAAAAAATATATTGGGGCATATGATTGATAAATGCTATAGGGAAAATTAAATATCAGTTGTATTTTTATCTATTCTACTTTACAGTGGTGCATGTAAGTATTTTTCATAGGTCATAACTAATATTCAATATAATGGCACGTGATTCTTGGGCCACTAGAATCTATCTCTTTAAAGCATAAAACTTCACATTTTTAGAAATTGTATTTGCTTAAAATAGATACATTTCAATTAGAACTATTCTAGTCCTATGCCCTATTTTCCAGCAAGAAGAAATGGAAACTTACAAAAATTGAGAAAACCTTAAATTCACTGTGCTAGGAATAACAGTGCTAGGAGAGTCCTGAGGCTTCCCAGTTTCAGCTCAATAATCCATCAGCAGCTCCTGAGGTTACGAATCAATGTGTGAATATTGAAAAGAAAATCTGCACCAAGACAAATCATTGGAAATGACTATCTTCAATATTTATACAAGGTTAGGTAGTGTTACAATGACACTACCTATTTATAGGACGTTATCATAATTTATATGACATTATTGTCAGGATAAGATTTGCAAGTTCTATAAATTAAGATAAACTACTTTTATCTTAGGAAATAATTTCCAGTTTTATTGCATATAAAGCTGAGAGCTGCTTTGTGGTAGCAGTGGAAACAGCTAACATTGCTTTAACTTCTGAGTAAAAACTTCTGTTTCTATAGAAAAGCAAGTGAGTTTAATCTGCCATGTACAAGAGCTGGTTAGTAGAAACCTTTAGCTTCTCATAATGCTCCCAATTTGTTTCTTCCAAATTAGCCAGTGATCCATTAACATCATTAGTGTGAGCTGGTTGTTTGTTGGACACAATCAAAGAATATTTTTGTTTGCATTTACCTGTTGATATGTTTGCTATACTAAGTTAAAATTCTCAAGTATTAAAACAGATGAAAGGGCTGCAGATAGTTAATAGCCTTGGCTGCTTTTCCAAAGACTCCATCTGGATATTATTCCCAGCACCCATGTGCTGCTCACAACCATTTGTCACTCTAGTCCCAGAGGATCCAACAGTCTCTTCTGGCCTCTGCAGACATTGTATTCACATCATGCACACAATGCACACACATACATGCAGGCAAATCACCCATATACATAAAATTAATTAAAAAACACATAAAAGAATAGTAAATTGCTTACACTGGGAGAAAAACCCAATTGATTAGCACTATTTAAATGTGAATAGAGAAATATCACAAGCCAGAAAGTTAATATAGAATAAGAGAAATATGACAATTTATTAGCTTTTTCTAGAGACTGTGGAAAACAGAGTTAATGAGTGAGAAATCACAACTGAGACTGCAATGTTGAAAAATGGAGTTAAGTTGTGCTACACAGTATGGATGCCATCAAAGCCGTGTTCTATGACCTGACACCTGGTGTACTGTCCCTATTTTCCGCATCTGTAGCTTTCATCTGAGGGCCATTTTGTAGATACAGACACTGGTCATGAAGTGACTGGGACAAAACGGGAAAATACCTACAGTGCAGCACTCGTCACTCCTGTGCAGGTTGAACAGTATTCTATTATACACAGATACACACCACGGTCTGCCTATCCATTCATCTTTTGATGGACATCTGAGGCAGTCTCTCTTTGATGGGACATGTGCACATTTTTTGGGCATGTTTTCAGCTCAAACCATATTCCTATAGTTTTATGGAATGGATTTTATTAGCACACAAAGTAAAAATTAAAGAATTATGTAGAAAAAGTTTTAACTGGATCATAAAAGGCAGAATAAGATCACATCAACTGTTGGGAACAGACCTGGCATAAACTGTACTACATTATTCTAATGCTGAGATTGTCATTATGGGTAATCATTGAAGATTGGCAAAGAGCTTACAGCAACTATTTGGGAGAAATTAACAGCAACTATTCTAAAAGCAAACATCTTCAGCTTATGGAAAGAATTAATTGTATGCTACCACATACTGTAAAAGGACCATCAATTCCTGAAGCTCCCACATTCTATACTGACACAATTCTCTTGGGAATGGCAGGCTAGAAGTTAGACATTTGAAAAAAAAAAAAAAAAAAAAAAAAAAAAAAAAAAAAAAAGGAAGAAGAAGAAGAAAGAAAAAGAAAGAAAAAAAAGTAATTCAAAGCCCATATACTTCAGTTCAAAAATCAAGAGCTGTGTGCAATTCTTACATTATTACTAGATTTTCCTGAAACCTTTAATGTAGTTACTGACTCTCAATATGCAGAATGAGTTGTTTTGCTTATAGAAACTCCTGAGTTTAGTCATGATAACTCATAATTAACCTTATGTAACTGCAACAGGCAATCTGAAATAGAAACTATCTGTTATACATCAGCCATATTTGGTCTTATTTAGTCTTTTTAGGTCCATTAGGACAAAAAAATGAAAAAAAATTGACCAATTATTAATAGGAAATATGTTAGACATCTCAAAATGTCATGAAAAACACTATGTTAATAGTAAAGGTTTAAAGAAAAAATTCCTATTACTTCAAAACAAGCTAAGAAAATTAAAAAGTTCTCTAATTGTTCTTTCTTCCATTACCTGCTGTAAGCAACCCTAGGGGTATATGTGTTTCGTTTTGCAGAATCTGGAAAACTAAAGTTTGAATACCATTGCAATGATACATACTCAGGGTTCCAACTGACAACTGGTGTGAGTACTGACAAGGCTGACTCTGTAACCACATATTGCCGAGAGGCTGTCATGGTTACCGTACAACCTAAGGGCTGACAAGACTGGAATGGCATATTCGTTACCATATCACACAGCCACATATTCCCACAAAGTGGGTGGAAACTTTTAGCTTTTTACACAATGAGTGTAACTTTTAACATACTAAAAGATACAATCAAAATATAATTCAAAACATTATACAGCTAATTAATTAAGTGCCATAAGAATCCATACCAAAAAAGACCCTTCTCGAATGAGTTTGTTAAGAAATACAGTGGAAAGGGACCCTCCAGTGAATGGCCTAATGACCTACAGGGAGAGATGTGGAACTGTAGATCCAGCTACCAGGGAGGGATAGGAGAAAGCATCTCACAGCTTAGAAATTCAAGGTCGGCAACATAGGAAGAACCTGTCTCATGAAGCTTAAGACTAAAGCCAGCCAAGGAGGACATGCCTTTATTATAGTTCTTTGAAGGTACATACTTTTAATCATAGCATTTAGAATTTGTGTACAAATTCTGTGCCTTCTTATAGTTTGGGATACTGTGGTGCTCTGAATAGAAATGGCCCTCACAGACTCATGTGCATGAATGCTTGACCCATAGAGAGTGGCACCATTAGGAGGTGTGACCTTGTTGGAGTAGATGGAGCCTTGGAGGAAGGTGTCATTATGGAAGCAGGCTTTGAGGTCTCCTATGCTTGAGCTACACCAGTGTGGCACACAGTGTCCTGCTGCCTGTTCTGGTCAAGATGTAGAACTTTCATCTACCCCCGAACCATGTCTGCCTACATGCTGTCATGCTTTACACCATGATGCTAATGGACTAAACCTTTGAACTGTAAGCCAGCACCAATTAATGTTTTTTTTAGTAAGAGTTGCTGTGGTAATGATATCTCTTCACAGCAATAAAATCCTAACTACGGCAGATACTCAACATTAAGATCACTAGAACAGCTACTAAAGATTGTCAGTGACTTTGTATGATGCATATATAAAATTTAGTAATTTGGACTAGCAAGAAAATTTCTGTTTAGTGAAAGCAGAGCCAATTGCACTCTCCAATGTAATACCTTCACTGCTTAGTTCAGCCTCAAAGTAGACAATAAGTTCTTGTCAGCTTAATGAATGAACAAGAGGCAGTGGAAAGGATGCTTGTGGGTCAAGATCTTTAGCATCCAATGCACTGTCAGAATGGTATGCAATCACTGAGCAACATATTGTCACCTAAAGTGTAAAGTTTGTGCAAGTGTTATTTAATTGAGGAAACTGCTACATAAATTGAACATAATTTGGAAATAGGTGTCAATATAGGAATAAACTTAATTTTATTTTCTGCCACATGCATGTATATTAAGATTGTTTAACACATTTACCTAGTTGATTCTGAAGCTCACTAAAGTTATAACTCTGAGGCCTTTGAGGTGAAGAGCTCAATTTCATAGTCAAAGAATAATGGTGCTGTCTTTTAGTAACTGAAATTCCTGTCACTGATACACTGTACACTTTGAAGAAGAACTAGCAAGGCAGTTGTTTAAACAGAATACATAAACTATTGGTTTGATATTGCTTGGCCCATGGGAAGTGGCCTACTAAGAAGTGTGGCCTTATTGGAGGAAGTATAGACTTGTTAGGGAAGGATGTCAAAGTAGAGGTTGGGCTTTGAGGCTTTATATATATGCTTAAGTCTGGTCAGTGAACCACAGAGTCTCCTGCTGCTGCCTTTGGATTAAATATAGAACTCTTTGTAACTACTATTTTTAATGATGGCTTTTAACGCTTTAATCTCCCTTGTAGCCCACTACCCATCAGAAGTAGTGGAGAAGAAAGGATATGGAAGGTGGGGGTAGGGAGTGGACCTGTTTAGAAAGGTTCTTTGGAGTTGGTTCAACTCCTATCTGTGTTGTCTGGAAATTGGCAGTTGAATTCACAGGTCAACAGCAGCAGCTCAATCCACTAGCAAAAACTAGAAGGATAAACCAGCAGTCTCAGTTTGGTAGAGGATATCCAGTCAGGATGGCAAACATGAAACAGCACTGGTGTCACTACCTAGCAGACAGCCAGGTCTCAACCTTGGCTTGAGTCATCAGGACCCTGAGAGATACCAAAAGTTCTCAACTATGCCTCTCTCAGCAAAGCAAAGATCAGCAAAGATGGAGGCCCACAACCATTGCACGGCTAGCTCCATAAAGTAAGCTAAGCTCAGCCCCCATCGCTGTCTGTCAAGTACCATTTATACCCTCCAAACGTCACGTGTCCTTCATGGGTCTTGCCTCAGCACATGCATCTGTCTCAGCTGACGTCACTCTGCCAATCAGCCTGTGTTCACAGAAGCAGCAAGAAACCAAAGCACACCCAAAAGTTTTTTGGTACATTTCTCTCCATGGCATTCCAATAAATGCAGCTCAACTATGCAATTTAAGGCAGAACAGTACATGTGTGTTGTTAGCAAAAGAGTCCTTCATCATGCACTTTCTTCTGTGTCTGATTCTGCTAAACGTTCCTTCACGATTCTGCCTTAGCCTTTCCCTGTGTCCACTACAGGAAAACACTCCTTCACATGTTTGTCCCAGCAGAACACCATCTAGCACAGTGATTTTCCAAAGAACCCTTAAGTCTCCACTTTAACTCTCAGCTCCTTCTCCAGCACCATACCTGCCTGGATGCTGCTGGGCTTCCTGCCATGATGATAATGGACTGAGCCTCTGCAACCGTAGGCCAGCCACAATGAAATGCTGTCCTTTATAGGACCTGCCTTGGTCATGGTGTTTGTTCACACTATTAAAACCTAACTAAGACATTATTCATATAAAATTTTCTCTGAAAAATTCCACCCTTAATCATTTCTTTTTTCAGTTCTCTTTAAAACTAATGTATCCTATCCATATGGTTTAGACATTATCTTCTATAGTTCCTTTTAAGGTCTTGGACCTTTAACATGCCACTTCTGGAGATTCAGTTTGTAATTTTTTTTTTTTCTCTCTTGACCTTGTGATTAAATCTATGCTTATACTCTATTTAGGAAGTGAAATGAGCCAAAGCAGGAGTTCAGAACTAGGTAGCTCCAGTGCCTTCCTCCACAGAACTGAAAACCCAAGGATTATGTCAAGCCATCCAAGAAGATGTGTATGCATTTGCTTATATATGTGTCCATGTGGAGGTCCTAGGCTGACACCAAGTGTCTATTTCTTTTTATTTTTAGTGTCAGGGTTTCTCAGTGACCCTAAAGTTTACCAATCAGCTAGCATCCAGCTCCAGAGAGCTTCCTACCTGAAGCACCCAAGCACTGTGTTGAGGTTATAGATTTTGATGCTACACTCATATCTTATGTGAGTGCTGACTTCAGATCCTCAGCTAGCATATTTACTGACTGAGCTATCTTTCTAGGTCCCATTTATTTAGGTGTATGTGTGTTAGTTTTGTTTCTAGAATCAGGGGTTTTGCAATATAGCCTCAGCTGACCTAACACATGTGTTCTTCCATCCTTCATGTCCTCAGTGCTGGGATTTACAGGTATTAGCCGTCATTCCCACTGTAATAGCTCTTCTGTATAATAACAATATAATATAAACAATATAAAGAACAATCTAAAAAATGACAATCAAAAATACAATATAAATAGCAATGAAAAGGATAAAATACTTAGGAAAAAATCAAAGTGTCAAAAAATTTCTACATGGTTATAAAATAGTTCCAAAAGAAAATAAAGGAGACACAAATAATTAAAAAAAAACTCCCATGATTGTAGATGGAAAACTTAATATTGTTATGGTTTAAAAACTACAATATTCCAGCTTAAGACCCATTTGACAAGAGAGGTACCTTTTATTAGAAACCTAGCTTGGTATTCAATGTTAGTGAAATCATAGTTATTGGAGGAGAATCCACAACTACTAATTTACTAAACCAGTATACTCTCTAACAATAATTTAAAAACATTTGTCCTATAGCCACAGATAAGTTTCCTTTTCAACAGACAGACTATTACAGAAAGCCACAACCAATAAAAATGGATGCATCTACAAAACGCCCCCACACCTAAGGCTCAGGGAACACTGTGGCAGACGGGCAGAAAGACTGGAGGCAGAGGATCAGGACATTTGCTGTGAGATCACTGCCCAAACATGAGATGCATAAGGATGGCACTAACAAACATACACAAAGAACCACAGCCAACGCTGGGGAAAGGACAGTGCTTTTGGACAAGTGGTGGCAAGCATACATTCAGTCAGTACTTCCTGTGTACTGTCTGAGGTTTATGCTAGAGTACACATATAGCTCAACTCTCCTAGACACTCGCTGTTGCCTCCAGGTAACTGTAACCATTGGACACATCTGGCTTATGAGCATTCCCATTGCTACATCTTGAGTACAGTTTTTCCTTTTACTTTTTTTTGTGGATACCTTAGTTAAAATTTCTTTCCCCAGTTGGTTTGCTTGGCAAATGGATTTTAGTTTAGTGTTTTCAAAACAATGATGTCGGATCTGCATATCACAAATAAAAGTTAATATAAGACGAATCAAGAAGCCAGTGTAAAAAGCAAAACTATGAGATTATAAAGGAACTACCAGGGTTATGTTCATGACCTTTATTTGACAGTAGACATCCTACCAAAGCATGTAAATAAAAAGGCATATAAATTAGTCTTAATAAGAATTTAGATTGCATAAAAGAAAAATTTTAAGAAACTGGAGATTTCTTAAAAACCTATAGAACTAAGAAAAATCATGTATCTAATAAGGGTTTATGAAATCAATAACTAAAAGAAAAACAACTCAGTCCGCAAAAGTGTTCTTTCAATGAAACACATGTAAGTCAGCATTCCCACACAAAAATACCACCCCCCTCAAAACAGGGTCTCGCTATGCAGTCCTGTCTGCCCTGGAACTCTGTATATCAGGCAGGCCTCAAGTCAGAGACCTGCCTGTCTCAGCCTCCTGAGTGCTGGCCTTTAAAACTATAAGTCATCAGAAGAATGAAAACCAACCACAATGACATAGCACAGTAAGAGGGCAGTCACACACCCTGCAGAAACAATAAAGAATCACATTAATGAAAGCCTCATATCCAGTGGGTGAAAATGTGGAACAGTACAGCTACTGTGAAAAACAGGCTGAAGATTTTCTCCATCCTAAGTTAACCCATGAACCATCAACTCCTTAGTGGTATACACTGAAAAGAAAACTAGAATCTACACACACAGCACAGGCATATGGAGTGCATGTGTGCGCACGCAGTGCACACAAGCACACACATACACAAACACACAAACATAATTCTATGTGTATGTATATATGTGTATGTGTGTATATATATGTATGGAGATATTTCCAAATCAATACCATTCACAAGAATGTCTAAAGGCGAAACACCCTAAATGTTCAATCAGTGGGCAAATAGACAGATAGATAGATAGATAGATAGATAGATAGATAGATAGATAGATAGATAAATAAATAAATGTATACAGAGATGTTAGACTACTTAATCAATAGAAGCCACAATATGCACAAACAACAAAACATGCTAAAGTGAAAGAAAAAAAAAAGGAATTGCATAATTCTCTCTCTCTTTTTTAAGCATTCAAACAGGTATATCTATAGACCAAATACACAGTGGTGGCTGGGAGGAGTCAAGGAAGAACAACTGCAGGATACGGACAGTTTCTTAATGATAGGTACAGTTTCTTTTTTTTTTTTTCTTAAAACTTTATTTAAAAAAGAGATACATGTACAGATTTTTAAAAGCATTTTGGCATAAAACTACGTGAATATATTTTTGTCAGTACTTGATTATTTCAGAAATTTGACAGTATGCACTGAAATCTTACTAGTTACCATAACCATAAAGTACATATACAACAGAATGTAACATGGAGACAGAGTTTTCTTGGTGTGTATAGATCAAACATAATGAGTTTTGAATATGCCACAAAAATTGCCACAAGGCTATATTCTTAGCTCTTGAATTATTAGTGATTTAAGGTCCAGGAGTACCACACTCTGAAAGGGTGCTATACACGTTTTTTTTTTTTTTTTCCTAAGAAGGACTGAGGCTTTCACTTTTTGGCCTTTGGTTTTTTTTTTTTTTTTTTTCAAAGCTTCATATGGCCTGTGAGTTGTTTCTGGGGTATTCAGAGCTTTCTGGGGCTAGTATCCAAATATCAGTGACTACATATTATCTCTGCTCTTTTTTGACTGGGTTATCTCACTCAGGATGATATTCTCTAAATGCATCCATTTTCTTAGGAATTTCATGAAGTCATTGTTTTTAATAGCTGACTAGTACTCCATTGTGTAAATATACCACAATTTTTGTATCCATTCATCTACTGAAGGACATCTGCGTTCTTTCCAGCTTCTGGCTATTCTAAATAGGGCTGCTATGAACATTGTGGTGCATGTGTCCTTATTGTATGCTGGCGCATCTCTGGGGTATATACCCAGAAGTGGAATAACTGGGTCTTCAGGTAGGACTATGTCCAATTTTCTGAGGAACTGCCAGACTGATTTCCAGAGTGGTTGTACCAGTTTACAACCCCACCAACAGTGGAGGAGTGTTCTTTCTCCCCATGCTCACCAGCATCTGCTGTCATCTGAGTTTTTGATCTTAGCCATTCTGACTAGTGTGACATAGAATCTCAGGGTTGTTTTGATTTGCATTTCCCTGATGACTAGGGATGTCTAGCACTTCCTTAGATGCTTCTCAACCATTTGATATTCCTCAATTGAGAATTTTCTGTTTAGCTCTGTACCACATTTTTTAATAGGACTGTTTGATTCTCTGGTGTCTAACTTCTTGATTGATCTGTAGACATTGGATATTAGACCTCTATCAGATGTGGGGTTGGTAAAGATCTTTTCCCAATCTGTTGGCTGTCATTTTGTTTTCTTGACAGTATCCTTAGCCTTATAGAAACTTTGCAATCTCATTAAGTCCCATTTCTCGATCCTTGGTCTTAGAGCACAAGCCATTGGTGTTCTGTTTAGGAAATTTTCTCCTGTGCCTATGAGTTCTAAGGTTTTCCCTACTTTCTCATCTAATAGTTTCAGTGTACCTGGTTTAATGAGGAGATCTTTGGTCCACTTGCACTTGAGCTTTGCACAAGGAGAAAAGAAAGGGTCTATTTTCATTGTTCTGCATGCTGAGTGTCAGTTGAGCCAACACCATTTGTTGAAGAGGCTGTCCTTTTTCCATTGAATGTTTACAGCTCCTTTGTCAAAAATCAAGGGACCATATGTGTGAGGGTTCATTTCTGTATCTTCAATTCTGTTCCATTGATCACCCTGCCTATCTCTGTACCAGAACCATGTGGGTTTTAACACAACTGTCTTGTAATATAGCTTGAGGTCAGGGATGGTAATTTCCCGCAGATGTTTTATTGTGGTGAGGTTGGATTGTGATATTCTAGGTTTTTTTGTTATTCCAAATGAATTTTCACATTGTTCTTTTCAGCTCTATGAAGAATTGGGTGGGTATTTTGATGAGGATTGCATTGAATCTGTAGATTGCTTTTGGTAAGATGGCCATTTTTACAATGTTGATCCTTCCAATACATGAGCATGTGAGATCTTTCCATGTTCTGAGATCTTCTTCAATTTCCTTCTTCTGAGATTTTAAATTCTTGTCATACAGGTTCTTCACTTGCTTAGTTAAGAGTCAAACCAATGTATTTCGTATCTTTTCCCTAATTTTTTTCTCCGCATGTTTGTCCTTTGAGTAAAGGAAAGCTACTGATTTGTTTGAGTTAATTTTATATCTTGCCACTTTGCTGAATCTGTTTATCAGCAGTAAAAGTTCTCTGGTGGAATTTTTGGGGTGACTTATGTATACTATCATGTCATCTGCAAATAGTGATATTTTTACTTCTTATTTTCCGATTTATATCCCTTTGGTTTCCTTTTGCTGTCTAATTGCTCTGGCCAGGAGTTCCAGAACTACGTTGAATAGGTAGGGGAAGAGTGGGCAGCCTGTCTAGACCCAGATTTTAGTGGGATTGCTTCAAGTTCCTTACCATTAAATTTGATGTTGGATATTAGTTTTCTGTATATTGCTTTTATTATGTTTAGGTATGGGTCTTGGATTCCTGTTCTTTCCAAGACTTTTAACATGAAGGGGTGTTGAATTTTGTCAAATGTATTCTCAGCATCTAGTGAGATGACCATGTGGTTTTATTCTTTGAGTTTGTTTATATGGTGGATTACGTTGATGGATTTCCGTATATTAAACCATCCCTGCAGCCCAGGGACGAAGCCTACTAGATCATGGTGAATGATAATTTTGATGTATTCTTGGAGTCAGTTTGCAAGAATTTTGTTGAGTATTTTTGCATCAATGTTCATAAGTGAGATTGGTCTGAAGTTCTCTTTCCTTTTAGGGTCTCTGTGGTTTAGGAACGAGGTTATTGTGGCTTCAAAAAATGAGTTGGGCAGTGTTCCATCTGACTCTATTTTCTGGAATAGTTTGGAGAGTATTGGTATTAAGTCATCGATAAATGTCTGATAGAATTCTGCACTGAACCCATCTGGACCTGGGCTTTTTTTTGGTTGGGAGGCTTTTGACGACTACTTCTATTTCTTTAGGTGTTATAGGGTTATTTAGATGGTTTACCTGGTCCTGGTTTAACTTTAGTATCTGGTATCTGTCTAGGAATTCATCAGGTTCATTTCCTCCAGATTTTTGTTGAGTATATGCTTTTGTAGTAGGATCTGATGATTTCTTGAGTTTCCTCAGTTTCAGTTGTTATATCTCCACTTTCATTTCTGATTTTGTTAATTTGGATACTCTCTCTTTGCCTTCTAATTAGTCTGGCTAAGAGTTTATCAATGTTGTTAATTTTCTCAAATAACCGGCTCTTGGTTTTGTTGATTCTTTGAATGGTTCTTTTTGTTTCTATTTGGTTAATTTCTGCTCTGAGTTTGATTATTTTTTGCCATCTACTCCTCTTGGATGTATCTGCTTCTTTTTGTTCTAGAGCTTTCAACTGTGCTGTCAAGTTGCTAGTGTATGGTCTCTCCAGTTTCTTTTTAGAGCACTCAGAGCTATAAGTTTTTCTCTTAGTACTGCTTTCACTGCATCCCATAGGTTTGGGGTATGTTGTGCTTTCATTTTCATTAAATTCTAGAAAATCCTTAATTTCTTTCTTTATTTCTTCTTTGACTATGTTATTGTTGAGTAGGACATTGTTCAGTTTCCATGTATATATGGGCTTTTTGTTGTTTTTGTTGTTATTAAAGACCAGCCTTAGTCCATGGTAATCTGATAGGATGCATGGGAGTATTTCAATCTTCTTATATCTATTGAGGCTTGTTTTGTTACCGACTATATGGTCAATTTTGGAGAAGGCACCATGAGGTGCTGGGAAGGTGTATTCTTTTGTTTTGGGGTGAAATGTTCTGTAGATGTCTATTAATTCCAATTGTTTCATAACCTCTGCTAGTTTCACTGCATCCTTGTTCAGTTTCTGCTTCCATGATCTGTCCATTGATGAGAGTGGGATGTTAAGGTCTCCTACTATTAATGTGTGAGGTGCAATGTATTTTTTTTGAGCTTTAGTAGGGTTTCTTTTATGAATATGGGTGCTCTTGTATTTGGAGCATATATGTTAAGGATTGAGAGTTCCTCCTGATAAATTTTCACTGCAATGAGTAAAAAGTGTCCTTCCTTATCTTTTAAAATAACTGTTGGTTGAAAATCTACTTTATTCAATATTAGAATGGCTACTCCAGCTTGTTTCTTGGGGCTGTTTGCTTGGAAGGTTTTTCCTAGCCTTTTGTCTGAGATAGTGTCTGTCTTTGTCTCTGAGATGAGTTTCCTTTATGCAGTAAAGTGCTGGATTCTGTTTATATATCCAGTATGATAGTCTATATCTTTTTAATTGGGGAATTGAGTCCATTTATGTTAACAGATATTAAGGAATAGTGGTTCCTGTTTCCTGCTATTTTTGCTTTTATAGGTAGAATTTTGCCTGTGTGTCTTTCTTCTTTTGGTTTTCTTGCTTAGTTATTTTGCTTTTTCTAGGATGTAGTTTCCCTCTTTGTGGTGGGTTTTCCATCTCTTATTCTTTGTAGGGCTGGATTTGTGGTCAGATATTGTGTAAATTTAGTTTTGTCCTGGAATATCTTGGTTTCTCTATCTATGGTAATTGAGAGTTTTGGTGGGTATAGTAACCTGAACCGACATTTGTGTTCTCTTAGGTTATGTATGATGTCTGTCCAGTATCTTCTAGCTTTCATAGTCTCTTTTGAGAAGTCGGGTGTAATTCTGATTGGTCTGCCTTTATATGTTACATGACCAGTTTCCCTTCCTGCTTTTAGTATTCTTTCTTTGTTTTGAACACTTGGAGTTTTGACTATTATGCATTGGGAAGATTTTCTTTTCTGGTCCAATCTATTTGGAGTTCTGTAGGCTTCTTTTATGCTCATGGTCATCTCATTCTTAGGGGTAGGGATGTTTTCTCCTAAGATTTTGTTGAAGACATTTACCGTGCCTCTTAGTTGATATTCTTCGCCCTCTTCTATTCCTATTATCCTTACGTTTGGTCTTCCCATTGTGTCTTGGATCTCCAGGACATTTTGGGTTAGGAGCTTTTTGGCTTTTGCATCTTCTCTGAATGTTTGTCTATGTTTTTAATGTTGTCTTCAGCCCATGAGATTCTCTCTTCCATCTCTTGTAGTCTGTAGGAGATGCTTGCATATGTGACTCCTGGTTTATTTTTTAGGTTTTCCATCTCCAGGGTTGTTTCTTTTTGTGTTTTCTTTATTGTTTCTATTTCCATTTTCAATTCCTTCATCTCTTTGGTTATGTTTTCCTGTAGATCTTTGAGTCATTTTCATGATCTGAGGGCCCATGGGCTCCAGATGAAACATGCTTCTGAGTGTTAGGCTTTTAGTGGGCAAGCAGTGAGTTCTGGTAGCAGTGACTCAGCTCTGTCTTTGTGGGCTCTGGTGTGGGAGCTCTTGTGAGGCTGTTCTGGTAGCTCCTCCCTGTGCCCCCAGGGCCTGAGTACTAATGCAGGGACCTGGCTCTTTCTCTAGGCTAAAATGGTCCCTTTTCCAGATAGCACAGTACTTTCTGCTCTCTGAGAACTCCTGGTGTGCTCTCCCTGGGCCTATGTGCCAGGCTCCCCCCTGGTCAAGGTGTAAGAGGGTCTGTAGAGTTGAACTACAAGCACTGCCTTTCCAGAGCAAACCCAGGTTCCCACTGACAAGGGACTGAGTGTTTAGTCTGCGAGCTTGGGCTTTCATGGCGGATCCTGAGTCCCTCTGCCAGAGGTCAGGTCCTACTGTGGGCCGCAGGGGCATGCTTTCCGTGTGCTCCGCCTAACCCTCTCTATGCCTTGGTTACTCACAGCGCAATCTCATGTGGCCTGTGTCCCTGGATCTCTACCGCTCTAGGTGGCAAAGGGCCTGAGCATTTGGTCTGCGCCCATGGGCTTTCCGGGTGGATCCCAAGTCCCTCTGGCAGAGGTCCAGCCCTACTGTGGGCTGCAGGGGCACGTTTTCCACAAGCCCTCTCTGCGCTTTGGTCACTCACTGCGCAATCTCACCATGCCAGTGTCTCTGAATCTCTAGGTACAGTTTCTTAAGGGGCATTAAAATATTTTGAAATGTGTTAGAGCTATGTAGAAGTGGTAACCATCCAATATTATGAGTACATTACATAATATTCAATTGCTTACTTTCAACATAATTTTATTATATAAATTTCATACCAATTTTAGAAAAATGCTAAAGTAAATCCACTTACCCAACAACCAACCAAATTAAAAAAATACACACTGAGAAATAAAGACAAATCACATGCTCTATCAAGTGCTGGCCAAGTGGAACAATGGGAATTAGCACAAACTGGATGAATAAACTGGTGACAAGTACTGAAGAGCAACAGCCAGTACCTAGAGCCAGGTTAGTATAGCATTGTCTGTGTACAAGTACCACCTGTGTAATATTTCAAAGTGCTCCATGCTAGAACACTCCAGCATAAAAATGAGAAGGCTCAGCTCTCTCTTCTGAGAAGCAGAAACAGACATGTGCCTCACTTCTGAAGGGTGGGTGGGATGGTAGTTTAGAGTCCCACCCATCACTTGAGCCCCACATGAGTAATTCCAGCACCATGTGTCTCACCTCCAGAGGGCGAGTGAGGCAGTAGTTTAGTCCTAAGGATCACTTGAGCCCCAGCTTTAGGCACTTACTAGTAAGCTATGCTTTAAGGCAAATGTGAGTTTATTTTTGCATCATTTATGGATTGTTTTGCCTGTACACTCTTAACAATATATTTGTATTGCAGAGGGTGAGTAGGGCACTGAATTTAGAGTCAGACAACCATTTTAAGTCCCAGCTCCAACAATTTACCAATCATAACTTTAGGCAAGTCTGGATTTCCTTTTTGTGCTAATTATGAAATTTTTGTTCTTTCCACTTAACTCTTAGTTTTTTTTATTGTTCCTAATTATCTGGTCATCATTTCAATTTTTATCTAAAATTCTGAAGATTTTGTACTACATTAAAGAGCAAAACAAAGACCCAGTAATTAACATGGTAATTTGCCTTCACTTACTGCCTCTCCAGCTTCATCTCCCACGGCAACCTGCCGCACTGCAGAAGCAGCTCTGGTCTGTTGTCTCACCTTAAACATTCTGTGATGAGACTTGGCTTAATGTACCTTCTTTCCTAAATTCATTCTTTTTAGCATAAATATATCTAGGTCATAAAAAGTGGGTTTCCACAACTTCTTGGTAACTTAGCATACAGATTAATGATAGAGAATTAAATTGACCTTGTGAGATAAATTAGCAAGTAAGCATTCACATGCACACTGGGATCTCTTGACTATTTTATTTAAACATTCACTACTTGCTATTTCCAGGTTTGTTTGTTGTAGCTACTTGAATCTAATTCAAAGTCAAAATAAGTCGTCTCCTACTATTCTTGCTAGTTGAGAATATGAAAAGACACTCCTAGGAACTTGAAGCGGTGCCAGAAAGATTTTCTTATGAAAGATAAGACTGTACAGTGGGTATTAAGTGAGTGAATGAAACAAATCAGTGGAATCAATCTAGTTTAATAATTCAATTCCATTTATCTTACAGAGACCACAGTGGATATAAAGAATAGAGGATCATGACCTCGGCCATTGGGTTATTTATGGTGACAGAAGAGTATAAATGGTAGGACATGATCTAAGAATTATACCTCAGCCTTAAAAAATGTATTCTCATTATTAAGAATAGATGCTCTGAAAATAGAAAAAATAAAAACTAAATTTTATACTACAGAATGCAGAGAAGAATTTCCAACATAAAAGGGAGAAACAGATGTAAATGTATATGTTTTTTAGTGGGAAGAAAATGGGCTTAATGAGTGAGTGGTCTACAAAAATGAGAGGGCCAGTACTTCTAACAGCACTGCCCACAGCTAGTAAATGGAGACCTTGAAAAGTCAAAAAGGAAAAAAATTCTTCCTGTTCACAGATATATCTTTCCTTTTTGATTTATAAATACAATATTTATTTTCTAACATTATTTATATGTATTATACAATTTGGTTTCTATGATTTCCCTTTTGCTGAAATAAAATATAATTTACTTCAGTATCTGTTTTGTTTAACATTATAATCTCACAAAATAATAGTGTTTATCTAAAGATACAAGAGAGAAAAATAAGAAAATAGTATTCACTTAATTAGTAACAAGATGTCTGTCTAGGACAGTGGTTTTCAATCTATGGGTCTCAACCACTTGGGGTTGCATATTAAATATTTACATTACAATTTAAAACAGCAGTAAATTAGTTATGAAACATCAACAAAATAATTCTATTGTTGGGGTCATCATAACATGAGGAACCTTATTAAAGGGTTGGGGGTTTAGGAAGGTTGAGAACCACGGCTTTAGAACAAGTAGCATATTGTTGTTAGAAAGCAGGGGCATGTGCTCAGCTTTCAAAGCTCACACATATAGTAGGACTGAAGGTGGCAGAAAGCACGTAGTAAGGTAGTAGTCATCAATTATATGACAAGCAGGCCTAAAACACACTCGCCTTAAAGACTTAATTATCAATATTATCTTGACATTCTTAGAAGTATAAACTACTTCCATTACAGAAAGCTTCTAAGAAAAAATTAGGTTTATATTTAAAACTTAAGAGTCAATAACCACAAAAGGAATGATTTAAAGATAATCTTTGTGTTGCATGGGATAGTTTTTGCATGAGATTATTAAACTGAAGGTGACATTAGGGAGTAGTAGACAGTGGAATACACATATCCTTATTCTCATAGTATTCTATCATATGCACAAATGCTCTCTGTCAAACTGGGACATAAGTACTGTATACATATAAATGTATGCTTTGTTCCACACTTCTGTTTTATCCCAGTCTGTGACAGTCTCGAGCAAGACTATAGCCATTATCTTTTTACACAAAGAAACAACTATGTAACTATAAGTTACTAGAACAAGATGAGTTAGTTAATATAGCAAGTATGAAAATCTGCTATATTGTACATTCTTCCACTTAAAATCAAATGTGTCACAGTACAGAAGAATCCCTTGTCTTTAGCTGTAAAACACCCATTAGATTTCATTTGTATGTGAAGATAGAAGTGTGAGACAATAACTTCTGAATATAAATTCAGTAACTGAGACAAAAGCAGGCAAAGTTCTTAGAACTAGAAAGGGTTAAGGTCCAGGGACTTGGGTCTTGCTTAGCCACCAGGACTTGAGAAGGGAGTAACTCCATCTGCCCAGAGGAATAGTGTAAGCAAAGCTGTGGCCCCATGGTTACCTGCCATCAGAGAGGGGAACGGCTTATGGTTCTGTTTACACAGAGAAAGGGGTGTGGCCTAAAGTTTTGAGGATGGACTACCTACAGGCTCTGGGCGAAGAAGAGCTTGAAATGAACATATTGGGAAAACTGAGACGACAGACACGTTTCATATCCTGTTATTACAAGTTACATCTCTAACCAAAGTACAAGGACTAAGTTTTCTCACAAAGTGACTGGAAAAGACTCAACATAGGATTTTAGTGAAGCAAGAACACAAGGTATATAATGATAAACATTAAAAACTTTTTGTTGTTTTATTTTTTGAGACAAGATTTCTCCATGTTGCCCTGACTGTCCTGGAACTTGCTCTATAGATCAGGCTAGCCTTCTTTCTGCTCAGAGATCCTTCTGCCTCTGTCTCTGGGTACTGGGAGTAAAGGTGTGTGCCACTCCTACCAGATTACATTCCAGTCCTCACAGAACTCATCTTTTCTGTCCTGATGATTCAAAGAACTCCAGAGCATATTTTAATAGTGTCATGTGATTACTGTGGTGAATGCTCTTGTAGCTATTCTATAATAAAGTTTCCCCTTTTCTATATGCTTTATACTTACACAGGTATCTTTAATTTAAAACCCAAATCCAAAAATTACATCATTTTTGTAATAGGGAAAATTCAAATTTTTATCTTTTGTCAAAAGAAAGGTAATTTGGAATGATATTGGCACAGACAAATTACTTTGAAAAGAGAGTTTTATGACATGTATTTGATAAAAAACAATTTTCTTAAAGGATAAAAAAATAAGAGGACATTGTCAAGGATCAATACAAAGAGTGACCACTTCACCGGCTAATTTACATTAAAAAGGCTTAAGCAAAAACATAACAAAAAATTTTAAGATCTTTATACACAAAGAAACCTCCATCTCATTAATATGTGTGCATGCGTGTGGACATAAGTGGAGGTCACCCATGGGTTCCATTCCTCAGTACCTTGCATCTGGATTGCACTGTGCTACCATCTGGGTCCTGGGAATCAGCCTGGGTGCTTATTAACTTGTTTCTTTTATAAGCCTCAGAAAAAGATACTGTGTTTAACAGGCTTAAAATCACTGTTCTAGCCCAATTGCACTAATCCGATAACAGAAAGGTAAAAAGACTGTCAACTACAGTACAAAGATAACAAAAAGAAAACGGCAGACAGACTGGGATGAATAACACCAGGAAATAATCTATACAGTCACTTACAGTTAATAATTTTGCTGATGGTTACAGAGACTAGGAAATGACTGAATTAGAATTATGATGGACATTTTTAGATTTCCCTTAAGTTTGCACAAATTTGTTCCAATTGAGGTAAAGAAACCAATTTTTCCTCAAAGAGTTGGAGCCTAAATATATCAACTATTTTTTTCAGAATTTTTTTGATTCAGTTAAATATATCCCAAGTTAGACATAAAATTATATAAAACACAACACTGTTATACTAAAAGAATATATAAGTGTCAAACATCTCATCTGCAAAATGCTTGAGACCAAATGCTTTGAGTTTAAAGGACCACATTTTGGAACACTTTCACAGAAGTCTCACAGGACTGAGCAATCCTTAGCCTGAGTCTCTGAGCATGATGCTCAAAGCATTTCAGACTTTAAAGTGTTCCAGATTTCCAGCTAGGGTGCACTCCTGCTTGACTAGAGTTCCTATCCACAGGCCTTTGACGTTTCTCACTATCGTATCTACGGGAAGAAAATAAGCGGTGACTATGTAGATCCCCAGCATTTTATTAAGCTGACAGTGGGAAATAGCAAACCACAGAAACCCAACAATGCTCCAAAACAAGGTTCCTTCTTCTAAGAAAACATCTGAAAAAAAAAAACATGCCAGCACACAACACTTTTGCACAGTAACAATTCTGATGCAGAAAGTTGGTTTAAGTGTGTAACTGTAAGATTATTGAAAAGCTGCTTCCTGAAAAAAATTAATGATGACATATAGAAAAACTTAATAATAATGCTAACAATATAGGAATATATGATGGCACAGATGATACTAGTTTAAAAATTACATCCATTCTGGAATACTCCATAATACAAACCAATGGCTACTCTTACTTTATAAAGAAGACTCATCTAGCTTCACCTGACAGATAATGATTTGAGTCCAATACTGGTTTAACGTATCCTGAAGCTAGAGCCTGGCAAGATGAGAGCGCCCTAAGAGCCACTCGTCATCACCACTGAGCTCAGGACCCTGCACACTCTCATTTCCAGCACCTGAAAACAAACTGGGGTTCTTCCTAAGTCCTACATGTTCGTATCTGGGTGGGAGACAGACAGATTAGGTAAAACAGGTGCATTTCTAAGCATTACGGCTGTCAGTGATACACTGCAGAAAGTGAGGAATTGAGGACATTAGCCTCTTGTGTTTTAGAGTCAGTGACAACGTTCTGCTTTTTGAAGTAATATTCCAAAAGGCTATTGGAAACAATGCTGGTGAAAAGAAGAAAAGAGGGAGGGAAGGGTCAAGTATGTTAGAGAATGTGAGTGTGTGTGTATGTGTATATTCTCAGAGGAACACCTTTGGGGAAGCACAGAGCCACATGTATATACTTGAAACTGTTGACATTTGAAACTGCCTTAAACTTTAGGGTTATAGAATATAATAACTTAGAAGAGATTACAGTTTTGAATATTTACAGTTACATTATTTGTGTTCTGAAAACGGTGTCATGTCTTCATCATGTATGAAGAAAGGTAGAGAATCAAATGAAGTGAAGAAGAATAGGCACATTAGAAGCACATCAGAAGCTTCTGAAAAGTGACTTTTCTGCAATAAAAACCACCGCTAGTTGCAATACTTTATGCTCAAAAATCTATCCAAGGAACTTTCAAACCAAAGAGGCCAATACATTTGGAAAGCAAATAAAACAAATGTATTTATTTAAATGACTGAAAAGCATTTAGTTTTAAAGACCTTTTTTCCTTTTCCTAGAGGGAGAAGATCAATGAAAGAGAACAGAGAAATGTGCAATGATAACTTTAAGACACTGTCTCTTAAAGGAGAAAGGTCAGCTGAACAGAGATGTGTGATTCGTGGACGCTGTTTTTTTGGAGGTCTTCCACCACAATACTAGCTGGGCCCATCCAACCTGGTTTATGAAATCTGACAAGGGGACACCCAGTGGCAACGAGGATGCAGAACAGTGATTTTATTTCTTATTTTATGCACTGTAGCCGCAGGGAGAGAGATAAGGAGAACAGGAATGAAACTGCAGGTCTCCAGCATTAAAACACTACAGAACACTGCCACCAGGTCACCAGGGGAAGAAAAGAAGGAAGTGTTTGATTTCAAAGAAATTTAGTATAATAGTTATGGTGGCTTTCTTTCCACTGACAGTAAAACCTTACTTTTAGTAATCAGCAATTTGAATAATTATTTTCACAAAATTTGATATCCATTGACTAGATTAAAGCACTACCTACATCATTTCAGAAAGTAAATAAAAACATAATTACCAGCTTTTAAAAGCAATATTAGGCAACTGCAAGGAGGTGGTTTCCCATACCTTTATTCCCAGCATTGGAAGGCAGAGGCAGAGGGGCAGAGGGGCAGAGGGGCAGAGGGGCAGAGAGGCAGAGAGGCAGAGGGGCAGAGGGGCAGAGAGGCAGAGGGGCAGAGGGGCAGAGGCAGAGAGGCAGAGGCAGAGAGGCAGAGGGGCAGAGAGGCAGAGGGGCAGAGGGGCAGAGGCAGAGAGGCAGAGGCATCTCTGAGTTTGAGGCCAGCCTGATCTACAGAGTTAGTTCTGGGACAAACAGGGCTGCATAAGGAAATTTTGTCTCAGATAGAAAAATATGTACATGTGTGCATATACACATATGCACACATAAGGAAAGTGGCCATAGTGGCAAAGATAGGGATTATGCATGAACTTTTATATATATGTATGTGTGTGCATGTGTGTGTGTGTGCGTGTGTGTGTGTGTGTGTGTGTGTGTGTGTGTGTGTGTGTGTGTGCGTGTATGGCAATTATAAAAGAAAAATATTTTACATTTTATTAAATTTATCTAACATTGCTAGTACTTTTTTGGGCATTTGTGATCTTTTACTTATTGTTATAAAAATGCTGTAGATGCTGTTGCTAATGAAAAATCATGGCAGTTTCTAGAGAAATTAGCTAAGTGTGGCTTTTAAAGTGCTGATGATGGTGAAGTAACTTGTATGAATGAAATGTAGCATTACGACTTCTTTCTGAGACAACCTTGAAAGACAATGGGGAGGGAAGCCATTACAATGGACAGAACTCCAGGCAGTGCACATGGTCATACATTTTATTTGGAAGGAGAAATGGTCAGATATGTAAGTGGACTGGTTACTTAGTCTGGGATTTGGAAAGAGCATAACTGGACAATCAGCGAGAAAGGCAGGGAAGAAATATGTGGATAGAGCTTTGCAAATGGGTAAAAGACATGAAGATACTTATGTTTCATGTAAATGCTCATCAAAAGATAGGAGTTCAGTAGTCAAGTAGATAACATGACACATTCTATAAACAGGCAACCTCTTTCCCCAGCCATCGCTGTCATTTCCCAGTAGGCCTATAAACAAAGTGGCCATAGTGGCAGAGATTGGGGCTATGCATAAACTTTCATTCACCAAGGCTGACCTGGCCACAGCTGCTGCTCAATGCCACCAGCTCTGCTCAAAGTCCCAGTTATGACATCATTCCTCGAGGTAATCTGCCAGCGACCTGGTTGACTACATTGGTACACATCCTCGGTGAAAAGGACAAAACTTTGTCCTTCAATGAGGAGATATTTATTCTGGTGGTACTGTATTATATTACAGAATGTCAGGTCACAGCCAGAGAGTGGACAGTGGGCCCACCACTCTTACTATATTCCTCACCATCCTAAAGCATCTGGTGGACAGGATAATGAAATGGTCCTTTGAAGTCACAGTTACAGTTCTAATTAGGTGGTAGTAGTCTAAAGGACTGGGCAGTGTTCTTCAGAAGGTAGCATAAGCTTTGAATCAGCATTTAATATATAGTACAGTTTCTCCCATAGCCAGGAATCCAGGGGTAGAAAATGGAATGGTTCACATACCATCACCCTCAGTAACCTACTTGGAAATTTTTGCTTTCTGTTCCTGTGACATTAAGTCACATGGCCTAGAAGTTTGAGTCCAGAGAGGAAAGAAACTAGAGAAGACACTAGAAGATGGAAAGATGCACATACTCATAAATATAGTGAAAATGCCCACCCTATCTAGAGCAATCTACAGGTGTATATAATCTCAATAAAAATCGCAATTCTGGGCCACTGGGAACGGCGGAGATGCAGGAACACAGGCCTGGTGGGACTGTGCTGCAAGTAGCCGGGGTGCAGAGAGGGCTAGGCCTGGCTTGTGGAAAATGCCCCCCCCCATTGGTTCAGGGGAGCAGAAACTCTGCTGTAGGGACTCGGTTTCTACCCGGAAGCGTTTGTGTGCGGACCAAACGCTCAGGCCATTTGCCACCAGGAACAGCTGAAATCCAGGGACACAGGCCTGGTGAGACTGCACTGCTGCAAATAGCTGGGGCACAGAGAGGGCTAGGCCTAGTGCACGGTAGGTGTGGCACTCCGGTTGGTCCAGGGGAGCAGAACTCTGCCATAGAGACTCCAGTCCACCCAGAAGGCCCTTGCATGCAGACCAAACACTCAAGCCATTTGCCAACTAAAACAGCTGAGATCCAGGGACACAGGCCAGGTACACGAGAAAGATGTGAACCAATCACTGACAACAAGACCACGTATAATCACAGACAACAAGATGGAAAGAGGAAAGCAAAAGAACTTATCCAAGGGAAACCAAGACAACCTGGCAACATCAGAACCCAGCTCTACCACCACAGCAAACAGAAGAATGCCAAACACTCCAGAAAAAGAAAACTCAGACCTGAAATCATACCTCAAGATGATAATGGAGATCATTAAACAAGAACGGGAGGAAAAGCATAAAGAAATAGAAGCTTTTAAAGAGGAAACACAAAAAACACTCAAAGAAATCAAAGAACTAGAGGAAAACAGAACCAAAGAGATGAAGGAATTTAAAATGGAAATGGAAACAATAAAGAAAACACTAAAAGAGACAACTCTAGAGATAATAAAACCTAAAAAAGAAATCAGGAGTCACAGATGCAAGCATCTCCAACAAGAGATGGAAGAGAGAATCTCAGGGGCCGAAGACAACATTGAAAACATAGACAAAACAGTCAGAGAAGATGCAAAAGCCAAAAAGCTCCTAACCCAAAATGTCCAGGAGATCCAGGACACAATGAGAAGACCAAACCTAAGAATAATAGGAATAGAAGAGGGCAAAGAATATCAACTAAGAGGCACAGTAAATATCTTCAACAAAATCGTGGAAGAAAACTTCTCTACCCTTAAAAATGAGATGACCATGAGTATAAAAGAAGCCTACAGAACTCCAAATAGAGTGGACCAGAAAAGAAATTCTTCCCGACACATAATAGTCAAAATGCCAAGTGTTCAAAGCAAAGAAAGAATAAAGAAAGCAGTAAGGGAAAAAGGTCATGTAACATATAAAGGCAGAATAATCAGAATTACACCCGACTTCTCAACAGAGACCATGATAGCTAGAAGATCCTGGACAGACATCATGCAGACCCTAAGAGAACACAAATGTCGGTCCAGGTTCTATACCCAGCAAAACTCTCAATCACCATAGATGGAGAGACCAAGATATTCCAGGACAAAAGTTACACAATATCTGACCACAAACCCAGTACTACAACAAATTATAGGTGGAAAACCCAATACAAGGAGGGAAACTACATCCTCATAAAAACAAGAAAATACCTAAGCAAGGAAATCAAAAGAAGACACACAGGCACAATTCTACATCTGGCAGTTCCTAAGAAAATTAGACATAATATACCTGAGGACCCAGCTATGCAATTTCTGGGCATATACCCAAAAGACACTCCAGTATATAACAAAGACACATGCTAAACTATGTTCATATGAGCCTTATTTATAATGACCAGAAGCTGAAAAGAACCCAGATGTCCTTCAGCAGAGGAATGGATACAGAAATTGTGCTACATATACACAATGGAGTACTACTCAGCTATTAGAAACAATGACTTCATGAAATTCCTGGGCAAATGGATGGAACTAGAAGCAATCATCCTGAGTGAGGTAACACAATCATAAAAGAACACACATGATATGCACTCACTGATAAGCGGATGTTAGCCCAAAAGCTCAGAATGCCCAAGGAAAATTCACAGACTTTATGAAGCTCAAAAAAAAAGGAAGATCAAAATGTTCTTATTAGAAGGGAGAACAAAATATTCAAGAGAGGAAATATGGAGACAAAGTTTGGAGCAGAGACTGAAGGAAAGGCCATCCAGTGCCCAACTCGGCAATCCAGACCATATACAGCCACCAAATCCAGACAATATTGCTGATGAGAAGAAGTACATGCTGACAGGAGCCTGATATAGCTGTCTCCTAAGAGGCTCTGCCAGAGCATGACTAATACAGAGGTAGATGCTCACAGCCAACCACTGAACTGAGAACTGGTCTCCAGTGGGAGGAGTTAAAGAAAGGATTGAAGGAGCTGAGGGGTTTGCAACCCCATAAGAACAACAATACCAACCAACCAGAGCTCCCAGGGACTAAACCACTATCCAAAGAACACACATGGACAGACCCATTACTCCAGCTGCATATGTAGCAGAGGAAGGCCTTGTTGAGCATCAATGGAAGAAGTCTTTTGGGTATATGCCCAGTGCAGGGAAATGTCAGTAAGGAAGGTGGGAGGGGGTGGGTGAGCACTCTCATAGAAGCAGGGGGGAGGGGAGTTGGGATAGGAGGTTTATGGAGGATAACATTTGAAATACAAATAAAATATATCTAATAAAAAATTAAAAAATAAAAAGAAAGTTAAAGATAGGATTAGCACGAGACTTAGCTATACAAAATGCTTCAATTTTTACTAGAGACACTTAAACATCCATGTTCAATGCTGGTCTATTGACAAATAGGAAATGGAATTACCTTATAAGTCTATCAACTAATGGATAGATAATAAAAATGTGGTACATATGCACAATAAATAATTTTATTCTGCTGTAAAAAAAATGAAACTACAAAATGTACAGGAAAATGAGAAGAACTGGAAAATATTTTATTAAGTAAGGTAACAAAGCCAGAGAGATAAACATCCATATTCTTCTCTCTCATATGTGATCCTAAGTTCACATTCTTAGATTTATGTCTTTATTTTGGAATGTCTGCAGAGGACAGAAATCAGAAAGAGGACCCATGATAGAAGGGAGAAGAAACTTAGGAGGGAAAGGTAATAATAGAAAAAAATGTGTTATAAAAGGGAATGTTTACTGGGAGTTTAAAAAGGCTTACGTGCCTTCTAAATATTTTTTTGGAGACATGCTTTTTATTTAGTATAAAAGAAAATACAATTATAATCAAAGAGTTAATTAGGGCTAAAACATTTTACAATTGTTTTATTCCAAATTGTCAATTGAAGATGTCTGATAATTCAAATGGTACATATACTGTAAAGACAGCTGAGAACCACAGGGCTGCTTACTTCCTTCTTGTTGTTTGGTTTATTTTGATTTTGGTTTTTATTTCTTTTTGTTTTTACAGGTCAATAACTTTAACCTTGGTCCAAGAAGCTTCTTATTGCAGTGGTCAGCAGCCGACGCAGAACTTCATTTGGCTAAAGTGTCATGATTAGTAACTGTTGAGTAGCCAGCTCTAAATCACCCATTTATACCGATGCCATAGGGCTATCAGGTTAGCAGAAAAAAGGTAAATGCTGGCACATGGGGAGGAGGACTGTGAAATGCTCTTTGTACATGATATAGCCACTGCACTCATGAATTCAAAACAGAACCAGTATAAGATCACACTAGTCAATAATTTCATCACTGAGTGGGTGAGGGTCCATGTGGCTCTACTCCTAACTGAGGAGCTACTGACAATAGATTACTCAGTGGGTTATAAAAACAAACAAACAGAAGACATGAAGGTGAAAGGGGAATGTGCTTGGGTGGCTAGAAAGAATAAGAAGCAAGACTTGAGGGTTAATATGAGCAAGATACTTGTATAAAAGTATGAAACTATTCAAGAATAAGTATTTTTGAAAATACAAAATAATTGGAGATAGAGAGGTTGTGTTGGAAATGTATGGTTTCTTTGGAGACTCAGTTGTGTCATGCGATGTTTTTCTGGATGCAGCCTGGAAAAATGGCATGTGATATTTTGCTAGAGCAGATGCTTGAGAGACACGTGGGGTTTAGAAAGGGTATAAATATAACCCAACAGACAGTGGTACTGGTATGCTGTAACTTTGATTTTTTTCAAACTTAATGTTTGATAATGGTTAACATTTTAACCTCCCTTGTAGCCTACCAGAGATAGTGGGAAGGATACGGGGGGGTTGGTTTAGAAATGTTCTTTGGAGCAACTCCCTTCTGTGTTCTCTGGGAATCAGCAGTTCAGTTCACAGGTCAGCAGCAGCAGCTTGATCCATTCACAAACTTCACGAATACACGAGCAGTCCAGTTCAGTAGAGTTGGGATAGCAAACAGGAATCAGCAGTGGTGGCATTACCTGGCCCTAAGCCTTGGCACAAGTCAGAAGGAGGGATATGGAGGAGCACTAGAAGTTCGTAGCTATGCCTCTCTCAGGGAAGCGAAGATTAACAAAGCCGTGAGACCCACAAGCATTGCACAACTAGCCCTATAAGCAAGTCTAGCTCTGTCTCCATCACTGTCTGTTGAGTTCTATTTATAACCTCCAAACATCATGTGTCCTCCACTGGTCTTGCCTCAGCTGATACCACTCTGTCAATCAGCCTGAGTCCTTGGAGCGGCAACAAACTGCAGCACACCACCAGTTTTTTGGTGTGTTTCTCTCTATGATGTCCTGACAAATACAGCTCAAGTAAAAGATGTAAGGCAGACTAATACATGTTTTTAGCAAAGAATCCTTTATCACATGTCCTTTCATGTGCTTGCTTTATCCTTTCTCTGTATCTGCTTTAGCTAAATGTTCTTTCATTTGTTTGTCCCAGCAAAAGGCCATCTAACTGACTTCCAAAGAACCCTCAAGTTTTCATTTCGGTGTGCCTTACCATTCTTTACTGGCCATCATTTGTTATGACTTCATAGAGAGAAACACAACAAAAAACTCTGGTGGTATTGGCAGAGAGCCTTGCAGTTTCTTCTGGATGGACCTACCGTTGTTGATTCATGAGGGGTGTTTGCGAATGAATAAAGCTGCCATTGCTGATTCATGTGAACTGAACTGCTAATATCCTGACAATGTAGATTGGTTTTGTTCCAAAGAACTATTTCTAAACGGGTCCACATCTTCCTTTGCCACTGACCTTTCATTTCTACTACCTCTGGTGCGTGGTGGGCTAGTACGGAGGTTAAAGCATTTAAGAACCCTTAGTAAAAGTAGATTTTGAAAAGCATACAAGAGACAGCTCAGAAGTTAAAAGCACTGCCTGCTCTTCCAGAGGACCTGGTTCAAATCCCAGCACCCATGTGGTGGCTCACAACTGTCCAAACTCCAGTTTCAAGAGATCCAGTCACCTCTTCTCCAAGAATACATGTGGTATACAGATGTTCATACAGCCCAAAACATACATACACATAAGATAACTTCAAAAATTAAAAACTGTAGAACCTAGAAACAAAACAAACTAAGCAGAATAAAAACAAAAACAAAAACAAAACAAAGACAAAAAAAACTATTTTAAACAGAACTGAAAAATGAGAGAAAAATCAATAAAGATAAAAGCTTATTTTTAAACATCAATATACTATATTCCTAGAGAGCTTGACCAGGACTAAAAAGAGGGAAGATATAAATCAACAATATCAGAAACAAAAGGGTAATATCAGCAAAGATTCTGTAGACAACAAAATGATATGGAGCCATGAGAAATACTCTACTCTGAGCAACTTAGATAAAATGGTTACACCCCTTAAAAGATAGAAACTAACAAAGCTTACTTGAGAAGAACCTGATGAATTTCCCCAAATTCTTCTGAAAAACAGAGAATACTTCCTGCTGCATACTGTGAGGTCATCCTCACTTTACATACAAAGGAGAAAACATTATGCTGAAGGCATAAGGTAGTCCAAAAAATGCAAACAAATTCAACAGCAGTCCTTGGAGAGGCCCATGGTTCTTCATGCTTTAAACCCAGATTCAGGATTGGTTTAAAAGTGACTCCTGAACAAACTAGCTTGAGAGAAAAATTAATTAGATCACACAGCAAACTCTCAAGAGTGCTACAATCAGGAAGTTTTCATAAAAAGAGGTGTATTATTAGAGACTCACTTCCTCTACAGATCAGACATACAGAACAATCACAATTCAGGGTTCCAATGGGTACCCTGGAATTGGCTGGTAAGGCAATGGCATGGCATAGGCATGGCTTGGGGACTGTCTGACATAAACCCAGAATGTATACAAGGAGAAGCAGGGCCTGCAGTGATGAAGAGAATAGAAGGACATGGTCAGCGGGTTACCCACTATGGAAGAAGAAGCACCAGTCTTTGCTAGTTAGTTTTGCTATGTATGTCCTTTTGGGTCTGGTTTATATCACTCAGGATGATATTTTCTAGTTCCATCCCTTTGCCTGCAAATTTCACAATGTCCTTGTTTTCAATACCTGAATAGTACTCCACTATGTAAACCAGCCACACTTTCTGTATCCATTTTTCAGTTGAGGGACATATGGGTTGTTTACAGTTTTTGGTTACTACAAATAAACCTGTTATGAATATGGTGGAATACTTACCCTGTGGTATGGTGGAGCACCTTTTGTGTATATGCCTAGAGCAGTATAGTTGGGTTTTCAGGTAGAACTATTTCCAATTTTCTGAGAAACTGCCAGATTGATTTCCAGGGTGACTGTATGTGCTGAGACAGGAGAGAGACCCAGAGGGCCAGAAGAATAAATGGAGAGGAAATCTATAGGTGCCAGGAGTAGAGGAGTAGGGGAATCTTTAGAAAGTCTCAGAGGCCTGAGATTGGGGAAGATCCCAAGACTCAATGCCAATATGCCTGACATAAAACCTGAAGAAGCCACACCTCCTGTAGCCAGGCAGGACCCCAACAGAATCAACTAACTTGGACCTCTGGGAGCTCTCAAGAAACTGAGCCACCAACCAAAGAACACACATGGGCTTGGACAAAACCCCAGCACATATGTAGCAGACATGCAGCCCAGTCTCCAGGTGAACCCCTCCCCACAACAACTGGAACATAGGGTCTTCCTAAAAGCTACAGCATGATTATGGTATCCATTCCCCAACAGGGATGCCTTGTCTGGCCTCAGTGAGAGAAGATGAATCTACCCTGGCAGAGACTTGATGGTTCAGGGTGACCCCTTACCCTGGATACCTGAGGGAGTCCCACTTTCCCAGAAGAGAAGGGGAGGGAGGTTTGGGGAGGGTGTCTCTGAGGGGAAGGTATCGGGAAGCAGGGGCAGCGTTTAATATAAATAAATTAATTAATTAAACAAAAAGAATAGGGAAAGTAAAAGTCCCCAGCTGACAAACTGGTGTCCTGTTCCTAGATATTTATCCCTGTAACAACTGCAATGAGAAATAGCACCAGTATTGTGGAGCCCACATTCAAGAGGAACCTAGGTCTTTCAGGCTCTCTCAGCCCTTAAAAGGGTAGGTTTTATGATCAATGAATACCAAGAATATACAAGTAAAAAGCTGAATGAATTTTAAAGGCAATACAAAAGATGAATGAGAAAGTCAATAAAGAGGGATTTTGAGGAAGAATAAAAAAAATAAGAACAAATCTTAGAAGTAAAAGGCTCACCAGATGAGATTAAACCACACTCAGTTCAGAGCCTCACTCACCAACAGACCAGATGAAGCAGACAAGAAAACAAGAGTCAGGGTGTGAAGCCTTGGTCGATGAGTTATAACCCAGTGATACGAAAGTGAGAAAGATCAGAACATAGCAGATCTCAGAGACTCTATTAAAACACCAGGTAGAAGAGGAAGAATATATACAATCATAAAAGCAGGGAAAGAAATGAGAACTAAGGAGAGGTGAGTTAAATACTATAAATACAATATGATATAAACAATAATTCTAAATATAAACAGTCTTAATTCTCCAAGTAAAAGATACAGGCTAACTACATTTTCAGAAAAGGTCCAATAGTGTGCTGCCTGTGGGAAGCTTGCCTCATCAGGACAAGCTAGAGTGATATCCTAGACAAGTACAGCCTCAAGCCAGAAGCTGTAGTCACACTAATCTAAAAGGACAGATTTTAAACCTAATTAGAATAGACAAAAGGAGGCACCACATTGTCATTAAGGTAAAGTTTATCAAGAAGATATAGTGATCACAGACTTTTAAACAATGAACTTATAGCACCCAATTTAATAAAACTCTATAAGGATAAAAAAGGAACAGACTAAAGCAACAAAAGTGTTACTTTATTCTCACCAGTGACCATTCAGACCAAAAAACAGAACAAAACAAACCCAACAACCTACAGACATCAGCTACGTTACACGCCAGGAAAAGTTCACTTAATAGACACCTACAAAATATTCTAAGCTCCAAGTACATCATTCTAAACAAATGCATACCATAGATCATAAAGAAAATTTTAATAATTTTTAAAAACTAAAATAATGTATTATATCTTATTAGATCATAATGGACTAGGCTAAATACCAATAGCAAAAGGACTACAGAGATTATGTTACACATGGAGCCTGAACAATATGCTTTGAATGAAAGTGAGCTACTTCAGAAAACGGGGAACCTTATAATTCCTATATTAAATAAAAAATGAAACAAGAACCTGTCAGATACAGCAAATATATTAAAATGGAGTGTTCTCAAACAAATAATATAGTGATGTGTCTTAAATAGAATAAACTAAAAACAGTAAAAGAAAAAAATTAGAGATGCACTCAATGAAATAGACATTAAAATAATAGAAAGGACGGCTCAAACATGTTTGGTTTGTGGAAAAGATAAAGGTAACAAACTCAGCCAAAATAACCAGAGAAAAAAAGAGAAGGTCCACATCAGTAAAGTTGGGGAGAAATAGGATGTATTATAGCAGGTATCATTGAAGTCCAGGGGATCATTAAGAAATATTCTACAAAGCTTTACTCCAATAAAGCAAAGCTCTAGAAGACAAAAACCTGGACAATACGACTTCCAAAATTTGAAGCAAGAAGATGCAACCCACTCAAGGAGTATGCAATGAAACTGAGCAGTAATGAGGTCTCCTAACAGGATGAATAAGGCTGGATGGAGCCCCTCTCAGACAAACTAATGCCCATGCTCCTGCAATAGTCCCAAGGAATAGAAAAGGGAAGGAAGGGTCCAAACATTCTACAACGATAGAATCCCCTTAACATCACGTGGGTTCCAAAGGTTGAACTTGAGTCATCAGGCTTGGTGGTAAGTGCCTTAATCCTCTGATCTCTTGTTGGCCAGCGTTCTAGTCCTTTATTTTAGCAATGTTTACAATGGTTAACAGTTTTGCTCTGTAATAGCCCACTGAACTGTTAATACTGAATGTACTTTATGTTTCTTATAAAGCAGTTAAAACCAGTTTAAACATCTACTTACAACTAGAGAAACAGTACTAGTCTGCAACCCCAGAATGTGGCAGACAGAGCCAAAAGGATAACAGATTTGGGGCTAACCTGGGATATTCAACTAGACCAACTTTTACAGTAACAACAAACACACAAATTAACTATCAAACACCCAAAGGATAAGGCCATAGCTTAAGAGCTATGCTTGTCTGGGCTCTGGATTTGATCTCCATCCAGCTTGTTAAATCAATTTTTAAAAATTTAATTACCTGCTTTTTCTGTGTTCTGTTCCTGTTTTCCAGCCAGTCATCCATTTGCTCCTCAATTTCTTCAATAGAAGTTCCATGATCATAAGACTGAATATATGGATTCTCTAAAGGCGTATATACAGGAAATTCTGGTTTGGGTTTTTTAACTTTAACTTTCTTCTGTTCTAAAAAGATTATTTAAAAACAAGTTACTAAGATTTGTTCAGAATAAAAAGAAATTAAAATATTCTAACATTGTATTCATAGACTACATCTTTGAAGACCACATAAACAATGTTATCTTATTAAGACAGAATTCCTCTGCTATAAACATTTATACACATTACTATGTACTGATCATTGCATTATTTAAAACAGACTCAGATGCTACAATGTGGTTATGACATATCCACACTATTAGTTTGCATATGCCTTAGTTTTCAAAGTACCTTTCATTAAAATGATTCATTTGGCAACATGAAGAGAGCTTTAACTTAGTGCATTAACTTTTTTAAGGATTTATTTTTTTCTATGTGTATATGCATGTTTCTATGTGAAGGTGTGCCATGTATATGCAGGTGTGCACAGAGACCAGAAGAGGGCATCAGATACCCCAAAGCTGGTGTTATAGGCCCCTGGTCAGGTAGCTGGTGACTTGTCCAACTTGGGTACTGGGAATTAAAGGTTGGGTCCTCTGAAAGAGCAGGAAGTAGTCTTAACCAAGGAGCCACCTTTACAACCCTAGTCTTTGAGTCATACTCTTATTGCATATTGGCTTTATAGTTTTGAACAAGTAACTTAACTGAGTGTCCATTTTATATTCACAGAAACTAAGTATTTATCAACAAATTTCATACTTTTATAGTTTCAATATTAAAAAAAAAAAATCAAATCTGGGAGCACCGGTCAAATATTGCATAAAAATATTTCCAATGGTATTCACAGTGGCATACACTTTTCATCACATTATTCAGAAGGCAGAGGCAGGCAGATCTCTGTGAGTTCAAGGGCAGCGTGGTCTACACAGAGAGTTCAATTAGAGCTACACAAAGATCTGTCTCAGAACAAAAACGGAGCTGCAGAGATCAACAGGCGCCATCCCAGAATGTCAGCCTGTACTGGCGCACCAGTTAATACTGGTGTAATGATGGCACTGCCCGACCTGGACTGGGTAGCATTCATTCGCTCTTGTCACTCAATTTCCTTCTCTTTAGTGACAACTTTTTCAGGAGCAGACTCCCTAGACCGATAACTACATTTTTACCATCTAATATTTGTGTGTATATGTGGGTATTATACTGTCAGTGTGATAAAATCATCAAATATCTAGAAGAAAACAGACAATCCATTCAGAGGGAAAATGATTTAACAATAAATGCCAAGACTCAATACTCATTTAAAAGAAAACCAGACACAATTTTCTAAATATTTACAAAAATAAATTCTATCTGAAAAAAATAGATTTTTTAAAAATGGAATTCCAAAACTCTTACATAAATTAACTTAAAAATCACATGTGCTATATAAAGTAAGAGGGAATTCTAACTTCTATCACAACCCCAAATTCCAAAATTAATTAAGAAAGACAGGATAAACACTAAGAAGCAGCAAATTTGTAAACAGTGTCTGCAACTCAGAGAAAAGACAAAGAATTGGTAAGAGATTGTAGAAAAAGATTGGTAGCATAAGAAAGAAGCAAACCCACAGGAAAATGAGCAGGCGATTCACAGGAAAAGCACCTCATGCTCTCAGGCTAAAGAAATAAAAATTCAAGTCATACCAAGATCTATTATGTGGGTATGAATTTTAAAAGATCTAATAACATATTTCTGACAGAAGAAAGACTCTTTTTAAACTGGGGGGGGGGGGAGGGCTTAAAATATGGATTATTATATTAAAACATTATGGGAGAGTAATCTAAGAGATATTATTAAAATTAAAGCATATAAACCTTTTCTGAACATCACAGAATTTGAATATCATTGTGGGAATGCATATAGAGATGTATGTGCTTATGTGCAAGACTATTTACTGTTTCTATAGAGTAGTCAGCAGTAAATGCCTCGTAAGAGAGGTAACTATATAATTATTGATGACTCATAAACATAGACACACTATGTCATCGTTGAAGCACAACTACAGAGATGACTTCTGGATTTCAATGAGTTTCAGTAGCTAAAGCATATGCTTTCATACTTTCAAGAAAATCATGCTTCTGCATAGCCTTACATTTATGCAAGTCTACACATATTTAATTATCACATAAATTGGATACTAAATAATTTTGGATATTATATAACGCAGATCTATCTCATGCAATATAATCCATATTATATGATATGGAAATAACATATGAAGGCATGTAGGGGATGAGAGGCAGTACAGTGGAAACCAATAAAGAAGAAAAGAAGCAACATGCAGCAAAGAACAAGTAAGATATACACGGATGTGCACTGACACAGCCCATGGCAAAACTACAGACACAGCATAAGGTGTAAAAGACTACGACATACATCTACTTGTAACTTTAGGTTTCTAAAAACCAAAAAATAATAGCTTTGTGAATATAAATTCTGTGCTTTAAAAATAATTTACAAGTTTGCACCATCCAACTTTCTGCTCTTGGCAAAATCTTTCACAAAATCTTAATTTAAAAGTATTTCCAAAACTAAATGTCTGGAAAATATTCACAGGTGACCCAAAGGTTTGTATTGGCCGAGTCCTCTCGGTGTACCTCACACACTGTAATTCAATAAGACCGTCATAATTTGTGCACATGTGCAAGAAGTTTGGCCATGACGACATCAGTGATACTTCACTTCAGAACAACAAATCTAAGAGCTCTCTGTTTAGCAGCATGGGTAAGTTTCTTAAGAGAATTTCAGAGTTAAATAAAAATATACAGCACCTTTATGCTGCTTGTGATAATCTTTTTCATTAAGTTTTGAGTGTAGGCTAGAGAGATGTCTCAGCAGTTAAGCGCAACTCTTCTAAAGTTCTTGAGTTTGTTTCCCAGAACCCATGTGGTGGTTCAAAACTGCTTGCAATTCCAGCTTTAGGGGCAATCAGACACTATGCAGACAAAACATACATACAAGCTATTAAAAATAATAAAATAATTTAAGAGAATCATAAGATTTGAAGGCTACTGAAAGAGAGATGTAGACACCAATGCAGCCACAAAACCTCTGACCTACAATTTGTCCTGACTGCCAAATATGCCAGGGTAATAATGATGGCACCAAACGTGAGGGAGTAGCCAAAAATGTCTGATTTGACTTAAGGTCAACTCCATGAGCGGGAACCCATACTTGACACCACTTAGGTAACAAAAAAACAGAGACCGAATAGCCTAGAGACCTAGGGTAAAACCAAACACAACTGGTCACAAAAGAAGAAAGGGGGAAAAAAAGCCAAATTACTAAAATGACTTCTAATGACACTCTGCTGTGGTCATAAGTCTGCCTTATCCCAGCAGCAGATGGGACAGGTGCAGAGACTCAAAGCCAGACATTATGTGGAGATGGTCTAAGTGAGAGTCTCCTTAAAATCCCCCCACCCCACCCCCCGCCATCTCCCCAGAGGTTAGGGAATCCCATGGAAGAAAAGGTAGAAAGACTGTAAGAGCCAGAGTGGATGGAGGACACTGGGAGAACAAGACCTCTCGATCAACTGAGTACAGCACATAGGAGCTAACAGAGACTAAACATCAAGCCCAGGGCCAACATGGTCTGCACCAGGTCCTCTGTGCATACATATTTGCTTTTAGCTTAATATTTCTATGGGACTCCTGGCTATGCCTGCTGAAGAGACTCTTCCTCCTGTTGCATTGCCACTTCTAACTTCAATATGCAATTTTTTGCTTCATCCTATTATATTTTATTTTGTTGTTCTTTTCTAATGAGAGACAGAATCCATTATCCATAATCCAGAGGGAGGGGAGGTTGGGAAGAACTGGGAAGAGCAGAAGAAGGGGAAACTATAATCAGGCTATATTAGATGAGAAAAGAATCCATTTTCAAAACACTTAAAAAACACTTATTCTTTAATATATAATAATTAAGCTTCAGAAAAAAGTCAAGTTAAACTCAACCAATAAACCAAGCAAACAAAGAACTCAAAGAACAAAACAAAGAATAAACAAACCAAAACAAAGAATAAACAAACCAAAACAAAGAATAAACAAACCAAAACAGCAAAGTTTATACTTATGATTCATTAACTATGTGTGAATGAGGAGAGATGGTTGTTTTTCAAAAGAAAAATGTATTCAGTATAATTATCAAAGGGATTATTACTGCATTAACATCTTAAGAGACTCCTTCAATTTAGTGTACCATCTAAACAAAATAAAAAGGAATTTGGAGCCGAAGAGAAACAAAAAGAAAACAAGTAATCTTCTATGGCTGAAGATGTAGGTAAGTGACAGAGCACTTGCCTAAAATATACAAGTCCTTGGGTTCAACACAAAACTAACAAAATTTTCCAACAAACGTTCATTTCTTACAGAGTGGAATTTTAAAATCAGAAATCTTATGAATCAGTTCCATGTTATTTTCTGATCCAAAGGATGAAGGTGTTTTTTCTGCAGGATATATTTATCAATAATGATTTGAGCCCTTTGGCCATGAATCCTACCTTAACAGCACACAGTAGATCATAGCACCCTAAACATATACTTTTCTAGCAGACTCAGAGTTTTTCTGATGATCAGACAACCACCACTCTGTTTCATGAAAGCAAGACACACCAACCCAACACAACCCAACCCAAACTACAGCCACATTCACTTCCCCTACATCAAAAAGGCTGATGGGAAGATACTGTCAAATAGTAACAGAACAACATCCTTCCCAGTGTAAAACAAGAAAAGGTTGAGAAGTGGTAGGGTCCAGGTCATTCCTGTGGTTCATGCACTACACTGACCATCTGAACTTCCCGCCCAGCTGATGGTGATAAGGTGTCTACTTCCCCTAAAGGCCAGCTGAGGAGGAAACTAAGCAGTCAGTAGTTTGGGCAATAGTGGGTAGTGTCATCCTCATACAATACTCGTGGGTACTCCTGGGGAACCGCCAGCATTCTTATTCCTCCAAGATAAGAATCGCCAGCTCCCACCTGCACACTCACACACACCCTCTTCCTTAGCTACAAAATACTTCAAATTAATATTAAAAAGCAGATGAACGAGAAGAGCTCATATATATTTTTTGGGGGCTAAGTGCCCAGAATAGCTTGATCCAATGGCCACACAATGAAGACATATCATTGCAAAGGGAAAAGTGTAGACAAGAAAAACAGCATATACTAGTTAAAAGAAATACTCTGCATAAATATGGGCAATTGGTATAAGAAAAGGGTTCAGATCCAATTCTATGGAGGAGGAATTTTCTTATAAAACAAAACAAAAATGAAAATAGTACTGGAAGCTAGGCATGGTGGTGCCAACTCTGAGAAGGCAACGAAGGCAAGCCTGTAGATTGGAGGCCAGTCTGGTCCACACAGTGAGGCCCAGGTCAGTGAGAGTGACATAAGACACTGCCTCTGACAAGAGACAGAGCCATAAACCTGAATGCTGCTGGACCCCAGGGCTGTGTACTATACTCCACGGGCTGCACTCTCAGCCTAGAGAGGCAGGACAATGAGTAAGCAGGCTATGTGTCAGTGTTACTAACACGCTAGTTCAAGTAAACGAGTACAAAGAGGGCAGTTTCTTAAAAACACTTATCTTTCTGGAGGTGCAGCATTGCTCTGTGGTTAAAAACAGCTGTTGCTCTCTTCTAGCGCCCATGTAGCAAAACACAACAGTATGTAACCTCAGTTCTAAAAGATCTGATGCCGTCTTCTGGCCGCCGTGCACACTGCATGTACGTGGCATACATACATACATGCAGGCAGGCAAAAACACCCATTCATATAAAATAAAAATAACCCTAAAAAAGTAAGTATCCATGTGGGGAGCTAGAGATGGTACAGTAGTAAAAAGCATCAGCTGTTCTCCAGAGGATCCAGGCTGTCCCAGAATCCCCATCGCTGCTCATAGCCATTGTAACGCATACACATAAGTACTTTATAGTCACATGTATATGTGTGCCTACTGATAATAACTAAGGAAGTGAGGTCATGAATTTGAGAGGGAGTGAAGGAGACACTGGAGTTGGAGGGGAACAAAGAGAGGTAGAAATGATGTTAATATAGTACTCATGTATGAAATTTTCAAAAATTTAAATTAAAAAATTACCCCTTTAGACCTCCTCTGCAATTTGATTTAGTAAGAGCATCACAGCTCACCCCAAAGTTAGTTCAGCCCAACTCTGCATACAATCTGAGCAGTAAGACAGACAGACAGGCTTGAGGACAGGTAAGCAGTGAGGCATTGAAAATCTGGCAGCATAAAATAACTACTGCTAATATATACCCACTGCACTTAATCAAGTAGCCCAAAGTATTTTTATGAACACGGAATTCAAATGGTAATCCTTAAAATTAAGAAAAAATGGGCAGATAAAACACATATTGGTGAATATGCGCCATTTTATATGAATTTTAAACTACATACTGCAGAAAACTGAAATGAACAAATTGAAAATTCCTTGCATGTAACCATTAGCATCTGTATTAGAAAATACATGACAGTCTCTGACTCTTAATAGTAAGAGCAATGGCTCTTCACTGCTCCTAAAACACCATGACATGAAAACAAGATGGTTTTTTCATTCTAGCCTCCTGTGAGCACTGGGCTCCTGATGGACTGCCATGTGATTACAAGGTTCTTTATTACATGTCTTCACTAAAAAAAGAGACCAGATGTTGTCTATTTAAGATTTTGTATTTCTTTACATGATTTTTTCGTTTTTGCAGTTCTACATGGAAGAAGTTTATTGAGGACGAAGAAGACAGGGGTGGGTGTGGAGAAAGAAGAAAAAGAGCTACATGACTTTTTTTTTTTTAAGTAATAAGACAAGGAAAAGGAATTTTTAAATCTGAAAATTTTAAACATATTCTGAAAAATGATTACAAATATCCAATGCAAATTTTATACTGTGATAAGCATCTCCTCAACTTTTCACTTGGGCAGTATTATATGCTTAATCTGCTATTAGAATTCTAGTACATACTCAAAATTTTACCAACAAGTTGATTCTTATAAAAATTAGATTGAAATGACAAGCTCCAAAAGTAGTGAAGTGTAGTGAGCCCCTGTTCCCTTAAAAGGTAAATTTAGGGTTACTTTTTAAATTTTCTGTATTTTCTTATAGGTTCATTTTCCTACTGACTCACTTAGAAGGCTTAAAAATGTTAATGTAAAAACTTTACTTCAAAGTGACAGTTTTGTGAAAATTACATCTTATTTGCCTGCTTTGCCTGCCTATGCACTCAGCAAACCTTCACACACAATCCTCTATCATCTCGATACAGGATTCTTACATGCATGTACTTTAAATAATCCTGCAGGTCTAAGTATCATCCTGCAGTTGTTAGAAGTTTCTGAACTGAATTACATGCTTCTCTAGTCGGTGTACTGTACAGGCAGATATGCCAGATTCACTGATATTTGTAATTACCTACAGTCCTTACAAGTTACTTACTGAGCACTTACTATGTGCAGGACACAGGTGACTGCTGTAGAAACAATGTGAGAATTGTGACAGACAGAAAGGCTGGCCCTGAAAATAAGTATATCTTGAAGACATAACAGCGCACAAAATTAAGTCCTAACATTCATAGAGTTTATATTTACTGGGAGGAACTAAATATAAACAAAATATACTTCTGCCGAGCAGCAGTAAATGCTGCGAATTAAATAAGCAGTATGTACAGACAGTGTGCATTTGGGAAAGATGTACATAAAACAAAATCACTGAAAGGAATGAAGTTTAGAAAGGATTATCTTTAACAGTATGTTCAACTTTTCCTAAAATTACTAAGAAATGTCTCCGTTCCATGGAACATTCCTATATTTTCTTTTTTGTTCTGTAAAATGTTAAGACTTGTTTAATTTTATTTTGTTTTATTTTCTCACAATGAATACCTGTGCACCGTGTGCATAGTGCCCACAGAGGTCAGAACAGGGCATCTGATCCCTTGAAATAGGAGATGTGAGCTAAGAATAGACAGCTGGAAGTTGCCGTGTGGTTGCCGGGAATCGAACTCAAGTCAGATCAGCTATGCTCTTAACCCCTGAGTCATCTCTCCAACTCTGTTTTTATTTCTTTGAAGTAAGATCTTGCTGGGTAACTCTGGCCCTCAACATGTTCCCATGGCCTTCAGGAGCACACCTTCTGCCTCAGCTTTCAAGGTGCTGGGGTTAAAGGAGTCCCCATTCCTGACTTCAATACACTGATAATTATTCAGGGTTGTTTGTATTTTATAATGATATTACAAAAGAAACAAAGGTTTCAAAACAAAAACTAGGTTTTTCTTCAGGTTTATCTGCCGCTATAGTACTATTAACATATAATAGTTGGTTATTTTTGGCACTAAATAATAATTAAAATTTTAGTACTGAAAGATAATTGGCCTAGAGGATTTTGAATGGTTCCACACTTGAAGAGGTGTATGGCTCCAGGTTGGTTCATCTTTCTTCACACTTGACTTTGTGTGGCTCACTAACAGTATTCTCCATGTATAAAAAAGCAAGCACAAGTGACTCCGTTGGAAAATGGTGAAGAAAACTCAGAAACTTCACCTTGTGTTAAAGGAAAATTAGAATTTAGTTTTATATGACATTGTTAATAAGGTAAAACAAGAAATACTTAGAACTCACTGTGAAGCGTTTCAATTTCAACTCTAGCCAGTGCTTCTTCTTTTTCCTTCAATTTTGTCTCCTTGTATTTTGCATAAAACTGCCCGGCATCCTTAAAAAGAAGTTACAGTAAATTAACATATGGTAAACTTGCTTTGGCAGTATGCCCCTGTCATTTCCTTTCAGAACAAGGCACTCTTTTTGCACCGAGGAGTCCCTCTGTTTTCCAATGACAACGAACAAAAGAAACTGAACAAACTTCTCCACGAAGTTTCTCTCCTGAAGAACTAAGTCAAAACGTGCATGGATATAAGTTTTAGTAAACTTTCCCACATGGAAAGGAGGGTTCTCCTTCCAACTCACGTTCAGATGTGATGTCTCCCCAACACCAATCATACCATTGTCCATGCAGCAGAAAAGCTCACTGACCAAACCAAATAGTGTAGAAATTAATGTGACTGTGACTAACAAAAGAGTTCTGTATTAGTACCTTAGCTCCAGATCTTAGTACTTCTGAGAAAGAAACAATGTAGCTCTGCATGAAAGCTGTCACTCTTCCTTCCTATCACTAGCAGAGACTACTGTAACACAGTAGTCATAGGAAACTGAAGACACATGCTACATAGACAGTCATGTTCAAACACCCAGTGGCTAAAGTCTCAATCAGTGGCACACAGGCAAGTCTTTAGCAAGGTACCAAAAGAGTAGGCAGCAGCTACTGACAATCTTAGCTATGAGTCCTTGATGAAAGTTTCAGAACATTCCAGAAATACTAGGTCACAGTTTCCACACCAGTTGTCTTCCCTTTGCACTCAGGTTGGACTATTTTGCTCCCTGCCATTATTCTGACAAATTCCTTATCATATTGGAAAGCCTGTTCAAACACCATTGCCTTCATCTTCTCCAGAAGAGCAAGTCTCTCTGTACTTGAACACTCCTATGTTTGTGCCATGTTACCGTATCACCTAGAAGATGGGATACTTGAGACAGAACAAAGATTTGACAGAGAACAAGCACCCCTTAAGTGTTACTGAACTGAACCAAACTGGAATACACGTGAAATCTTACAAAGTAGGAAATGAAAAGGCAAGATCTGACTGATGAAGTCTAAGAAAAGAAGTAGGTGTCAAGGATACATTTAATAAACCACAGGTCTAGTTGTGAGTCTATCCATAGAAAACAAAGGCACACTGCTACTTAAGTCAGATGTAAACAAGTAAATGTTCCCACCTGGTATCTCGTGGGGTCTGTCTCTTAGATTATAGTAGAACCCTTCTACCAGGTAACAAATTGGGGGGATTATAGAGTCTTCCTAAAATTTGATAATACAGTGAGGATTGTTTTAGTTCTTTCAGTTGACTTTCATGTTTCTCATTTCTAGTACAAGCAATCCTTTCAGCCATAGGTCAGCTACACAGCTGCACAATCAGAAGAACACAGATAGTAATTCATCAAACTTACTCATCTTTCCCATACCAATAAATACATAAATTTTATCTACATTTCCTCAGGGTTCTGGGCTAAGGTTGTATGGACCCTTAATAGTTGCCATCTTCCTCCCTCCAAATTCCCAACCCTAGAGGAGCACTACTTTATAGTAAGTCATATCAGCCATGTATACCTTGGTGTGAATGAATGAATGAATGAATGAATGAATGAGCATATTAGCTTCTTTCCCCAGAGTAGGTTTAATAGTAGGGAAGAAGAAAAGCTCAGGAAGGCATTGGTTCCTTGAGGGGAGTAGGAAATGTGGCACCGTGCAAAAAAAAAAAAAAAAAAAAAAAAAAAAAAAAAAAAAAGAAGGGCACAAATTAGTCACTTATGAGATGAAAGAATATAGATTGAAATACATCATCAGAGTATATAGTAAAATGAGATATAGTGTTGGGAGGAGAGATTTGATCTTTGAGACAAGATCTCACTAGATGGACCAGCAAACCTTAAACTCATGATTCTTCTATTGTAGCTTCCAAGTGCTGGAATTACAGGCATAAATCAACAAGAGAGATTACATTTTGGAGTCTTGCTTCTATTTTACTAGACAAAAGATATTCAGCAAATGATTTCTCTGAGTCAGTTTTCTCATTCAGAAATGAGGAAAATAAAAGCATTTAACTCAAAGTCTGTTATGAAGAATAAACATTTTACTATTCCAGGGACACTTAGGCTGCCCTCTGCATAGTTGGGTTTTCCAGGTATTATGGCTTCCTAAACATCTGGCGTCACTGAACTGTCTACTAGAAAGCAAGGCTGAGTTTTCATGCTTCACACCTCACCAAGGTGCCTCCTGTCAAATCCTGCATCTTCTTGCTTCTCTTACTTTTTGTTTTTACTCTCTGTTAGTCTCAATGAAAAGACCTGTTACTAGGTGGTACCAGCCTCTTCTTAGAAGTCTTGTCAACCTTAAACATCTCTCCACTAAGGTTTCCTCTTCTTCCTACAACACATTAGTTTTGCCAAGATTCTGCTTTGAAATAGTCATTTGAGCCCAAGACATACCTAAGAGTTGTAAAATATGAAGCACCCAAACCTCCTCTAGCTAACTCAGGGTTGTTTTGCAAATTTCCTATTTTATTACTTGTTTGTTCAAGGCAAAGAATCATATCTTTTAAATGCTCAAGCTCTAGGTATTTATTTAAACGTTCCTGATTCTTTCCAACTTTTGTACAAATGAAACGTACCATTTCAAACAGTTCTACTGTAACTAAATAATTCTGCTATGCTTCAATTATCATCATGCATAGTTCAGTGTAACATGCTTAAAGGTACACTTCAATCAGGAACATTCTTAAAGGAGAATGGTCACATGGCATAGCAGCTTGAAATTCTGTCTTATACAGGACTAGAGATGAGAAAATTAGGGACTTCTTACCAGAAGAATTATAAAGGCTCATCAAAGGAAGAATAGTGTGAATATTTTCTAAAGTTCCGGAAATGAAAATTTTAATTTTGAATAAATCTTAAAAAATATTTTCTAATAGTAAAAATTAGCTTACAATAAACTGACTCTGTATGTAGTATCCAAGAGAGCAGGTAGTGTTCTTCAATCTAGATTTTAAAGAGATCCAAGCATTCAAGAGTTTAAAAAGACACTGTATTTAACACCCCCCCCAACCTTCTGTTTTTCTTCAGGTGCTAATTCAAGATAATAGAATTGTTTATTTAAAAAAAAACAAAACAAAACAAAAGCCAATACTGTTGAGTACAAGATAAACTCCAGTTTATTAACACTGGAGGTTAAGGATTTTTGTAGATATAAACACCATATCTATTTTCTTAGCCTTTGTACACTGATAGATTAATATCTTTGATGAGAAGATTGATTACCACTATCATGCATTTAGTGCATTCCTCCAGAGTTTGCCTTCTCAAAGAGCTTGTGGTTCTCATGGCTACAACTTAAAACAAAAGCTTTTTCTCTAGAAACAATTTTTTTTCATATTAAAATTTCTTAAGGAGTTCAAAATCTGCCTGTACAGAGAGCAAACAAAGGACTGGCTTTACTTAAGACTGGCAAATCTATAGGATTTATGTTATCCGTGTTTATACATAATTATGAAACATGGTTTACTAAGCAAGAATCCACTGAGCAATAATATGTATTTAGATTTACCTGACAAACCTCTGTTACATGTGTTGTGATTTTTAAAGACATGTGAGGATTATTTATAAGATAACAATTGTACTTATGGAATATGAAAAAATATTAGACAGAAAACTAGACTATGGAGTATGGTTCCATGAAAAAGAGGAGTATGTCTCTTCTTCACTTGGATGGGCTGCAGCAGATAGAGGTATGCCTTTCTGAAACCAGCTGCTAGGAAAGATCCAGGACTCTCGGCTCTCTGTACTTGCCATGATGAACAAGAAAGCCCAAGGTTCAGACGATCACAGCCGGACAGATGCTCCTGAAGGCACCGCTGTTCTGAGCCTGAGTGGCATGAGAACTGAGTAAGCGCCACTAGGAGGTACACAGTTTCTAATTACAAAACCTAGGCCATCGGATCGTAGGATAATTGATGCCTTACCAAATTCTCTCAGTCTATTGTGACAGAAAGCTGATCAACCATCTCACATGTTTGAGACAGATGCTTTGTGGAGTTCTTATTTTTCCAATCACTATTACACATTCATGTATTTTGTTCAGTTTTGAACTATGTGCACATATATAATAAGACCTAAATCTAAAGATAAAATTCTTCTAGTTTCACATATGTTTTATACCCATAACCAGAAGATAATTTTAGAGACTATTCCTAATTTAAATGACACAAAGACAGCTGACACTGAATCAAATGAATTGCGCCCTCATGTCAGCACTCAAAGTTTTAAATTTTGGAGCATTTTGGATGAAGGATGCTCAAAGCTGACACACAGTGCAGCTAATGATAAGATCACAGAACAGTCAATAGGAACTTCCACTTAGCCTAGTGGAGACTCAAGTATAAAGAGAACAATTCAGTGAGATGCAATACTTCTGAGGTCAGTAGGCTGTGGTATGGAGAGACCATGTACCAACCTTTATTTAACATTACTGACACAGTAACATTAAATAACATTCTGACTTGGCATTGTTGGTTATGTTTTAGCTTACTTTTACTTCTTCCTAAATACCTCAAAATAAGAAGCAATCTGAAAATGCTAGTCTGGGAGATAAACAAAGATGGTGGCACGTGCCTTGACGCTCTGTGGCGACCCATGGAGGTTCTGAAGGTGAAGCAATAGTAGTAAAGGAGCCTGCAGAGCTCACAGTAGCTCTGGAACACCCTACAATGGAAAAAAGGCAAGTCTATGAGTAGATGCTTTTAAAAAATGGACTCATGAAACTGGACAAAGGCTGAAAAGAGCCAGGCGTGGCCCATAAATCCTCATGGGAGAGAAGGATATGTATATTGGAGCCTTCTTATGATAACTGAACTTTAATCATGTTTACATTATATGGGACTAGATTTTAATGTGAAAATCTTAAACTTTAGATACCTATACATCAAAATAAATTTTGTGTATTACTAAGAAATGTTACATATCAAGTAGTGAGCTGCTAAAATGATGAGCTCCCAAAAAACCAAACTGCCAAGTAAACTGTGAGTACTTAAGACCTCTCTTACTGCAGAAATGTGGAAAATATGGCTACACGATATAAATCAATAATCACTTCCTAAAATAGAGATTCCTAACAAATTATTGTAGATTTAAATATATCCAACACCAACACACATGGTAGTTAAAATTAACTAGGTTATAAAATTAAAGTTGCAAACAGACATAGATTAGAGATTACTGACTTCTGCAATTTTCTTGAATACAAAACATGATCAGTTAAAAAACATCCCAGAGCCAGGATCATAGCTCAGTGCTAAAATGTGTGTTCTGTTAGCATGTGAAGCCCTGGTTTCAAGCCACAGAAACATACATGCGTGAGTGTGTGAATGTGCATGTTTGTGTGCCTGTGTGTGTGGGGGGGAGAACCTTAAGATATTTTTCTGGAATTTATATGCTGACTACAATAAGCATTAAAACCCATTTAGTCAGACTATTAAAGAGCATGTACTCTGTTCAAATCTATTATGAAAACAAGAAGCAGATTGGCAAGGTGTGGAAGTTGACCTGTGCTGTATGTTTACTGTTACAGTTAAACGATGTAAAAGCACTCTTTGGATATAATCCAAGTTCCTTTTAATTCCTATTCCATGTCCTGTGCTGATTACTTCACTGGGATGTTTACTATCTAAACTCACTCTGTCAAGTTCTCCAGTGCCATGCAGTACAGCTCCTCCTTGTCAATGAACTCTTCCTGTTTAAATGTCCCTTTCAGATTTGTCATGTAATATATCTGTTAGAAATAACTTGCTAAATACATATGTCCAAATCTAGAGATTTAGAATACAGTCTTTGAGAATTATATGACATCCTCTTTTTAAAAATTGGTTGAAGCTTTTCCTCAGCCTTTAACATAATATGGTCTTGTAGGAAATGCTCTATCTATGAAATTGTCTTTGTATAACTGAGTACAAAGCGGCCACTTCTACGTTAAAGGTTCATTCATATTCCACAGCTTTCCTCAGGAGGTCCCTGTTGAGTTTTCCTTATCATACTAAATATACACAACTTAACTCACGAATAGCTGCAGACAGCACTGGCTACTACATACTTGAAGCTTAAATAACCTACTGATTTGGTACTGTGCTCAAATTTGCATTTCCAGTGCCCTCCCATGCTTCATTTTTAAATGTGTTTAACAGATTCTTGTTGAATTGGATGACTTAATTTTAAAAAATGACCAAATGAAAATTTGATGTAACTATATTCATCTGATATTTGGGGGGGGGAGTGAGATACAGGAAAGAATTTAGACAAACTAAGCAGGCTAAGAAGAACTCCCACTAAGAATCTCTGATGCTAAACAGTAAAAGAGAACTCAAGAGCAAAAACTAAGCAAATTATCACTGTTCTAAACTCAGCTGGAAAATTTTACATATATATGAAGTACAGTAAAGAAATCAGTATCTAGCAGATGACTAGGAAGGAAGAGCTGCTATCACAACATGTGGTTTGAATTCTACTTCTGTGACATTCCCTTGCTGGAAGCCTCTAATTCTCCAATGTTCACAGATTGCAGCTCAATTGTAGTTAACATTTCAGGAATTTCATGTGTTTCCCACCAGAAGAAAAGTTCTTTTCAATGGTAACTACTTAACTAATTTACTCATAAGGGGCTCTGTACAATCTTAGAACTTTGTCAGTCATATTTGGTGTTACAGTATATGATCCAAAAATACTGTGTAAGAAAGGAAAGATGAAATATAAGTATGCTATCAGCACTGTTTCTACAAAAACAAGTTAAATGCTTTGGAACGTTCAACATGAGAGAAGCTGCATACAGACATAAAGAACTAGAGGGAAATCATAAAAATCTGTAAAAACTGAACATCTGTACTCATTAACAAGGGTCCGACTTTTGGCTTCTCTTTAAAGAAAGCAAGATGAAAACCCACCACCAAAGAATGAGTGATTATGTAAGAAAAGAGGACAATGACAATTGCTATGTAAATGTTAAATAATAAATTTATACTACTGAGTACAGAATAACTATAAAGAACATGCCTAAACACCGAGGTTGTGTGTATACCTACCTTATTTAAGAACATCTCTAGAGGTATCCCAATGACTTCTCTAGGCATGTATAATCAACACTATTAAGTTTTATGGATGATGAACAAATTCAAAAGTCACAACACATGAAAAATGAGAAGTCAGACCATGACATAATTCTAAAAGCAACTATTTAGCACTTTACTGATATCTTTCATAAGCTAATGTCTTCTTCTTTCCAAAAACAGTATTAAGCATGTGTGCGTGCACATGCATGTATGTGCATGTCTATAGGGCACAGGACAGCAATAGAGCTGGTTCTACCCTGTCACCTTTATATGAACCCATGAAAGAAACAGGCCTATTCAGTTTTTACCTGATGAGCCATCTCCAAGACCCTAACGTTTTTAGTATGAAGCACTTTCTATTATAATAATTATATTGTTAGTGATGGCAGAAAAACTTCCTTAAAAAGTTTTAAAATATCAAGCATTAGGGGAAAAAAAGGAAAATCACCTCATTTCTTTCTTAGATTGCTTATCAGTAAGAAATGATCAGAGAAAAATGCCACACTTAATCTTTTATCTGTCTGGGTGTGAGAGCTGAAAGGTACACGGAACCATATCCAAAGCTAAAAGTTTCAAACTCAAAATCATCAAGAGTTAAGGAGTACAGAGTTTCTAGGAAGACTGGAATGCTGTTCGTAAAACTTTTAATAAAGTAAAACACGTGTTAATGTGTTATATATAGAAACCAGAAACATATTTTAAAGTAAAAAATGTAAATCTAAATCACCATATTTTACTTCTAGCTGGCAAATTATGCTACCTGCTAATTAGAAATGTTAATAATTCAACCAAGTACAATTTGTTTCAAGTTTCACAGATTAACATTACAAATGAAGTGATTAAGATGGATGTGCCATGTGGTTTTCATGATCAAATTTCTCTATACTCTAGATTGACTACTGCAAAGGTTCTGAAGTTGAAAAAGAATGTTAATGTAAAAATTTGTCCTGAAACATTTTTCTGTCACATGTTCTCATAAATATACAGTTTGGTAAATGCAGTTTTCCTCTTTCTTATTAACAGTTGCTGACATAGTATAAAACATATGAACAGTTTCCCAAATTTCAAGCTGGGTACAGTAACTAAAATTAGCAAGAGAATAATTCATAAAATATGACTGGTATGCTCAAAACAAAGAAAAGGCAACACCTCCATATCTACTCTACAATTTTATTGTTTAATCGGGGTTAATCTGAAACAAAAAGTCTGGTTACTGGGTAAAAAAAAATTCCCTCCTCTCCTTGAAGTTACAAATAAAATGTAAAGCAATATATATTTTTGTAAATGTTCATGTCAAAATTTTTCTTTTTAATGTTTTTAAATGCTATTAAAATAATGGGCACGTTAATTAAACCTTACTCCTTTTGACTAATTATGCCTATAAGGGTAAGAGCAGATTATACTCTTACTGCTTTTTTAAAGTTTCCTATCTCCAGGGTCTTGGACTTCAATAAGCAAAGTAAGAGGTGATTATAGAAATAGGTACCTAAATAATTTTAGAACAATTTTAAGTTAGGGTTAACTTATTAATATTATGAAGGATATACTATTGACATTCAAACAGTAGACATGGTAGTAAATTGTTTGACAAATAATTAAAAATGAAAAGTAACGTTCTATAAAAGAAGGACATTTTACCTGGATTAGATGAGGCAATGCTTTTAGTGTAAGGCAGAACCAAATTCCCAGTTTGCATGGAAGCAAATCATGCCACTGTGGTTTTATAAGCAATCTAAAAGTGGGAAGAAACTCAAGTAACAAATCAAAACAATAAACAAGGTTGAGAAACAAAATATTTTAAGCAATTAAGAAAAGTTTTATAAATGTCAATTTAATTTAAAATTGAAGAAAAGCTTTCAATAATAAATTTATGACCGTCATAAATTAGTCTACCATGACTTGGTGTACTGTAACGTGCAGTACTTGAAAACATAGATGAAAAAGGTAAGAAACTAACCTATTTTGGGGAGAATATTGGGGAAAAGGTTTCTAATCAAATTACAAAGATTAAAAAAGAACGAACTGCAGAGGAGGTGCTGGAGGTCGATTTGCTCAGAATACGTTATTTGCAAATATAAAATTCTCAATTAAGAAATATTCTTTAAAAGAATATGAAAAACCATTATGCTTAATCTTTACACACCAAGAAAACTTTGACTATTTCCAGGTTACATCTTGTTTTACATGTACCTTGTGCTCATTGTAACTAGTATGATTTTCATGCACACTATCAAACCTTTAAAAACATCAAGTACTGACAAAAATGTATTCATATGCTTTTATGCAAAAATGCTTAAAATCTGTACATTTATCTTTGTTTTTTAAAATAGTTATTCAATTTATTTAAAAAAAAAGAAATATATTTTATAAAAACCAAAGCCCCTCCCCTTTTAATCTAGGCTTCCATGACTTCTACAAGTGAATTCGTAAGCTTTCTGGTTGCATCAGTATTGAGAGAAGTCCCCACGGAGGGTGCTGCTGCAGTCCTCACCTGTCGCCCACCACTCCCTTCCTTTCTACTTACTGCCGATGCTGAACAGAGACATTATCTGTTAGCATTGTCTGTAAAGTTCAGAACAAAACTTAACTACAAGACTTTGAAAGGTTAGTTTTAGATAGATAAGAACACTTTATAAGAAGAGAAAACTTAGAATTTATAGTGGCACATCTGTGTCTTGTGAGCCTAGCACAGACGAGCCAGCATATCTGAAGTGGGCACAGATGGAACAGAGCCATGCTACACGCTTTGTGTACACCTACCTTTCGTTCTTCTCAGAAGCACCGAGTTTTGCTGCATCCACACTCTTGCTTCCTGTCTTCTTCTTCTTCTCTCTCTTTTTTCGACCAAGCAGTTCATCCTTACCATGAAAAGAAAGGCAGTAACTAACTTTAACATCTACACCTCATATACTATATTCTTTTATAAAGAGAAAACACTGGAAAACCATTTATGCAAATATATGTATGGTCCACCGTGATCAAGTCATCAATCTGTCATCATAAGTGTTGCCATGGTATCTGGCTTCACAGACACAAGGGATTCAGCACTGTCAGTCATGTGCATCTCCATAGCAACCAAAGTTTTCAAGGAAAAGAAAGCATTCAGCTTACTTTTATTATTTATGCACCTTTAATGGTGCTACTTTAAAAAGAGTAAGTAAACAATAAATCATAAATGTTTAAACATTTAATTATCTATAGCATATAAATAAAAACCCTTAGCATATTAGAGAAAGTATAACAAATCCTTTAATAAAATGATCCCTGAAGTTATATCTTCATTTAAAATTTTACTTTATGTTTTTAAAGTAAACATATTATATAAGGAGCCTGTGACAAAAATTTCTCAAGTAATTACATAAAAAATTCTACTTAGTAAAAAATAGCTTGACTTGACAAAGTTTTATTACAAACTCAAATGCAGTATTTTCTTTAATGACTTTTTTATGTTTTCCTTGGCATAAAAACAAATCAAACAGTAACTAGTGACAGTACAACTATTAGAATGTAGACACCATGTAGAAAAACTGAAATTTCCATCATGTGAGAAATAAATGTCTGGAATTGTGAATAAAATAAAGGAGGCTGGGCCATTTGGGGTACCCCAGTACTCACCAGTTGCTTTTCCAGGTAGATGGACCAAACCACGGCATAATGGCCCACTGTGAGAATAATGAATAAAAGCAGCGCCAGCTCAGCGTTGCTCATTTTTCTCACTCGCCTGTAGTAGAATACAGGCTGCCGCCAGTCTGGAAGTCCATTGATCAGAATATCGTCATACCTGTGGTAACAAATATAACAGTTTTTCATGGAGAGTTAAGATAGTGCAAAACCCAAACTTCATTTGCACCTATATTTCAAAAGAAAAAGAATAAAATTTCTCTCAGAGACATAACAACTATGTAGTTTATCAGCATCACAGTTTCTAGTAAATCAAAGCATGATTATGTAGCTTTAGTAACGAAGTCTTCAGGAAGGCTTGAAGCAGTAATACACTACACCCCAGACCTCATGGTTTATAGCACCTATATGGTTTACAATGCCTCCTACATTGACATGATACAGCTGTCTACACTTGCTATGGAAAATTGCTAGCACAGAATCAGCAACAAAAGGTAGGCTCTAACAGGAGGAAAAAATAAATAAAACCAGAGCTGTCTGAATTGCATATTATTTGAATGAATTATATATATTAGTTGAATCAAACTCAGGACATATTTTTCTGATCCTCACATGTATTTGCCCTCTTGATAATGGAAGTTGAATGTTGAACTATCTATTCACATTATTTTATTGAAGATTCTTTTCTAAAATAGTTTATTTATTTTATTTTATGTATATTGGTGATTTGACTACATGTATGTCTGTGTGAAGCTGTCAGATTGCACAGAACTGGAGTTACAGACAGTTGTGAGCTGCAATGTGGGTGCTGAGAATTGAACCCAGGTCCTCTCGAAGAGTAGCCAGTGTTTTTAACCACTGAGCCATCTCTCCAACTCCCTATTAAGGCTTCTTAATGACATAAATAAAAATGCCTTAAGATTTTGCAGAGCTCATGTTCCTTTAAGAACAAAAAAAATTCTCAAATTAGAGAAGGACATGAAAACAACAAAAGCGTGTCAGAGTTCACAATCAAACTGCCTATTTGCCTATTTGTAAACACTTAAGTAGCAATTCCCTCATTTGTGGCTGTGCTGGAAGGGAAGAACACCGATACATCACAGCTTTCCTTATAGTACACTTAAATCACCATTCTTGGTACTATAAAGCTAAAAATTTGTTTTAAAATAAAAATTCAACTGAATTTAAATTTATCTGTTAATTATTGAGCAAATATTTTTAAGGTTAAAAATAAGAAGTAACATTGATAATTGTGAGACTCAAAATGGTCACATGTACTGTATGCTCAATACACACAACCTGTTAATCTTAATTGAACACAACTCATTAAATATTCTAATCATGCTATTTCCAGAATTAAACCTCCACTGAAAGGCCTAATTTGGTGCAACACATTGACCAAAATATTTTAATTAAAAATATTCTGAGTTAGTCGCAGGCCTAATTACAGGACTAGAAATAGGACCTATATTGTCAGACAGGTCAGGAGAGCTCAGTGGTAGGTTTTTCTCGAGTAAATTGACCGATCTAGGAATAATAGCGCAGCTGCTAAACTGCCAGTCTTGACATGTAAATCAATTTAAATGCAACAACTGCAGTAGCTACTTTGAGAGTTATTAAATTGATACCTTGGAGATATGCTAAAAATATAAAGCACAGGGCTTACTATAGAAAATTTCTTTTTTTTAGTAAAAGTAACCCACTAGTTATTAATGCAAAATATAATTTATTAGCCAATTTTTTAAAACCTAACTTTTAAATTAAATAAAGTTTAATTATTAATACTACTATATCTTAGTATCCAAGTAGCAAAAGGTAATTTACAAAAGTCAAATTACAATATGGTCTTGTGGTGGCAGAGCCAGGCAAATTTTTATGTTTTAAGTATTCTTTTTTTTTTTTCAGAAAATTTCTTAAACATTAACTTCAAAATATAACATTATGACTTCCTACAAAACTTATTCTGTCTTCAGAATTTTATGTTTAAATTTATCTCTTACAAACTGGCTAATTTAGACCCAGGTAAAAAGGTTTTGGTTGGTGTATTATAAGATCACAACCCTCAGGTGAGGTCCAGTGAGCATTAGGTCCCACATTTATTCTGAATTCGATTCTACATCAGATTTCTTGAGGAAAAATAAAAGTGAATAAAAAATTATTTTCAGAAATATCTCCACTAATATAACTTCTAAACGGTATGTTTATCAATACAAATGTATTGGAAGATGTGGAGTTGACTCCTTATTAGCACTTATACAAATATTAAACCTGTATTGGATCTAAACTATATTGAAAGAAAATACAATTACACTCATAACTAAGACTCTTCTATTAAATATTTAATCACTACCACTGGGAAACGCTGTTTTCCTATTTCATATGAACTGTATTCAGTATACAACCAGATACAAATGAATGGGACACATGAAACGCACAGATCTACTTGACTGTGTTTGGCACTCTGAAAAACCATGTCCAGGATCAAGCACACAGTCAACACTCTACTGATTTTGTCATGATGAACATTATAGCTCACACAACTGGCCACTTGAAGGGAAGACAGCTTCTATTAGTTCACTTTTTAGAATGTATATTCTTAAAAGATAAATTTCTATCTTCCTGATGAGACACTTAAAAGACAAATATACTTCTTAAAATATACACAGATGCTCACAAGTTATTTAACTAAAAAGAATGTGTTGACAACACAAAATTTACACCACTTTACTATGTGTTTCTATATTTAAACACATATGCTTAAATGCTCTGTAGCTGAGATGAATATAATCTATTTTCAAGCCTGGATTAAACCTGAATTAAGAATGTATGAATGGATAAATACTATAAATGCGAGTTAGAAGTGAAATCTCTATCATAAAAAGTCACTAACACACAAATAAAAACTGACATGGGATTATAAAGGCATCTTCTTAGAATTTGAAGCACGAATTGATGGGTCCCACACATCCAACACATGGCCTAATGCACATTTGCTTCATTTCATTTTCTTAAACATAAATGATAAAAACAAAATAACAGTTCCTCAGCCATTAGTGGAGCTCCACACTAGAACTGAAATTCATCACACACCTGCCTGCTAGAAATACTAGAGAACAAATTTACAATAATCTGAAGCTACCAGCAGAAAACATTTACATTAATTTAAAGTAGCAATACAAACAGTAAAATCGAAACAAAGTTGAAATAAAAATCTGAGTAGTAAAACATGAATAAATAATTCTAGCATTTATTAAAACTACTATCTATAGCATTTGTTATAAATTTTCTATCCTATAAAATTTAATTTTTTAGCTTAAAAGTAATATATTTTCCATTTAGGTCAGATTTTAAACTTTCCAGTAAAAATCAGTTGTACAGAAATGATATGAACAAGAATCAACAATAAATTAGCTGATCTTGTGCACATGTGTGCATGTGCCAAATCTGCTATAATACACAAGATTTTATATAATGTCTATGTGTCTTACAGCTTCATTTAAGAAAAGTCCTAAATTAGATTTCTTATTCTCAGATTTGAACAGATCTATAATGAAATTTAAAGTAAATTTTTAATTTAGAAAAATTTTAATAAATTAAAGTTAACACCTCATTTTAAACAGTATTTGTATGAGACATGTTTGTTTGTTTCTTTGGTAAACCAAAAAACATTCAAAGCTTAAAAATGTAGTAATATAACAGACAAAGGAAAATCCAAGTTGCAGAACTGGATTAATAGAAATACTAGTTTGCCAGGTGCGTGGACACACACCTTTAATCCCAGTACTTGGTAGGCAGAGAGTAAGACCAGCCTGAGCTACATAGAAAGACCCTGTCTCAAAATCTACTCTGCCCCAAAAGAGGACCCCAAAATAAAATAAAATAAAAGAAAAAGAAAAAGAGGGAAAATACTAGTTAAAATTTATAATAGTTTTAAAGCAAAACTACACAGGCTAATATTATCTGAATATAATCTGATACACAAGTAGTAAATAGTTTTTGGGACCTCATGTAGAAATTCCTGTTAGATCATGGGCTGCTAGTCCTTCAAATGAATGCTATGGAATTTAAGTAAGTATTCTGTGCTAATTCCTTATATTCACCAGGAAAATCTGCTATTTTCAAGTTATAATCTATGTCTTTGAGAAGTGGGGAAGTTAAGGTTTCCAAATGTTCTTTTAGGAATTTGTTCTACCTAAGAAATGAACTTGTTTGTACAAAGATTTTTAAGCTAATGTTTACAGCATCTTCTACACAGTGTTAAAAGCCAGAGGTCATCAAATGGTGAATGGATGAACAAAAATATCCTCACAATGGAATAGTATTCAGTAATAACAATAAAGCGTTCGAATGCAGTGTAATATGAATAAACTTACAACGAAATGCTAACTGAAAGAAGCCAGATACGAAGGACTAGACACAGTGTGGCCCTGTGAAACTGAAATGAACAGAGCACAGAAACTGATGAACACACTCAACAGATCTTGGATTACCGAGGGCTCAAACTCAGAGCAGGAATTGCCTATAAATGGATTTGGGATACATTTTATTTATTTATTTATTTATTTATTTATTTATTTATTTATTTATTGAGGAAAAAAATGTTTAAAGACTGGGTTGTGGAGAGAGGATGCTGAGGTCTGTACAGTTGTTACACGTCACTGAATTACACTTACAACAGGTGGTTTTTCACAATATGCAATTTATACCTAAATGAGTCCATTACAAAACAAAATAAAACATATCATTTTCTGAAGAAAAAAAGCTACTGCATTTGTTAACTTATTTACTGCATTGCTATTCCCTTTCTCACAAAAATATAAGCAATTTATCTAATGTCAATTAAAATAGAATTACATCTCTGTAGGAAAAAACAGGAAACACTTTTATGATGACTTTCCAAACAACATGCCTAGGTTATAATCTTAAAGCACTTGCTTAAGGAATATTTATGATAAAGAACTGTGCTGGCAAAATGTATTTATTGAGAGCAGTATGAGATGGTGTTAGAAGATGTAGCTGACTACTCTTTCCTGTTTAAGGAACCAAGAATCTTACTGAAGATATCTGAAGACACGTCTTTCTCCCATGTCTAAATATTCACAGGTCATCTGGCCTCAGGCACAAGCTTTGGAGAAGTTATTCTCAACTTGATTAGTTAAGTCTTTTGCCTCAAGGAAAACCAGTTACAAAAGAGTTACTTGTGCCTCAAGGGGTATAAATACTACAGATGTTTGTGTAACTGTCAGGTGCTCTTCCCGCTAACACTAAAGAAAGTGCAGAGGGCACTATCCCTAAAGAGATTGTGTCAAATGAGGCTGTGTTAACATAGAAAAAATGAATAGGTAAGAAGTTATTTGCTGTGAAAAGATGAAAATAATTTTTGTAATTAGAAGTTATCACAAAATTTACTGGCTTCTAAAAGAACAACCAGCAAAAATAAAATTTGATGGCAAAGATGCTGGGAGAATAAAGCAAAGTATCTTTACAAACACGTTCTTGATGTGTGAGACAAAACTGGCTGTTGACTAAAGATCTACTAGAGTAAACTACAGGGAAGAAAGGCTTCTTCCAGCAGCACAAATTACCTAAGACAGAGCAGATGCCCGGACCAATGCCAGTCAGTGCCTGTTTTAAAGCAAAGAGATTCAAGATAGATTGAATCCTGTATTACAACCTGACCAACTGGGATACTCAAATTAAAGTTACGACAAGAACCAGAAAGGACAGCTAATATTTTAGGACACAGAATTATTCCAGACCATACACTTAAAGAAAAACTCAGAATGTTCACAGTGTAATTCTGGGGTTTGCCTATAAGATTGTGTTAGCCACAAACAAACCAGATATTTACACGTGCTTTAGCTTAAATCTCAAATATGCATTTGTTTAAGACAACACAGTCAAATTTCCAGTGTTGTCCACTACTGTCTCATGAAATCAACCTGTTGGACTCCAACCAACATTATTACTGTTTGTTCTTTAAAGACTAACAAATTCAGAATCTAATAGACAAATACCTATACCCACAAACCAAAAAAAAAGTTTATTTCACCTGCAATGATTTTTGTGTATGTATGAAATTTTTGTTTCAGTCATATGTGTCTCAAAGGATAATTTAAAATGTGTTTGTTTCTATGGTTTCTATGGGTATAATTTTAAAATCTCTAAAGACCTCACAACTGGATAGATATTCCACACATTCTACAACACAGGAAAGGCTATGTAAGTCACTGGCATTATAAACCACATTGTGAGTACATATTACTGCTCTTCTGAAAAAGGCAGAGACATGAGGGATTGCCTCTCTTCTAAGGTTACCAGACACAATCACTGTAGCAGACACAAGAAAGAAGTCTAAACAAACGAGAGAAGAGGAATGATTTTCTTTTACTTCTATCCTCTACAGTTCATATACATGTAACAGTTTATCACCTGGGCTATCTGGAGGTGAAGAAACATCAGGAAAGTACATGTATGGGATTACTAAAATGATAACCTCAAACACTTAAGAGAGGGGGTTTGGAAGTAGTGGGTCTACCAAATACATAGGGGTTATTTATCATATACTGTTAAGAGTGGGCATTTGATGAAGTCAAGAACTGGTTGTTTCCCAGGGCATAAACACCCATGGTAAAGTCTTTTCTATTGAAGTAAAAGTTGCTAAATTTATGACTCATGATTCTAATCTATAAGTACTAAATCAGTCTAGGGAATATGTTCAAAAGAAATGAGTTCTGTTCTACAAAAGACTGTAAAACAATGCATTTCTTGGAAGAAACAAACAAAGCCTAACTTAAGCAGGACTTAATTCTTTCCTTTTAAAGGCTGTAGCATGAATTTTGCCCAACCAAATTCAAAAACACAAATGCACTCACCTCTGCCTTCTTTCATCATCCTTTAAAACTTCATAAATGGCCACCAACTAAAATAAAAGCATTACTTTAAAATAAAAATACTTACAACTGTAAGAAATCACATAGGAGGATGAAAGTTCTATAAAGCACGTGCAGAAAACCCCATGTGCCCATCTATACAATAAACAGTAAAAACACATTTATAAGTAACAGTTGATGTTTTCGGAAGCACCTTAGATGTTTAACGACTGCTTGATAACAAATAAATTTTTGTGAAAGGTGTGAAAGTAATAGTTTACCTTAAAGATATTTTAAGAATAAGATTACAATCTAGACAAGAAAATTATGAGCCATGACCCTCCAACAACTAAGAAACTCTAAATGACACAAAATGTTGGTAAAAAAGTATTTCATTAAAAAGCAAATAAAAATCTAAATGTTATATATTTAAGCTACTTCATGTTCAAATGAAAATATTCTACATGTAAGTTACTATTTTTAGCATAAGCATATTAATTAAAAACTGTCATTATATATTTATATATAAATAAAACTGCATTTCACTTACTTGTCTAAATTGAGTTTCTGCATTTTCATCTTTATTCTTGTCTGGATGTAGGGTGAGTGAAAGCTTACGATATGCTTTTCTGATGTCTGCAGATGAAGCGTCCTGGGTTGGGAGGGGGAGGGGAAAATACAAAGCAAACTTTGTCAAAAAGAGAAATTCCCAGAACCTTGTTAAGATCTGAGAAGACAGCCAACCAAGTGCAGGACCCCAGGCAATGTAATTTGAGCAATCAGTCTAACAACGCGGCTGTGCAGCCAGCCTGACCCACATGACTGAACAATTATTCAGTCTAATTTGGCTCCTCTTAACTTCTCATTACCATACAGTCATTCAAAGACCTCCGTATTTGGCAAAACTTTTCCAACACTTTCCTCCCTAAAATTAGCCAATAAATCTTTTCTAGTAATTAAGATAAAAAGACAAATTAAGAATTAATATATCTGTATGCCATTAAAGAATTTTATTATTTACTAGAGAAATCTTAAAACCAGTTTCTGCAGCACAAGCTTATATGTATAGTTTCTTTATTTTTTATATTACATTTATCATCTAGCAACAACTTATGGAATACCAACTTTACATGTCAAAAGTGTTGATCTGAAGTGGGGTATATCTTCATTTATTTGAAAACAGTTGTAATCACCAAGAGTTATACACTTCAAAGGGTGTTTCTGCCACCAGTCTGATTTGTGAAAAATACCACCACCACCAAAAACCTTGCCCATTATATATGCTTTACTAATACAGCTTCAAATACACACAAGGTCGGTGGACAGTGCTTCAGATTGGGTAGACGTTAACTTAATAGTAATCTCATTTGTGTGGATACAATGAGAAAACGTTACTTACATGGCTAGAATAAATATGCACCAAAGTTCAAAACTTCATTTCCACTGTATTTAAAAACAGATTCTTGAGGCAAGTGACAGTAAAGTAGCTTATTAAATTTGTTTGATAGCCATTTATCCAATTAAGTACTAAAACTATTTTGCTAAATGGCTCCAACAACAGAAAACTCAAACCAACACAAAAAAATCTATATACCAGGGGCCAAATGGTTGTTAAAGATTTGGAGAAAAAGAGACACCCCCCCCCACAATTAGCCTGTCAAAGCTTTTCTTTATAAGCCGCTATTTTCACAGGGTGGGGGTGGGGTATATCTTGTTGCTTCGGGCTAGTATGGTAGACTAGGTCTGAGTACTTCTCTGACTTATGAAACACCCAGGAGCTATAAAGCTGAGAAAAACCTGTAGATACTATGTATTATTTCGCTTTAAGTTTGCTTAAGGAAAGGTTGTACTTCTCACACCAGATGATAGGTAATTCATTAAGGAAAGGGGTGGGGTTAGTACATGGAAATGTGGTGAATCCTTTTGTCATGCAAAGGGGCCATGTGTCAATTGAGTAAATACTTTCTAATTAGAAATGTAAAATCACACACAACATATAACATACATGCCTTAAAAATAAAAATAACTACTGGTCACCCAAGACATTTCCTTGTTTGTGGTCTTTTCTCCTCAAATGTTCAGCCACAGTATGCACCTCAAATATAAGTACCACCAGAGAGTTCTGTTTCAACACCTTCAGGAGTTGTGATTACCTTCTGTTTTCCCAATGCTTTAATTTTGTCTCCCAACTTTGCTGGTCTATCCAGCTAGTCACCCACATCATTGTAACTGAGGGTACAGTTTACCATCCTTGTGTTCTTGTTTTTTACTTGGCTACAAAACTCCTCTCCTAAGGAGCTGGCCTCACATACTACACGAAAACATAAATTTTCTTCTAGAGAATCTGCTCAACAGAGTTATTTCACCAACAAGATTTACTATAATTAATAAGGCTTTCTTTTCTAAAAAGACATCCTATAGGCAAGTTGTATCTTAAGATAACTTACACATTTATTTAATGTAAGGCATTTCAGGAGTCTTAAGTTTAGCCACATACTAATCTACTGTGTAAGTACAGTTATTGAGCCCATTCTGCAAACAAGGCAGTGAAAAGCTAAGTAACATATCCAAGTTACATTTTTACATAAAAATGAACACAGAATTCAACATCAAATATTACTCTAGTATCAAAGCTATTGGTTGTTTTATTTAACTTAAATTTGTAGAAGAAGGAAGCTTCAGGGAGGCAGTGAAAATAACTATTACCATCTTATTAATGTGATAAACACTGGGAGCATATATCTACAAAATCATAAGTCACATCCCATGAAATTCTGCTTCTTTTCCTAAGGTTGCTGGTGTTTGAGCAAGACCTTACACATAGTGAGACCCACAATGCTGCCCAGGCTGTAGTCAACCTCCTGGGCTCAACTGATCACCTGCCTTGGTTTCCTGAATAGCTGGTAATACAGGTAAAAAGCAACCCAGCACCAAGCTACACTCTAAGTTTTAAAGGTTAAGTGTCTGATGTGTGCTGGCTTCTCTAACATATTATATCATACTTCTACTATAGACTGAATTCAGAACATTATTAAATTAGTAGAACAGACTATCTAAAATCTGGCTTACTTAGAAAAAAAAATATGACAGGGTGATTAGTGAGCTGACCATTGTTGATATCAAGAGATGTACTACATTAATTTGTCATTACTCTATTTCTTCTAAATGTGATCTAGTTCACTAGCAGACAAATAGAATTATCTTAACACTTGGATAACCTCTGTAATGAAGAAACATACTGTCACTCTAACACTTTTTAAAATGTAATATATGCTCCTCAAAATGGAATACTGTGATCAAACCTCAGTGAAAAGGTAGGAGAGAACTCTTAGGGCTGCCCTGCCACAGAAACAGTGAATAACCTGGCAAAACTGTCAGAATCAACTTTATCTGAACTCTGGAAACCAATCTAAGTTTATGGCAATCAGGCAAGCACTTAAGACGGCATGAAGCTGATTCTCAGTCAGGGTTCTGAAGGCACCAATCTCCTCCATTTGTGGTGTGAGTTCCCAGTACAAGAAAAAGCACAGCTGCCCTTGTTCTCACAGAATATGGCTGTTCTGACTTGTCTGCTTACTCTGATATTTTAAAGACTTTCCTTAAAAAAAAAAAAAAAAAAAAAAAAAAAAAAAAAAAAAAAAAACAAGTTTAGAACACTGAAAGTGTACAGAAAAGATTTGTCAAGAACATTTAAAAGTGGCCAGTGAAATATTCTGTGGTTTAAGGCCCATGCCACCAAATCTGACCAACCTAAGTTGATCCCTGGAATCCACATGATAGAAGGAGAGAACTAACTCCCTTAAAATTTCCTTCAGCATCCGCAAGAGTGCTACAATGTTATGTGACCAAATGCTTGTGTGCATGCAAACATACAAGAAAACACATATGGCCAGGAACCAAAGGCTAGACAGTTCAGAGACCCAAGATAAATCCAAACACAACTGGCAAAACAAAACAAAACAAAAGTCAATGAAACGACTAATAATGATATCTGCTATACTCATAGATGGTGCCTAGCTCAATTGTCATTAGAGAGGTACTGTCTTAGTTAAGTTCTATTGCTGTATTGCTATGAAGAGATACAATGGACACAACAAGCTTCAGAAAGGAAGACATTTCACTGGGGCTAGGACTGGCTTTCAGTTTTGAGGTTTAGTCCATTATCATGATGTAAAAAATTGGCAGTGTACAGGCAGACACAGTGCTGGAGAAGGACCTGAGAGTTCTACATCTTGATCCACAGGCAACAGGAGACTGCACCACTAGGCCTAGCTTGAGCTTATGAGACCTCAAAGTCCACCTTCACAGTGATACACTTCTTCCAACAAGGCCACACCTCCTAATAGTGCCAGTTCCTATGGGCCAAGCATTCAAACACATTAGTCTATTGGGGCCATTCCTATTTAAATCACTATAGGCAACCACTTCAGGCATTATCCAGCAACTAATGGGATATGAAGATGCTGAGACCAAACACTAGGAAGAGCCAAGTGAATGACTACAAAGGAGGGCAAGGAAGGATTCTGGAGTCAGGGAAGTCAAAGACACCATAAAAACAAGGCCCGCAGGACCAATTAAACAAGGTTCATAGGGACTCATAGACTGAAGCAACAATCATGGACCCTGTATGGGTCTGAGCTAAGTCCTCTGTATATATGCTATGCTATGTAGCTTGGTGTTCTTGTAGCTTGGGACTCCTAACTGTAGAAGATAGGGATGCGGGTGGGGTCTGTCTCTCTTGCCTGCTCTTGGAACCTTTTTCTTCCTACTGGGTCACATGAGGGTTTGTGCCTAGTTTTATTGTAAATTTTCACCCTATTTCAGTTGATAGCACTGAGAGGCTGCCTCCTTTGGAAATAATTGGGGGGTGCTGGGAGGTACGGAGGGAAGGGAAACTGCAGTTACAATGTAATGTATGAGAGGAAAAGAAAGGACAAAAAGAAAGGAGACAGACAGAGAGAGAGAGAGAGAGAGAGAGAGAGAGAGAGAGAGAGAGAGAGAGAATAAAGGCCTTTAAAGGATAACCACCAAATCGGTCAAGGGATAACACTTGGGAAAAAGACTTTGGGAAAGTATCTTTGAAATGTTCCCCCATATTCCTTGGAAACTAGAAGACTGTGTACACATCTAAAGAGGATCATATGTTCAAAGACCAGGAAAGACACTGAAGTTCTCACAACTAGTCCATCTTCAAGCTCTGTGCAAGCAGTGAGCACAGGCTAAGGAAGTTGTTAGTACCCAGCTCAGCACGGAAAGCTTGCTCCAAAGTTAACTGGGTGTGGTGGTTTGAAAAAGAATGGCCCCTTAAGACTCATATTTGCATGCTGAGTCCCCAGTGGAATTTGTTTTAAAGGATTAGTGGGTGTAGCCTAGTTGGAGTAGGTGTGTCATTGTTGGGAGTGAGCTCTGGGTTTCAAAAGTCCAGTGTCTCATTGGTCTGTCCCTACCACACACATATAACCCCTCTCTCTGCCTGTTGTCTATGGATCAGAATGTAATTCTTCCACAAACTTCCTGCCATGATGATAATGGACTAACATTCTGAGACTGTAAATAAGCCCCAATTTAATGCTTCCTTTTATAAGAGTTGCCTTGTGTCATACATAGTGTCTCTTCACAGAAACAGAACAGTGACTAAGACACAGGTCAAGACTGGGATGGTCTCATTTGTCTGTAGCTCAACCTCCCTCTCTCTGTCTCCTTTTCCTCCTCCCCTCTTTGATATGGCTTAGGGATCTCTCTCAACTCATTAGCTAGTAACTAATCTAGGCAGAGTTCAAAGGTCACACATAGTCAATAATGGACTTTTTATAAACTTGGAATAGTCAGTAGACAAATAGCACAAACTCTGAGGAGGTACAAAAATAAAATTACCATGTTATATGTTTAAAATATTTAGAATTATACATACATTAAAAACTGATAAGTCATGCAAAGAAAGAGGAAAATTGGTAGATACACAGAGAAAAAAGAAATTAATGGCAGCTGTCTAATAAAGTCTAAACATTGGACATATCAGACAAAGACTTTAACTCTTAATTTGGTCAAAAAGCATGTACAAACAACTAAAGAAAAATATGGGATTGCTTTCTCTCCAAAACAGAGTATCAGGAAAAAGATGGAAGCCTTTAGAAGGTTGTAAATAGAACTACTTCTAGACTTAGAAAATGCAGTAACTGAAGTGGGAGTGTCACTAGGTTGCAATCAACAGCAGATCAACAGCAGACCAACAGCAGACCAACAGCAGACCAACAGCAGATCAACAGCAGACCAACAGCAGATCAACAGCAGATCAACAGCAGATCAACAGCAGATCAACAGCAGACCAACAGCAGACCTGCATGGGCAGCAGAAAGACTCAATGAGCACGAGGAGTCAACTGAGATTATCTGACTTGGAGACAAGACAGAAGGATGAAAGAAACATGGATCCCAGAGACACTCAGGACACGATGCAGAGGACCACATGCAGGAAGAAAGAAGAAAGAAACAAAGGATGCACTTCAAAACAGCATTTTTAGGGAAAAAAAATGAAAATAAATACTTTCTGGAAGACATGAATCTGCATATTTAAGACTAAAACTGCACAGGATAAAATACAAAAACTTAACATAGAAACACTGTCAACAAAGTCTATTAAAAAATCAATGCAGGTGTTATAATGCACACCTTTACTTCCAGCACTGGGGAAGCAGAGGCAGGACAATCTAGCTGAAGACCAGCACAAGTGAAGAACTAAGAAACAAACAAGATACAAAGCATACCCATACACCTATGTAGGTAAAGCAAATAAACAGATAAAGCAGTAATAGGCAAGATGGATTAAGATCAATTTGAAAAAAAGAATATGTACATTAGAAGACCATTTTCAATTACAGATTAGAAAATTGTATTTTCAAATAAGTAGAAAGGTCTTTCAGAGACTTTTTTCCATGATGTTTAGAATGCTTAAGATAGATACAAGACAGTCCACAAAATACCAACATTTTATCACTGGTGGGGATTTTTGCATTAATGACTTAAGGAAAGTCACCATTCATTAAAAATTGATTATAGTCTAGGTATGGTGGAACATGCCTTTAATCCCAGCACTGGGGAGGCAGGGGCAGGAGAATCTGAGTAGGCCAGCTTGGTCTACAGACAAAGTTCTAGGACAGTCAGGACTACACAAAGAACCTTGTCTCCAAAGGGAGAGAAGTTGAGCATGATTATTTCTTTCTTTTAGTCAGTATGGATAGGTGGGAGGTATTGGTTTTGTAGCCTAAACTGGCACTAAACTTGATAAATAGCTGAGGATGACACATGTGTGCTGCTAGGAATTACAGGAATGTGCCACTGTGAAACTGTATGCAGTGCAGGGCTCAAACCTAGGTCTTCATGCAGGCCAGGAGAGCATCAACTGGACTACAACTCCAACCTAATTTTGCTTGTTTGTCTTGAGACAGCTTTATGTATCGCAGGCTGGCTGCGAACTTTCTATATAGCAAGTTGGCTGGTCTTGATCTTTCTGCTCCCCCATACTATGATTACAGGTATTCATCGCCATATACAGCTATAGTTATTTTTCCAATTTAAGGCTACTGGGTATTTAGCAATGATAAAGTTAAATACTGATATTTTAAGAAATATTTTGGCAGAAAGAAAAACAAATCATGACAAAACTTACAGTGCAATAAGAGCATTGTTTACAGAAAGTTTAGCATTAGAAATGCATCTTTAAAGGAAGAAAGACAATATAGAAAATATCAAATCTCAGGACAATTTACAAAACTTAGTGCCAGCATCAAGGACTTGAAAGATACAAGAATGGTGGTTCCCATATCTCCTTTAACTCTCCTATCTGGCCAGTGCAGTGAAAAAAATAGATCATGGAAAATGACAACTGATGATCAATGACTTCTGTTGCAGGTGCTGTATGTTGTGTCCTTGCTTGAGTTGACTGAACATACCTCCTGTGCATGGCACGCAGCTACTGATCTAGCAGATACCTTTTTCTCAGTACCGGCCCATAAGGACCACCAGAAGCAATTTGCTATCAGTTGGCAACACCATCAGTATACTTTTACAGTTTTAACTCAAGGATATATTAACTATTAGTGTTAGCTGTGGCTTGAATGTAAAACATCTCCCACAGTCTCATGTGTTTGAACATTTGGGTCCCTAACTAGTGGTGCTGTTTCTGAAGGTTGTAGAATCTTTAGGAAGTGGAGTCTTGCTGAAGGTGTTGTCAATGCCTCATGGGTTTATCACCTAGCCTCATTTCAGCTCTTGCCTTCTGAATGCAGATACAATGTGACCTCATCACCCTGACATCATAACTTCCCTACCACAATGAATGCTATCTCCTTGAACTGCAAGTCGAAAGACTCATGCCTCCCATAAGCTGCTTGTTGTTGGATAATTGGTCACAGCAAAATTAAGAAAATTAACTCACACAGAAACTAAAACATTTTTAAAATACAATACCATGACATCTTACAAATTAAAAACAAAAACACAAAGTTTCAGAGCAAAAACTAAAAGTTTAAATTACAGATTACCTAGAATTTAACGAAAGGAAAATATTTTATATCAAAAAACTGATGAGATACAGTTCTTAAGAGAAAAATACAACTATCTTCGAATGTTATTTTTAACAAAATAAACCCAAAATAAATGAATTAATTGCCTAACCTAATAAGTAAACACAGAAAGCAAAACAAAACAAATAACAAACAAATGAAGAATCCAAATGGCAGTAGAGAGTATAAACTCAAATGCTGACGCTAATGAGACAGAAAGCAAAAGGGCTAGTTCTGTACAGAGTGTGAATCAGACAAATACGTTAGACAGACTTACACTACTAGTCACTTGAGTCTGAGTTTCCTAAATGGAAAATGGTCATACCTGCTGTACCTGACGTCCCTCTGCTTCTGTACCTGAAAAATCTAAAAGCCTGGCCCAGAGGACCTACAGATACAACACACAACATCAAGTCTTTCAATATCTCAGACACTTTCAGACATGTATTCCCCTTCAGAGACAGAGACTAGTCTCTAATTCAGTACTCTACTTACATTTGTAGGGCTCATTTTCTGCTGTGATTATGAAAGGTCTTGTTTTTGAAGTCTCTGGGAGCCTAGAGGCTTGTCTTCAGTACTCACCACTGCATCCCTAGTCTCTTACTCCAGTTTCCTGTTAGTGTGTTTGTTTCAGTCAGGAAACTGACAAAGATGGCTACAATCACTGCAAATGTTTCTTTCACACGTCAAGCCAACAAAACCAGATAGGTGCCCATGGTTCCCACTTGTTCAGTGGCCATTATATCTGCAGCACTTGTGCTGGAGTATGAAAGTGCCTCAGTGTGAAGCTCACACCAACATGCACTTTTACCACATGCATGTATCCTCAATGTTTAATAAATAATCTCATGTGCCAAAAGTGTAAATCAGAAAGCGGGGGCTTACCTCCATATCCACTTTCATATATTGTAACTTTTTAAAAACATTCTCTTTAAAAATTTTTCAGAGTGAATTTCTAAACTATTCCTAATATAAATTGTAAATCTTTAGAAGACAGCAGATACTTCTTTATTTTTGAGGTCATATTGGAAAGTATAAATGACAAATCTTGGAAGTTCCTTGTCTTTGTTTCTTTTCTATTGCTGTGACAGACACTATGACTAAAACATAAGTAATCACTCTTATTCAGTTTTACAATGAAAAAGAGAGCAGGCTAAAAGAAATGGAGTATGTACAATCTGCGGAGAAAAAGCACACCAGGAAACTTGCTGAGCCAAGCCTTGTACTGGAAGAAGAAAGGAAAAGTTTGACAGGCCATGGAATAAAGAGGATGGTTCTCTTAGGGCAAGTTTTCAACCCGGTAATCCAGCAATTTATGAAAAGAAATGGCTTAAAGAATATTCTCTTCCTAAAAATCAAGTACGAATCAAAGTTTATACAATGTGATTCAAGGAGGTGGACAGGCTCCATCCCAAGTAGTCAGTAGTACTTGGCAGGGCTGGTCATTTCCTTCTAGCTTTATAGTCACAGACTTCTACAATCAAGGATAGCTGCTGAGGCTGTGCCTATGGGAGAGGAGGCCCTGAGAGATCATTGTATTAGTTGTAAAATATAAAGCCTGGAATGCAAGGTGAACCCCAGGATATTGGAGGTACCAGGGCCGAGAGATGTCCTCCCGGAAGAGCTGCACATGGGGAGAAGAACTGGCCCAAGAGAGAGAATTATGTTACAGTCAACAAAGCTTGAAGGACAGAGCCATTTATGCCCTTTGACATAAAGAGTTACAAAACTTGAAGTTTGCTTAACAAAATTTTGAATTTTTTTTTGGTCCACATTATTTCCTCACTATGTCCCATTTTTTTCTTTTGGACTGGACATGTATAATCTATGTCATTATATGTTAGAAGTATATGATTTGCTTTTTTTATTTTACTGGGGGGTTACAATTAAGAGATTACCCTGAGTCTCTTTTAAACTATATTTAGACTGTGAAAGACTAATGGGGACTTTCAAAGTTCGACTAAATGCAGTTTTCATTATGATATGGTCCTAAGTCTATGGGGTCCAAGGAGTGAAATGTGGCAGTTTGAATGAGAACAACCCCCTAAACTCACATATTTGAATGCTGGTGGAACTGTTTGGGAAGGACAAGAAGGAATGGCCTTGTTGGAAGAGATATGTCATTGGAGACAGGCTTGAAACTTTCAAAAGCCCATGCTATTTTCTCTTTGCCGCATACTTATGGATCAAGGTGTAAGCTCTCAACCAGTGCTCCAGTGCCATGCCTGTCTGCCTACTGCAATGCTCCCCACTGTGATGGTCTTCAGCTCCAGCCCTTGAAACTCTAAGTCCTCAATAAACTCTTCCAAAAGTTGCTTAGTCCTGCTGTCTTATCACAGCCATATCACAGTAACGAAGAAAGACCTTAAACTTTCTCTTCTAAGTAGTAAAGTGGAAACTTAAGGGTTCTTTGGAAAGACAGTTGTGTTGGATGGTGTTTTGCTGGGACAAACATGTGAAGAAGTGTTTTCCTGAAGTAGACACAGGTGAAAGGCTAAGGCAGACTCATGAAGGAATGGTTCACTGAAGCAAACACAGGAGAAAAAATGTTTTGCTAAAGCAAGCATGTGAAAGGATACATGATGAAGAATTCTCTGCTAAGGACACACATGTATTATTTTACCTTACACTGCATAACTGAGCTCCATGTGTCAGGATCCATAGAAAAATATTTGTCAAAAACACTGGTGGTATTCTGCAGTTTCTCGTCACTTCCATGGGTTCGGGCTGATTGGCAGAGTTAATGTCAGATGAGACAGACTGGTGTGCAGAGGCAAGACCCATGGAGGACACATGATGTTTAGAGGGAGTATAAAAAGGACTCAACGGTGAGAGACAGAGCTTGCCTTGCTCTTAGGGACAGCTGTGTAACCTTTGCTGGTCTTGTGTCTGCTGTTCGCTTCATTGAGAGAGGCTCAGCTAAGAACTGCTCCTGACATTCCTGCTGGTCCTAAGCCCTCATGCCTGGCTGTTCTTGCTAGATTGTGCCACCTGCTATTATCCCAACACTACTGAACTGGACTGCTGGCATATCCATAAAATGCTGCTGCTGACCTGTGCCTGACAACACACAGAGGTGCTCCAAAGAACCTTCCTAAACAGGTTCCCTTCCCCTGTATCCTTTCTTTCCCACTACTTCTGGTAGGTGGTGGGCTAGAAGGGAGGTTAAATCTTTTAAGAACCACCATTAAAAGTAGAGTTTTGAAAAAGTAGTTACAAAGTGCAACCACTATACTTCTCTGTGAAGCAAAGGTCAGCAAAGACATGAGACCAGTGCTCAAGCTCCCACTGTCTGTAGGATCATATTTATATTCTTCCTAAACATCTTGTGTCCTTTCATGTGTTTGCTGTGGCAAAACATCCTTTCCCCTGTGTCTACTTCAGGAAAACACTCTTCCACCTATCTACCCGACATGGAAGACCCTAACTGAATCTCCAAAGAAACCATAGATTTCCACTTGAGCGTTTCTTTATGTAGCCTTGGCAGTCCTAGAACTTGTTCTTATTTTCCCAAACCATATAACTTTATGGGTTGTTACAAAGTACTAAAGTAATTTTTACCTAACTACTTATAAACAAACTTTGTCATCTGTGATTTTTTAGTGTAAAAGGGTTTAAGCCATAGCTTTTCATTGCAAAACATTATATCTATCAAATTAAATTTTAATATTTAAATATACTATTTATGCCATTTTGTGATAAAATAACTTATTAGATTATATTTTAATAATATTTAAGTGTAGTATTTATGTCATCTTAAGATTTTAAGTGTATTCATGAAGTTTATTTCATTTTTTTAAACTTATATATATTATTCATCTTTAATTATGTATTTTTAGAAATAAAAAGTATTCTAATAAACATTGCAAATGTATGAATTTTAAAAAATAAGATTAAATAAAATATAATTAAATAAGTATGATTATTTAATAAATGTGATTAAAAATAAATATAAATAAATCAAATATATAATAAAATAAATATAATTAAATAAATTAAAATTTAAACTCAAGAATAGATGACATTTCAAAATGAGCAAACTGATTTTATATTCAAATCTACATATTAAATCTAATCACACAATATTAAATTTATACAAATTTATAAATCTATATAATATTAAAAACAAAAAGATATGAAAATGATAAAAAGGATACATAAAAATCCATATCGCTTAAAATATTTAATGAAAAAAAATCTAAGGTAAGTTCTTAAACCACAAACTAAATACTTCTATTATTTCAATAGAGTGTTAAAGCTAATGTGTCAGCTCTGAGATGAAAAAGAAACATGGGATAAAGGTTGACAGGCTGAAAAGATGGCTCAGTGGCTGGCTTAGAGCACTGGCTGCTCTTCCAGAGGGTGTAAATTTAAACATACACCAACATGGTGGCTCATAACAGTCTGTAACTCCAGTCCCAGGGGATCCAACAACCTCTTCTGGGCATAAGGCACATGCACCCAGCACATAGATATACATGTAATCAAAGCAATCTTTAATGATATACACATGAAAAAAAGAAAAATAGTTTTAAAACAAGATGCAGGTTGAAATAACCTTAATTAGTGGATTCAAATCATGCACATGTATTTTCATAATACAAGAGTTTAACACACATGTACGACTGTATTAAAATTTATAGTCTGCAGAACATCTCGAGTTTCATGATTTTACAATCTTTAAGCTCAATTAGTTCATTAATAAGCACACTAAGTCAACACAGATATCAAGATAGTATATAAATACTAAAGAATAATAGTATACAGTTGACATTTTTAGAATAGATGAATAGAAGAGTTGTAAATTTCTCTATAATCCCTAATATTTATATTACTACTATTTCTTACTGGCAAATTAATAATTATTTCATTACCTTTAAGTCTCAAAATATATACTACAGATATTATATATTAGAATTATATTCATATAACATATGATCATCTCTTCATACTTTGTACTCCCTTGCCTCCCATGACATGACACTCCTATCCTTTATTTATACTACACTAGTTAACACAAAAACTGCTCCATTGGGTATCAGCTTTAATTTGCAGCTGTATACACAATCACAGTTTTGTGCACTGCCACAGTTACATCTGGATCCACAGAAGTTTATTTTTTAACTCATGGCTACTTCACTTAAAAGGCACTAACATAAAACTTATATTTAAAATAAATTAAAATCACACCTTACTCTGAAAACTGTATCTGTATTTACTACAGTTACACAGCCTTACATAGAGTTATTGATCTTCCTTGTTCTTTAGTTTAAAGGTCATGGCATTACTGGAGAAACAATCACATTTTTTTATCCACTCAGTCACAACACTTTGAGTGAAATTGGCTAAGAAATATTTCTACAATACAACTTTGTAATCCCCCCAAGAAATGAATTGGAAAAACACTTACTAGCTCTTTTGATAACTTAATAGTAGAAGATAAAACAAAACAAATTGTTTTAACAATATACAATTTATTTTAAAAATGAAACAAGAATTATTTAATGATGAGAAAAGAAAAACACTGTATAAAAAGTTCATGGTTTTGCATAAAACCTAGTATTTTATTTTGAAAACTAAAACAACTAGATAGCAAAACCATTTTTACAGCGGCAGTGTCACAGTGTTTTAAATGTTATTGAAATATTACTGGAAAACCACTCAGTAATAGAAAGCCAAACATTAACACAGATTGAAGAAGCTACTTAATTTCTGAAATTCTTTGTAAATCCTGGATATTAGTATCAGCCCTTGTCTGAAGTGTAGATGGAAAAATGTCTTCCTATTCAGTTTGTTTCATTGCTGTTATCTGGGAAAAAGAATCTCAAGATTCTTGAGAAGATACCTCCATAAGACGGACCTATAAGCCAATGTTGGGCATTTTCTTGATCAGTGACCGGTAAAGGAGGGCCGGCCCTGACTGTGAGGTGCTGAGTAGTACAAAAAAGCCTGCTGACCAAGCAATGAGGACCAAGCCAGCAGCACTCCTTCATGGCTGCTGCTTCAGGTTTGTGTCCAGTTCCTGCTCTGACTTCCCTCAACGATGAACTGTGATGTGGAAGTGTAGGCTAAATATCCTTTCCTCCCAAGTTGCTTTGGTCATAGTGTTTTATTACAACAGAAATCCTAACTAAGACAAGTATCCTCTCTGTTTTTTATCCTTGGAATTGTAGATTTCAAATTAAGAGTTTTGATCTTTTTAAAATGGATTTTTGTAAAAAATGAAAGAATATAATTTCATTCTTCTGCAGGTAAGAACCCACCATTTGTTGAAAAGGCTTTTTTCCAATGCATGTTTTTACCTTCGTCAAAAATTAATAGGGCATAGCTTTGTCATTTCTGGGTCCTCTATTCTATTCCACTGATCTTGTCTACTTTTACTCCATCTTCAGGCTGTCTTTACGGCTATAGCCATATGTACACGCACACACACATTATGTATGTATGTATGTACGTACGTACGTACGTACGTATGTACGTATGTATGTATGTACGTATGTATATAAAATTTTTGAGGTAAGGTAATGTCTATACCCATTAGGGTTTTGGTAATTCATGGTCTTTTGTGGTTCCAAATTAATTATTATATTGTTTTTAAAAATGTCACTAGAATTTAGATGGGCATTGCACTAATTAGTTGGCAGTACAGTCATTTTCACAGTATTAATTTTGCCAATCCAAGAACATGGAATGTCTTTCTATCATCTAGTCTCTTGTATGCTTTTCTCTTTTAGTGGCTTGAATTTTCATTGTAGAGGCCTTTTACTTCTTTGGTTAGATATATTCCTAAATATCTAATCTTGGGAAGATATTTTGAATGGTTTCTTTTTCTAATTTCTTTCTCTCAAAGTATGCTGTTGGTATAAATGAATGGCAGGTTTTTTTAAACATTGATTTTGTATCCTGCATATTTTTACTGTTCAGTGTTTCCTTTAAACATCATTTTCCTAAAAAGTGAGAAACTTGGATAGTTCTTTTCTACTGAGTTACTTTTTATCTTTATAATAGCAAACTAAAAAGAAATGCTCTAAATTTAACAGGAAATGTTAGTTAATAAGAAGAGTGCTTCTTTAAGGATGTACCTCAACAAGCTTTAAATACTGGAGGTGATACTATATAAATATACAGGCTAAAAAGCACAAAATGTAACCCAGCAACATAAATGACAGCAAAGCAACTTTTCCTCCAGCAAATTAAAATTCTAAAATGTATGTGACTGTTGCAAATGACAACTGCATGCCTTGCCTTTATCTCCTTAGGAGCTTACCTGGGACCATCTCTTTCTCAGAGAAGTCCTTCCACAGAATGCAAACTGTCAGATTCCTTTAGGTCACTCAGATTCTTCAAGTTACAATTTAAGTTGAAACTTAACCATAATTAATTTACATGATTTTATTTTTATTAGTAACCATACTTCTATTTATTGATTCCCAGTTATAAAACATCATAGTAACTCCCAGTGTTTTCCTACCCTAAAAAATTAAAAATTCCTTTTCACTTCATTAATGACTGAAAGCTGATTTAATGCAATTATCTTAATCTCAATGGTATCAATAATAAGAATTTGAGATGTTTCTAAAATGTTTTCTTAATAAAGTCTGAAAGACTAGACAAGAAATGCAAATCAATTCATTGCATTTTGAGTGACCTGTTACTCTTACAGAAACAACCAACCAAATAATTTAATATAATTTCTATGGCTCTGCACACACCCTGAAAGTAGGATATTTAATTGCAAATGAGAAAATCAATTGTTCTGACGTTATTTATGAAATGTCATTGTTGAAAGTTACTGTAAACTATTGTTACAGTGAGATTTTAGCCTCAAATGTTTCATTGGAGAAAATATGTAAAAACAATTATCATACATTCACTTTGAATTCCTAGTGATACATTATCATACACTGTAAAACATCTAACCTACCTTCAGTCAATTCTCAACCATGTATCATCTGAGGCTTTCTTTAATATTTTGAGTTCTAAAAATAGCAAATGTAAAGCCATATAGGATGTATTCACTAAGATGTAAAGTGATACATCAAAAGAAAGGCCTTGTTTCATCTTAAAAGAAATAAACACTAGAATCAGCATCATTGTAAAAATGATGACCACCCTTCAGAATGTGGTGAGAATTTACTTAAATTGTTAAAAACTCAATTATTTTTATATTAACAACAAGTTTTTTTTGTTGATAAAGAAGTAAAGGATTCAATACTTTGCAAATTTATTATTTTAAAACAGACTCTCGTCCAAACATACTCACACACATATAAGTAAATAATATATATCCACAAACCATATATGATAACTCATAAAATCAGCTTGTATATGAAGTTAGTAGATCATATAAGGTTAAAATGTTCAAATTGGATATTCTTCATAACAAAATCACCTATGATCTTAATTGCTATCAATCAATGGTCAGATCATTTTAATTATAAAACAATGTAAAATTATATATGTACATATGAAAATATGTATGTGGCCAGTACTCTACCAGAAATGAAGTGCAGACATCTGTCAACTGAAATGTGAAAAGACAATAGCAATACCAATTAAAAACATTAAGTTCATTTTAAACACTTGATCATTTTTAAAAAACTTGATTCTTATTAAACTCTTACTAACTTATTAGATATGCAAGGCCATTTTAATACTAGACAGAAACATATTACTAGCACTTTAACATCTTTTTCCAATAAATATCAATGGCAATGCTACAGAAATCTAAGACACTTAAATAGCCATTTTTCAAATTACTGGTAGGTTTGGTGAATTAGTTTCACATGAGATGAATTCATTCTTAAATATGATTTTTTAAAGTCTGCTTTAGATTACAAGTTGTGTAGCACACATTTGGGAGGTGGGCAAGCACACGTCCTCTTAGGAAGTACTGAAGCTCCATCTAGAGGCTCTCCCGTCACTGTCACTTGCATATAAGTAGTGTCACCTCGAACTGTGGAGACTATTGAAATGTCAGGGATTTCCTCTGTACAGGTCCTTTTGTTATTCATAATGAGTTCTTGCCCTAACCTTCTCAGGGTGGCTCTAACTCCATCACTGCCATCAAGTGGTAAAAAACTAAAACTGAACCTAGAAACAAAAAAGGAAAGCAGAGACAGGAAAAGAGCTGTGTATTTTTATCACGTGTGCACTCCCTCTATAGTGCATAAGTTTCTCCTTTTCTCCTATGTCATTTACTGTATCAATCTGGGCAAAACACAGTCGTGTTGTTTTCTCAAAAAGAAAAGCACCTTTTCTTTTTTCTTTCCTTTTCATTTATTTATTTATTTATTTATTTATTTATTTATTTATTTATTTATTTATTGTTGTTATTGTTTTTTAATACAGGGTAGCCCTGCTGTCCTGAAACTCACTCTGTAGACTCAGAAGCACCTGCTTCTGCCTCTTTCTCTGCCTCATGAGCACTGGGAAAAGATCATGCTCAGTTTGCACCTGGCCTTCATATCTAAAGCTTTAGTGGAAGATTTTTAAGTTTGCAAATGCATACTTTGAACAAACTCTACTTACAAAATTTCATGAATTACTTAACTGACAGGGGTAATAGAAAGAAAATAAAGAATTATTTAAGATTAATAAATTTATGCGACAGTAGTTGGTAAGAGGTTAGATATTTTTCTATTACCTATACAAAATAAATCTAGGGTTTAATAAAGTGGATATTGCTCAGTTTTATAAATTGTACCCTTGGACTGTAGTTTCAACAATGGTTCCCCAAAATATTATCAACTGTCTGAATGAGAAAAAAAATAGAAATTTCCTGAGAAGGAAATAACAAGAAGCATCAAGAAATTCAAATAAGATTAAAATCTCCTTTAAAATACACATTCTCTTAATTAAGCAATGGGAGTTAGGGCCTTACTGAACCCAGGTAAGAGAGACGAAGTAAAGATGTACAAACTATAACACGACTATAAAGATTATGTGAAATACTTGTGTGAAGGTAAACTCAGTCTTAAATGTTTAGTATCCCCCAAATTGCTAACACATATTTAAAGGTTATTCGTTTTAATTTATATACTTATAAAAGGCCTTACAATGTTCTAGTTTTATTCTTTTAGTGAGATTTTAATTTTTCCCGAGAAGCCTGGTTTTAAATTTCAGAGATATTGAAAACTCTGTCATTTTGACTACAGGTTTTCTTCATGTATGCAGGTACAGGTTTTCTTCATGTATGCACTACTGACATTTTGGAGAGATAGTTCTGTGTACTGTAGGATGTTTAGCAGCATTCTCAATCTCTACTAACAGATGCCAAAGTGAGGGCTCAATGTCGGCTCTCCTTTCTTTCAGCTTCGATGACAAAAATGTCTTTATATCAGTATCTCCCATTGTTAAATGTCCCAGCTAGGAAAAATAAGATTCATTAATAAACATTTCATTTATAACACTGAATATACACTGATGAACAATGAAATTAAGTATTTCCTAATTTTAATTAGTTGTTGCAACTGTGTTTGTATTCTTATTAGGATTACACTCATTATTTCTGGAATCCATGTTTTTTGTGTTAAAGGGGAGGTCTCTTTCACTAGCCTACACTCATACCAACTTAGAGAAAAAAAATCTTAAATGTTGTTGCTAATGTACAGTTTAAAAACGTGAGGTTTGTAGCTTTAATCTTTTGTAACAAAAACTAGTAACGCTGCTTTAAGTGCTATCCTGAAATGTTATTTTGTAAGGTTTGGATGTACATAATAGAGGTCAGCTGTCTGTCTATGTGAGACATAGCTTGTCTCACTGCCATTTGTTTACCGAAATAATTCCTGTGTGCTTTATTGTTAAAGTTGCCCCAACCCCTGTTTTAAATACACAAGGGTTTATTGTTGCCCTTGTTTAAAATAAGCTGACCTTTAGATCACAAAATAAAATTAGTTGCTGCATCACAGAACTTTATAAATATACAAATGGTTTAGAATGATAATAATCTAAGACTTATAATATAAAACCACCAAATGAGAAGCAAATTTGACAGTAAAAGAATTATATGGGCAAATATAAAAACACTCAGAAGTAGCTGTTTTTAGCAAATAGAACCAAGGCAGAAACTATGAGGGGCCATGAGGTCAAGGAACTTGCAAGGAAGGAGGCATAGAACACAGGTAGCATGGAAGGGGAATCGAGACTAGTAAGAGCAATGGCAGAGTAAGTAGGGCATGGGGCAAAGGAGGAATATGAGGAGGAATAACTATAGACCTCTGTGAAGGCCATACGAAAACCTACTTCTGTAGAAGCTTCCTAAAATATATACATATGATTATATAAAAAGATTGCAAATCCAATTACCCTATAATAAAAGAACAATATTCCAACTAGACATGACACATTACCAAATAAAAATCCCAGAACTTCTTTTTGAGCTGTTGGCCAATTAGGTTTTATAACCCCCCCCAACATTACAGGCTATTATTTATTACGTTTCAGAACTTCACAATAAGACTGAATAATAAAGACAACTTTTACTTGAGTCACAAACACTGGAAACTCATGCTAGGACCTACCTGGAAGCTCCATCTTACTGGCCATCTTTCATAGTGCTGGAACTTGCCCTGTATGCTACAGGGGAGGGCAGAAGCAAAGTAATCAGTTCTTCCCAACTCCTGAGTCTTCAGTTCTTTCCAACTCTGAGCCCTCTGAGCTATAATGACTGGGCTAGCTAGATATGCCCACTGGTGCAAGTATGACACAAATGTTATAGGAGTAACCAACTCCTTTAATGCTTGCTCCGCTTTTATGCCTGACACCATTAACCGGGCCAAGAATATGTGGCTGGGTAGATCATAGGTCCTAGGGGAGAACCTACTACTATTATTCTACTAAATGGATTTTGTATTAAGCTGTCCTTAAGTACTTATCTTTATACCCACAAATCAGTACATCTCTCAACCTTCATCATAGAGGCTTACTTTTGTACTTGATGGCAATTAACATAGAACAATTGGTCACATTGGAGAGAATAACAGACTCCAGAATGTTCAGCTCTAAACAGGACATCTGTATCAAATGTCTGCTCTTCTCAAGGCTCAGGAGTCATAGTAGAAGAGGGGGCAAATTGTGTGAACCAGCAGTAGTGGATGCCTATTGTCAAACTGTTTTCTGGTCATAACAGGACAACTGCACACAGGTACTTACATTAGTTTTTACTGCATGCATAAGACCTATGCTAAATCAAGTTTTAAAAAAAATCCCAGAATATGTGAGGGAGGGTCATGAAGTTCTACTATTGAGAACTGATATCTGCTGGGAAGGGAAAGCCAGTTTTCATAAGTGATACTTTCCTGAGAGGGTTCCTATGCTCCAATAGATGGCCCCATACTCATTCATATACTGGGATCACTTGGACTCAGTGGTACTGAGACAATGCTAAATATTATCAGTCACTAGAAAGTGCAAATCAAAATGACAACATGTAGCATTTCATGTCTAGAATGACTACAGGATATTTTAATTCAAAATGTTTTTTTTCATACAGTAAACTATGATTATTAGTTTCCTCTCTTCCAACTCCTTCCAGATCCTCCCCATACCCACCAAACCCCACACCCTTTCTCTCTCAGTAGGGTAGACAGTCATCTAAAAATAAAAAATAAGATAAAATAAAAACAAACAAACCAAAATAGAAGAAAATAAATAGGGGTTGAGGGGATATGGAAGCCAAGAAACACATATGGTTGATGAAACAAATACATTCACACAAAAAGCCCCCCAAATCAAATATATATGTAAAAGATCTGTAAAGAAAAAAAATTCCACACAAAGCATTGTAAAACAACAAACAACCAAACAAACCCTCAAAAAATAGCATTCTGTCTTTTTCTGTTGGCTTTACTGCTGGGCATGGGACCTGGCCTGAAGTATGGTTCGTATACCCTATGAGACTCCTCCCTTGGAGAAAACCATTTTTTCCTTTGTGAGAGTTATTAATTGGAGATAGCTTCTCAGTTAAAGATGAAGGCTGTGTCTACTTCCCCTGTCAACACCAGGATGCATCTGGCTTAGACCTATGTGGGCCCTGTGCATGCTCACAGTCTATAAACGGGAGAGGATCTCTAATGATGGCTGAACAAAATACTAATCTATGAGTATAGTAGAATGTCATCAGGAGTCCTTGTATTGCTATATTCCATTAGCAGAACAGTAATATTGGTTTTCCCCTGGGTCCATAACCAATCTAATCTCAGGTTCTTGGCTACTAGAGCAGGAGGAGTGGGAATGGGTTCCATCTTATAGGCTAGACTTTAATTTCAAGCAGATAGTGGTTGGAACTTTTGTGCCACTATCAGTGTATCTTGTAGGCAGATCATCATCATTGTAGATCCATTTTTGTAGCTGGGTTGGTATTTACCTTTCCCCTCTGGTAATGTGCAGAGTAACTTCAACAAGAGGACCTTAATATCAGTTTTTGAAAACAACTAACAGCCTTGGCAATAACTTGGGTTATTTGGGGGATTCAATAATGCCTCTGTGTCCAACAACTCAATTAGATATAACCAATTTTAAACACTGAAGATTTCATTTGGTAGACAGAGCTGCCTAGTTGGGGCTTTGCCTCCTTTATTTGGTAATTTCAATTTATATTTCTTTCATACATGTATATATTTTAAGATCCTTCTATTGTAGTAGGTTTCTATATAACCCCCTAAATAGCCCTTAATTTTTACTATCCCTTTCCATATTTCATTCTTTACCCCATCTCTTCCCTCACCTTTCCCATTTGGTCCTCCTGCTACAGTTACCCATGCCCCTGTCCATATAAGCATCATTCTATTTCTCCCTCCAAGAGAGCTTCTTCCCTCCCCAGTAGTCCCTTAGTCTAGACTTAACCTCTGTGGTTATACAGATTATAGCCTGTTTATCTAAGACTTAACAGCTAACATTCACATATAAGAAAATATATCCTTTTTGGTAGTAGATTTGCCTGACACTCCTTGTATTCTATGCTAATACTGGCTCTGCAAGAGGTGATTGTCCCCAAATGTGCATACTATCATGCACTCAAGTGATGTCATGGTGAACCTTCTCCCCAGTTTAACTGGTCAATAAAAAGTTAGAGCCCCTGATTGGGCAGTGGAAAAAATGGTGGAACTGGAGGATTGAGAGGGGGTTGCAGGTAGATGGCAGAGGAGAAAGTCATCATGGATCTGAACCACATGGCCAGGAGAAACAGCAAGTTAACAAAGGGCTTCATAGCTGGGGGATAAGTTAGAATAGCTCTAGATCTGCAAATATAGGCATATGTCATATAATTAAAATATCTGGATAGTGTGTCTTTTATACTAGCTTATTAGAATTGTAATATCCATCAACAAACTGGCGCCCAACGTGGGGCTTAGAACTGAACTAACCTGAGATTAAAAACCCCTGCCCCTCGAATATAAACAACTAGAACTGTTCTCTAAAGCTGCAGCAGGGTAAAAATCAAATGCTGAGTGGGTCCCAGGGGTGTACAGAGATCTGAGAGGCTCCTTCCTTGTTGCACATGCTACAAGCAAAAGGCAGCACCCCAGCACTGAGCTGGGACATAACAGGGCACCAATGCCACAACAGAGTCAGAGTTCTCTTTGCCCCAGAAAAGGAACACTGACAGACACTGGGGTCATGGCTGCTTGAGACACAGCTGAAGATCAACAGAGGGAAAAAAAAAGGCTGCTAACTTTTCAAAGCCTTCTCGCAGAAACACATTTAAACAGGACATAGGACAGCCAGAGCTGCTCTTCAGGCAGCTTATACTGCAGGTTGCATCCAAGACCAAAAAAAAAAAAAAAATTAAGAAAAAAGAAAGAAAGAAAGAAAGAAAGAAAGAAAGAAAGAAAGAAAGAAAGAAAGAAAGAAAGAAAGAAAGAAAAGCGGTAATCCCAAACAAAAAACAGCAATGGCTCAGAAGGAGAAACTTCAGTTTTTTCTACAGGCAGCCTCTCCCTATAAATAAATCAGAAAAGACTGCAATGTCCTGAACCGAACACCAGAGGGAGACAAACAAGAAGCTCTGGATCAGGTAATAATTATAAATTGATAATTCTTAAACACACACACACACACACACACACACACACACACACCTAAAGATGAAAAATACAAAATATATTGTGGTGGTCTGAATACATTTGGCCCAGGGAGTGGCACAGTTAGAATGTATGACCTTGTTGGAGATGTGGCCTTGTGGGAGGAAGTGTGTCACTGAGGAAGTGGGTTTTGAGACCCTTCTCCTAGCTGCCTGGGAGATATAGTCTAATCCAGGCTTCCTTTGGGTGAAGATGTAGAACTGTACCATGCCTGCCTGGATGCTGCCACGTTCCCGCCTTGATGATACAGGTCTGAACCTCAGAACCTGTAAGTCAGCCTCAATTAAATGTTTGCCCTTATGAGAGTTGCCTTGGTCCTGGTGTATCTTCACAGCAATAAAAGCCTAAGACAAATACTTTTTACATTTTATATGATGCTATTTTTGAACAGTTTGAAAGGCATAGATTTAAAGGAAACTGAAAACTTGCCATTATCATTATTACAATCTTAGGTTTCAATTTTATCCTAATTGTAGACTGCTGTCTGTAAGCAGGTGAAAGACAAGGCTAGAGCCTGTGATTAAACAGTAGAAAAGGCTGAGAGTTTTTGAGAGGCAGGAGAGATGATGGGAAGGAAGAAGGAAGAAAGATGGAGGAAGAGAAGGACAACCCAGATCCACATGGCTTTAATTAGTCACAGGTACCTAAGAATATCTAATGAGGGGTGGATTATTACAGAGAAATTTGTCTTATCTAGGTGGGCAGTTTATATAAACATCAACTGGCTCTGAATTTATCATGTAGACATTTTGTAGGTTGAGAATTTACTGATATAAATCTGATTGATGAATTACAAGCCTCTAGAGTTTTGATTTTACAAGATTACTGGGAACTGTGACTATAACCACAGGGGCAGAGTCCGCAGCAGAGAGCCTTGGGATAGGTAGTCACTGGATGGGGCTAGCCATGGAGGCAGCGAGACAGCTGGGGCCAGAGAAGAGCCAGCTCTAGCGTGGCACAGTGCCTTTTCCATTTATTTTTTTAACTATTTAATGCAACACGTAATAACCATCTTGATTTGCTATGTATTCTAAAAAACAGGGCCCTAAAATAAATTCATGAGCCTTAGAAAAGAGATTAAAAGATTTTATAAAACATAATGAGAAAAATGGTGAGACAATAGAAGAATACAGAAAATTATAAACTAGAGTATGGAGACTGTTCAGATGGCCGGGGAACAGGAAGAAAAGGGGGCTAAAAATTGGCAATAGGAGCTAGAAAAGACTATAGAACAAAAAATTCAGAATTTCATAAATCAAACTTAATAACAGAGATAACAATAATATTTGGAAGCAGAGCCTAGAGGATAATTTACTAAAGTTAATAAATCAAAATAAAATAAATGCTACAATGTCAGAATTACATTAAAAAATTAAAATTATGGAGGCAGGGCCTAGAACAAAAGATACAAGAATGAGTAAGAAAGAGAAACTTAAGAATTGACAACACAGCCTAGAGCAAACACTGTTAGGTACAGGATTCTATAGCTCATGATAAGCAACAGAGAGAGGAAAATGAAGGTTAGAGACAGAAACTGGGAAAGATGCTAGAACAAAAGATGCAGAATTTCACAGATCAGACTGAACAGCAGAGAGAAAATAATGATATTTGGAAGCAAGGGCTGGAGGATATTTTACTAAAATTAATCAATCAAAATAAAATAGACATAAGAATATCAGACTTACAATATGAAGAAAAAATAAAATATGGAAGAAGAGCCTTGAACAAGAGAATACAGGAAATTATGGAACAAAATGAACGAACAGCAAAAGGGAAAATGTGAGACATGGGAAGAGGTTTTGGAGAAGACGTTACAAAAAACTATAATTCAGGATAAAGAAAATGCCAGGATGGAAGAGATACAAGTACTAGACAGATATGAAATATTGGCACCACTCTTGAGAGAGAAACTTAAAATATTAATCAAAGAAAATACTCAGGTAGAGACAGAAGATAAAATTAGAGAAAACCAACCAAGACTATGGAGAAAGAAAAACTTAGTTCAACCAGTTAATAAACAACAGAGATCAACAGATGATAATCATCCTTTTAAATGTCAATCCATGGATATTTTTGAGCTAAAAAATTTAAGGAAAATGTCACTGATTTTGAATTACACTCACAATTTGTAAGCAAATCCTGACCTCTTAGGTTATCAAAAGTAAAAGTAACCCCCAAAGATGGGAAGGATATGGCAAAAGTGATATTAGAACCTGGGTCACATTTACAACAGTTCTCATAGTGGAGAGAGGAGGCTAAAGAGATAGCACAAGAAAATGAAGTCAGAGGTATCAATATTTCTGAACATCAACTGCTTAGTTATAGAGATGCAAGTCAAATAAGATGAAAAAACTTTGACATTACGTCACTTGGCAGCTTTAAATGCTTGAGACAAGGTGGAAGAAACAGAAAAAGGACTTAAACCATTTTCTCGGGTCATAGAAGATCCAAAATAAACATTCACTGACTTTTTGCAAAGATAGACTTCAGTTGTATAAAAAAATATATTGGATTCATTAATAAGAAAAGCAATAATCAAGTCTTCAGTTTTTGAAACTGTGAATGTAGAATGCAAGGAAGTAATAAGACCATTAACAGCAAGGTCAATATGAACTAATGAATGAATTAGAAATTAAGTTGATGTTAGACCTCATTCACCAAATATGACCTTAATAAGAGAAGCCACCACTAAAGGCCTTGAGACAATAAAAAAATCTCAAATGTCTTAAATTTGGTGAACAGGGTCATTTCAAAAAAAAAAAAAAAAAACTGCAAAGAAAACCAAATTAATTCTAAAAGGGAGCCTATACCTCCTGGAATATGTAAGAGGTGTGGCAAAAACTAACATTGGTTGAATGAATGTAAATCAACAACGGAAAACTGGGGCCTTATTTAAAAAAAAAAAAAAAAAAACCTCCCAGGTCCTAATGCCAAACAGGGAAAAATTTTCTCCCACAAGACAAACACAACTGCTCTGAACACAAACATCATACGACCAAATGGCAAAATCAAGACAAATTCTATAGATAAACCAAGAAACCTAGAAGGGATCCCCAAATAAATATTTTGACAAACTTCTACAGAGGATCAAAGACCAAAGCTAAGATATTTATAAATAATATTAAAATTAAAAGAATGGTCACCACTGTAGCAGATGTCATTATGTCTCCAAAATTTTGTCCTGCAGATTGGCCACTTCAAGAAGTAGACATTCAATTTCAGTAAGTTGGGACTTTAGCCCAATAAATCAAAGCACCAGATGGCTTAAATATACAGGAGCTAAAAGTCAAATAAGAAAATTAAGGCCATACATGGTTGATATAGTCTTAAACTTATGGGTAAGAGATCTGTTATAACAAGAGAAAACAAATTGACCGCCTTCAATTTTAGAGGTAGGCTATAAAGCCAGTCAGGGTCTGAAAAAAAAAAAAAAAAGAAGAAGAAAAAAAAAAAAACAAACTAACAAAGATAGTTACAAACTATCCAGGATGTCCAAAAACAAGATACAACAGAGGCTACCATTTCAACTTTACATGACTGATGAAGCACCAACAACCTTACCACTGGTTGACTAGCCATACCATTTTGATTGAACAAAAGTTTATGACAGAGAGAAGAAGAAAAAAAAAAAATACAGGCACTAGAAAAGCTAGTTCAATAGCAACTGCAGGCTCAGACTACAGAAAAGTCTGACTGAAATGGATCCAACTAAAATTATGGTACCATTTATTAATATAAAGATTGCCTCATTATGGACACAAGATATACACTGGCAAGGAGCTTGCAATAATTTTTGGGAGAGATTAACAATACCCTAAAAGAAAACCACTTTAGTTCATGAAAAGAATTAATTAGATTCTACCTCGTAAAATAAAAAGAAAATAGAAACAAAGAAATAAAAAAAGGAGACAACTCTGGAGAGAGAAACCTAGGAAAGAGATCAGGAGTCATAGACACAAGCATCACCAACAGAATACAAGAGATGAAAGAGAGAATCTCAGGGGCAGAAGATAGCATAGAAATCATTGACACAAAGTCAGAAAAAAAAATGCAAAAATCTAAAAGGTCCTAACACAAAACATCCAAAAACTCCAGGACACAATGAGAAGACAAAACCTAAGAATAATAGGTGTAGATGAGAGTAAAGACTCCCTAATAAAAGGTCCAGTAAATATCTTCAACAAAATTATAGAAGAAAACATCATTAACCTAAAAAAAGAGATGACCATGAACATACAAGAAGCCTAAAGAACCCCAAATAGATTGAACCAGAAAAGAAATTCCTTCTACCAAATAACAGTCAAAACACAAAATGCTCAAAACAAAAGGAAAAACATTAATAGTAGTAAGAAAAAAAGATCAATTAACATGTAAAGGAAGACCTATCAGAATTTCATCGGACTTCTGAACAGAGACTATGAAAGGTAAAAGATTCTGAACAGACATCATACAGACCCTAAGGAAACACAAATGCCAGCCCAGGTTACTATATCCAATAAAACTCTCAATTACCATAGATGGAGAAACCAAGATGTTCTAGGACAAACCAAAATTTACAAAACATCTGTCCATAAATCTAGCCCTATAAAGGATAAAAGATAGAAAACTCCAAAACAAAAAGGGAAACGACACCCTAGGAAAAGGAAGAAAATAACATTCTTGCAACAAACCCAAAGAAGATAAGCACACAAAAATAATTCTACCTTTTATGACAAAAATAGCAGAAAACAACAATCACTGTTCCTTAATATCTCTTAACATCAATGGACTCAATTTTCCAATACAAAGACATAGACTATCAGACTGGATATGTAAACAGGATTCAGCATTTTGCTGAATACATGAAATTCATCCCAGTGACAAAAAACAGATAGATACTACCTCAGAGTAAAAGGCTGGGAAAAAAAAACCTTCCAAGTAAATGGTAGCAAGAAACAAGATGGAGTAGCCATTCTGATATTGAATAAAATAGATTTTCAACAAAATGTTATCAAAAAAGATAAGGAAGGACACGTTTTACTCAACAAAAGAAAAATCTACCAAGAACCAAGATGACCTCTAAATCCTGATCATCTATGCTTCAAATACAAGAGCGCCCACATTCATAAAAGAAACTCTACTAAAGTTCAAAGCATACATTGCACCACACACAATAATAGTGGGAGACTACAACACCCCACTCTTATCAATGGACAGATCATGGAAGCAGAAACTGAACAGAGACACAGTGACACTAACAGAAGTTCCAAACCAAATGATTTAACAGACATCTATAGAAGATTTCATGGTAAGAAAGAGAATGTACCTTCTCAGAACCTCATGGTACCGTCTCCAAAATTGACCACATAGTCACAAAACAGGCCTCAACAGATACAAGAAGATGGAAGTAATCTCATGCATCTTATCAGATCACCACAAACTAAGACTGTATCATCAATAACCACAAGAATAATGAAAATAACCTGGAAGCTAAACAATGCTCAATGATAAATTGGTCAAGGAAGAAATAAAGAAGAAATAAAAGAATTTTTAGAATTTAATGAAGGCACAAAATACCCAAACTTAAGGAATACAATGACAGAGGTAGTAAGAGAAAAACTCTTAACTCTGACTGCATCCAAAAAGAAACTGGAGAGAGCATGCACTGACAGTTTGACAGCACGCCTGAAAATTCTAGAACAAAAAGAAGCAGATACACCCAAGAGGAGTAGATGGCAGAAAACAATCAAAATCAGGGCAGAAATCAATTAGAAACAAAAAGAACTATAAAAAAAATAAACAAAACCAGGAGCTTCTTTGAGAAAATCAACAAGATGGATAAACTTAGCCAGGCTAAAGGGGTGCAGAGAGCGTATCCAAATTAACAAAATCAGAAATGAAAGGGGAGACATAACAACAGAAACTGAGGAAATTCAAGAAATCATCAGATCCTACTACAAAAGCCTATACTCAACAAAACTGGAAAATCTAGAGGAAATGGACAATTTTTTAGACAAACACCAGGTACAAAAGTTTAATCAGGATCAGATAAACAATCTTAACAGTCCCATAACACCTAAGAAATAGAAGCAATCATCAAAAGCCTCCCAAGCAAAAAAAGGCCCAGGACCAGATGGGTTTAGTGCAGAATTCTATCTGACCTTCATAGAAGACCTAATACCAATACTCTCCAAACTATTCTACAAAGTAGAAAGAGAAGGAACACTATCCAATTCATTCTTCAAAGCCACAATTATACCTAAACTACACAAAGACCTTACAAAGAAAGAGAATTTCAGACCAATTCCCCTCATGAACATCGATATAAAAATAAATAAAATTCTTACAAACCAAATCTAAGAACACATCAAAATGACCATTCACCATCATCAAGTAGGCTTCATACCAAAGATGCAGGGATGATTCAATATACAGAAATCCATCAATGTAATCCACTATATACACAAACTCAAAGGAAAAACAAAACAAAACAAAAAAAACCCAAAAAACAAACAAACAAACAAAACCCATGTGATCATCTCATTAAAAGTTGTGGAAAGGTCATGAATTCAAGAACTATACTTAAATATAGTAAAAGCAATATACAAAAAAACAGTAGGCAACATCAAGTAAATAGTGAGAAACTTGAAGCAATTCCACTAAATCAGAAACTAGACAGGGCTGTTCACTCTTCCCCTCTCTATTCAATATAGTACTGGAGGTCATAGCCAGAGCAACTAGATAGCAAAAAGAAGTCAAGGGATACAAACTGAAAAGGAAGAAGTCAAAATATCACTATCTGCAGATGATATGATAGTATACTTAAGGGACCCCAAAAACTCCGCCAAAGAACTTCTAAACCTGGGGATCCATCCCATATGCAGCCACCAAACCCAAGCACTATTGCTGATGCCAAGAAGTACTTATTGTCAGGAGCCATACTGATACAGAGAAGGATGCTTGCAGCTAACCATAGGACTGAACCAAGAATCCCAATGAAGGAGCTAGAGAAAGCACTGAAGGAGCTGAAAGGGTCTGCAACGCCATGGGAAGAACAGCATTATCAAACAACTCTTTCAGAGCTCCCAGGGACTAAACATGAACCAGTGAACAGCAATAAAGCCAGACCCAATTTTTTAAAATTCTAAGCAAGGAATGCCTAGGGCATTTCTTTTTAAAAGGTGAAACTAAAGATAAAGAAATTAAACCACTACTACCTGGGATTAGATGTTGAAGTAAGAATTAACTACAAATGGAATGAAGGACTTTAAAATAGTGGAAATACCTTAAAACCGGCCCATAATGAAGAGTACAGATTCTGACCTTTAAAATAAAACCAAAAATCAAAAACAAAAAGGGCTTGTGACCCCTTTTTGTCCAGGAAATCTTTTTCATATGTATGGATGTTTTGCCTACATGCTTGTCTGCATTCTATGCAGTGCCTGTGGAGGGCAGAAGAAGGGGTCAGGTTTCTGGATAGAGAGTTACTAGCAATCACCCTGATGTGGCCATGCTAGGATTCAAACCTGGGTCCTCAGAGAGTCCCATTTCTTTAGCTCCCATTATAAATTTCTTTCTGTCCAAGAACTTTTTATACGACCCTGGGTAGATAGGTAAAAAAAAATTAGAAATAAAAACCAAAAATTTACTGATAGCAAATTATAAATTTACTTTAAAACAATTCTTTGTTATGCCTCTAATTCTACCAGTTATTAAAGATTCAAAATTTCTACATAATAATAAAATGAATGTGCTTGCTCATTTTTACATAATTAAATCTTAGCTTGATATTTACTACTGCTAGACACAGATTTTGATTTTATAATTGTTGATGCTGAGAATTCCATTCCACACAAACATGTAGTAATATATATATATATATATATATATATATATATATATATATATATATATATATGTATATATCAGAAGTTATGTTTAGAGTCATTTCAAAAACCAAAACCAAGCCAAAATTCATTTAATCATTTTTCTTTATATAACTTACCAATAAATCAGTGATTTTTAAAAACTAAACAGTCTAACTCAGTATATTCTAAGACACTAATTTAATACATGACAGTTGGAAATACTTAAAATCGTTGTTTAATTAGCCCACTCTGTTTCTATAAAAGTTTGTATACACAGTAAAAACACTGCAATCCACAAGACATCAATAATCTGAACTCTTAGATGGAACTATGTGGAATGATCACAGGCCTTGTGCAAAGTGCACATGTTGTGCATTCAAAACCAAGGCTGCTCAATGTTACACAGACAGGAACTCCGTAACACCCTTGCAGTCAGTCACATTTGAAGCTGAATTAATCCTGGTCACTGAACATTCAGAAACATGTGCTACTGTCAATTTTTTCATGCCTCCTACATTTAGGTACATTAACTACTTGGAATTTTCACTTTTCCGGGGTAGTGCCTCTATTAAGACAGTTTCTGAAGATGCTGCACACTGGAGCCAACTGCAGCTCCCAGCCAGCTAGGAAACTGCAAGGTAAATAAACTACGGACACACCACACTTAGGATGCTGCAAGTTCTGTTTGGGAGAGTAACTGGACTAAAGGGTTTATGAGGAGTAACTGTTAACCTAGACTAAGAACTCAGCACTTGGTAAGTCTGTTTCTTTTTAGTAATACTGAGCAGAGAAAAACTCTTATTGGAAAACAACATCAACGACTGAATCAAAAACAATGAATTGGGTATAGGGAATGTCAGTAACTCCTCAACTAATTTACATAGATTCATTGTTAGGTACATTTAAAAGTTATAAATAATAGCACATGTATATTATAACAGAATTCTGAAAAATATTACAATTAAGTGGTAAAATGATTGACAGCCTTTTTCTTTTAAACCTTCTGTAACATGGTATAATACAAAGTGTTTACAAATAATTTACTACAAGACACTTCACTATATCAATGACCAACACATTCCTTTCTCAGTTTCATTTCTAACCAGAAACTTATTATATATTATATTGGACCAAGGATTCTAATTAACCCATATTACAGTCTTGGCATTTTCCTAAAATTTTTCAGTGTAATATTTTACTAAGTTCCTGATTCATATCTGAAATGTTACATAATTTTTGTAAAGGTAAAATGACAGGTAAAATTACTACAGACATTTAAGTAACCATTATAATTTTTTAATTATTTATTTTCTATTAGAATTTCTCACTTTTCATCATTTTGATCTTTTAAAATTTTATGAACAACATTTTATTATATAAAAGAAATAAAAATGAAATTCAAAATTGTTATTATATTATACTAGCATGTAAAAATACAGTAATTATCATGAGTTTGCTAAATTGCTTCATTATTGCCTTTTAAATATTATCATTCTAGAAGTTAAAATAACAAATTCATAGGTTTTTAAAACTCCTTTACTAGGTTGTTTAAATGAGTCAGCAAAAAAATCAACAGTTATAGGTATATAAAATTCTTAACTGAAAATGCAGACATAGCACTAGAACTAGAGAGCAAACAGAAACAGGAAATTCTCAGTTTCAAGAGAGAATAACACACATTTATAAATGAATGATCTGAAACTTATGAGGGATAGAAAGTGTATGCAATCCTGTTCAGGTATTTGTTCTTATCCTTCCATAATGAACTACTGATCTTGACAAATTTTCTTCCTTATCAGATTCTTCATCTAAAGTTGGCATACCAAAGACTTATTTTCAAAAACAAATATAAGTAGAATATGGAGTCACACAATACTTTAGAGCCCTCATCATACTCTAATTTGTCTTTTCTATATTTTACATCATACTAACTTACATAAAAACTCCTACTTTTATTAAAATACAGTTGATAGTATAAAATTGTAATACTATAATACTTATGTTATAAAACTTGATAGTTTGATTTTGATTCTGTATTACACATGGTTCTCTTGAGAAAAAAAACTTACATAATGAACAAATATATAAAGGGAATTTATTATAGTGGCTTACACTGTGGTCTAGCTAGTCCAATTATGGCTATTTATCAAGGGCAAGTACAAGAATCCAGTAACTGCTCAGTCCACAGATGAGATATCTCAGCATTCACTGGAATAAAAAAAAAAAAAAAAAAACAAAGTAAGCTCTACTACCAGTGAAGGAAAGGACATGCCAGTGAAAGCAAGCAGGCAAAGAGAGAGAGCAAGCTTCCTTCTCCCATGTCCTTTACTAGGCTGCCATAGAAGGTGAGAGCCAGATTAAAAGTCGATCTTACCACCTCAAAAGATCCAGATTAAAAGTGAGTCTTCCCAATTCAAATGATTTAATTAAGGGGGGGAACCAACCACCCTCACAGCTGCTTCAGTTTTAGTTAATTTCAGGTGTAGCTAAGCTGACAACCAAGAATAGCCATCACAATTTGACACATACTCAGTTCTCCTTATTTTGTGCCTAATTTCCAAATGAAAACAATAGCCAGGTCATTATTAAGCTTTACATGATACAACTATCCCACATAAAATTACAAATGCATTATATATTTAACCAGATCATAATTTACCTAACATGATATAACTATCCTTTACACAATTGCAAACGAGTTACAAATTTTAGAATAGGTGGCAATATCCCTCAAGGAACATTCTTATAGTATCTCAAACTTAAAATATGATGACTACTGATATTTCTTTGTTACATGATTAAGAAATCAAGGAAGAAAACACACGTCTGCACAAACACATTCTAAACAAAACATAACAGAAATACTCATGTAAATTATAATCCTTGTTCCTGCAACTGCTTATATAGCCTTAGTTGGTATGTATAAAACTACCTTCCTCTACTTTTCTACATCCTCAGCAAGCACCTTAGCAGGTCTTGGCTCTTTTCCTGGAAGAGTAACCCATACTTTTGTCCCTTTGTAATTCTGCCTGGATTTGGTTGTTGTAGTTACCCACTGACTTTATCAAAGGACATGGGGACACCAAGAGAGGTCCTAAAGAGGTGGTTCTCAACTTTCCAATGCTGCAATCCTTTGATATACTTTAATAATAGTTCCTTATGTTGTGGTGACACCAACCACAAAATTATTTTCATTGCTACTTCATAACTGTAAATTTGCTACTGTTATGAATCATTACATAAATATCTGATATGAAAGATACCTGATATTCACCTCTTGTGAATAACATTCAACTCCCAAAGGAGTTGCAACACACAGGTTGAGAACTACTGCCCTAAAGGATCACTAGATATAGTTTTTCTTACCTCCATGGTGAAAAAGCAATCCAATGTTCCCTTGTTACTCAATCCAATTTCCCCTTGTTACATCAATCACCCTTCCTAACACTGTTAATTCTTTCTTAGCCTCTTGGTTTTAAGGACATCAAAGGCCACAGTGGCCAGGAAAAAGTTTCCAGTTCAATGGAGTATTTGTTATTGCTCCTGGCATGAGTGTTCTCCCCTCTGGAACCAAAACTTCTAGGACAAAAGAATTTAAGGTTAATAGAACAGGAACCAAAAATTTTCCTAGTGGATTCTAGGTGAAAGACCCCGAATTAGGGAAGTCCCTCACTCAAGTACCGGGAGAACGTGAACCGGAGAACTCACGGAGATCCAATCTTGCTGCAATCAGGCAAGAGGTTTATTGGGGGGAAAGGGGGCAGAGCTCTGGAGACAACACATATCTCACATAGGAGATAGAGGAGTCGACCCCAAACTCAATTAGGGGACATATTTATAGGGAAAATTACATAAGCAGTTAGCAACAGGCACATAGCAATTTCATTGGTTCATTCAAATTGGTATTCTCTGCCTATTTTGGACATGGTTCAACTCTAGGCCACCCTGTTTTGGGGCACACTGACATTCACACTTGTTTTTCTCAGGACTGAAGAGCCAGACCTTATCGAGACCAGGTGGTCCACGGTTTTTGTTCTCGGTCTTGAGATATACTTGTCCTCAAGGCAGAATAAGTGGGGCCAATTTAAAATTTTAACTCTATTTTCATAGGGGTGACAGTGAATGGAACTGTTACTTTTGCACCACTTGATTCCTGAACTCATAGGTCATGGCTATAGGAGAAACCATACCCTATATTGAATGCTGATTCAAAGCAAATAGAGCCTTCTGGAGAGTCCTCCAGACTGCAGCCACATAACTTATGTGTAACCTTTTTTTTTTAATCCTATTTTTAATGGTGGTTCTTAAACTCTTTAACCTTCCTTATAGTCCACCACCCACCAGAGGTAGTGGAAAAGAAAAGATACAGGGGAAGCAGACCTGTTTAAAAGGTTCTTTGGAACAACTCCCACCTGTGTTGTTGGAAATCAGCAGTTCAGTTCACAGGTCAGCAGGCAGTGGCAGCTCGATCCACTAGCAAACACCTCATGGTTACACCAGTAGTCCAGTTCAGTAGAGTCGAGTTAGGAACAACAGTGACACAGCCTAGCAGACAGCCAGGCCTTACCCTTGGCTTGAGTCAGCAGGAGGGACCAACAGGAACACCAGAAGTTCTCAACTGTGCCTCTCTCAAGGAAGCAAAAATCAGTGAAAACTCGAGACCCACAATTGTCACACAGCAAGCTGTACCAGCAAGCCAAGATCTGTCTCTGTCACTCTGTGGAGACCTATTTATATACTGCAAACATCACATGTCCTCCATGTGCCTTGCTTCAGAATGGCTCTTGCCTCAGCATGTGCATCCAATCAGTTCAAGTCCTTCGAAGTGGCAACAAACTGCAGCATACCACTAGAAGGTTTTTGGTTCATTTCTATGTTGTCCGGCCAAATGTAGCTCAATTATGCAATGTAAGACAGACCAATACATGCCTGTTGTTAGCAAAGGATCCTTCACCACATGTTCTTTCACATGCTTGCTATGATGTGAGCTCTGTTCACAAACATTCTCTCTCCTGTGTCTGCTTCAGCAGAATGTTCCTTCATGACTCTGCCTTAATCTTTCACCTGTGTCCACTTTAATGAAATGTTTCTTCATGTGTTTGCCCCAGCAAAACACCATTCAATCGACTTCCAAAGAACTTTAAGTTTCCACTTCATTAGTGCTGTAACTGTGTCTTCAAAAAGCTATTCTTTCTATCAGGCCAGCTACTTCAGGAGGGTGGGGAACTTGGTTAAGACCAGTATATTCAGTGATAATGAGTCCCCTGTTAAACATTGCTGGCTGTGAATTGAGTTTCTTAGTCAGAAGCAAATCTGTGTAGAGCACCCTGGCAGTGGATATAGCATTCTGTAAGTCCATGGATGGTGGTTTTGTCAGAAGCATTACATATAGGAAAGGCAAATTCATAACCAGAATAAGTATCAACCTCAGTAAGGACAAAACATTGTCCTTTCCACAGAGGAGGTGGTCCAATATCAACTGGCCACAAGATTACTGGGTGATTACCCCAAGGAATGGGGCCATATCTGGAGCTCAGTGTTGGTCTCAGTTGTTAGCAGATCTGACACTCAGCAGCAGAGCTATATAGCCAGGTCAACCTTGGAAGTCCATGTTTTCAATCCCATGTATAACCCCCATCTCTGCCGCCATGGCTACTTTGTTTATGAGCTCACTGGGCAATGACGGAGAGGACTGGAAAAAGAGGCTGACTATTCACAGAATGGATCATTATATCTACTTGACTGCTGATGAATTCCTCTGATGAAGTCACCTTCTGACGACCATTGCATAAGTATCTTTACATATTTTACCCATTTGCAAAGTTCTATCCATTTTCTTTTCCCACAATATTTTTCTCACCAATTTTCCAATTATGCTCTTTCCAAATCAGTGGCCATGCAACCAATTCATTGGCTAGAGCCCATGAATCAGTGAACACTTAAGTATCTGACCATTTCTCCTTCCAAACAAAATATATGACCATTTGTACTGCCCAAAGTTCTGCCCATTGTGAAGATTTCCTTTCACATATATCTTTTAGGTTTGTTTCAGAAAGGGGCTGTAATGCTGAAGCTATGTACTTCTGGATTGTGAGTGCAGACCCATCAGAAATCCACCCTGATTCTCTTTCTCAGTAACTCAATCACAGGGCAAATTCCATGAGGATATAAGTACATAAGCCACAGAAGACAGCATTGTAAGGGGAGATGAAACCATAGGCATTTGGGCAATTCTTAGTGTAACTTGATTATGCCTTCAGGACCTTCTCTGGCCTGATCACATATATACCATTTCCATTTGATAATAGACTGCTGTTGTGCACCACAGTCTACTTTATGGTGTCAAATAATACCCAGCTCAGGATGGTCAGCTCAGGTCACATGGTAACTTGGTAGCTCATTGTCAAACATTTGGTTTCCATTAACACTCAGTAGAGAGCTGCCTCACACACAAAAAAAAATTATTTGTCTGCATATGATGGTAAAGCCTTGCTTTAAAATCTTAAAGGTCTTTTCCATGATTTATCCTTAGGGCCCTACCAAAGACTCCAAACAGTATCCCTATCTGGTACTGACACTTTAAGTACTATTGGGACTCCTGGATCATATGGTCCAAGTGAAAGAGCAGCCTATACAGCAGTCTGGACCTGTTGAAGAGCCTTCTCCTGTTCCAGGCTCCACTCAAAGGTACCAAGTTTTGGAGTAACTAAATATATGGGCTTGAGCAACACCCAAGTGAGAAGTGTGCTGTCTACAGAATCCAAATAGGCCTACTAAACTAAAACTTGTATTATTTCTTGATGGTGGGAGGGGCCCTTATCCTCTTACCCTTCATCTTACAAGGACTATCTCTGCATGCTCCATACCACTGAATTCCTGAGGTAGAAGGCCCTTGAATTTTGGTGGGATGTATTTTTCATCCTCTGGAGCACTATGTGCTACCAACAAGTCCAAAGTAGTTGCTATTACCATTTGATCCAATCAGCATCATGCCATCTACATAGTGAATCAATGTAATATTTTATGGAGGAGACAGATGATCAGCATCCCTTTGAACTAAGTTATGACACAGGATTGGAGGGTTAATATACATACATACATACATACATACATACATACATACATATATATGCTTGAAGTAAAATTGTAAAGGTATACTGCTGTCCTTGCCACTGAAAACAAATTGCTTCTGTTGGTCCTTATGGACAGGTACCAAGAAAAAGGACATTTGCTAGATCATTAGCTACATACCATGTGCCAGGAGATGTATTCTGTTCAAGTAAGGATACCACATTTGAAACAGCAGCTACAGTTGAGTTTTCAAAAGTCAACTACCATTTTCCACAATCTGCATGTCTTCTGCACTAGCAAGATAGGAGAGTTAAAAGGGGATGTGGTGGGAACCACTACCTGGCACTAATTTCTGCAGTTCCTCATGGGATATACTACTGGTTTTGATTCACTATTTTCTTTGGCAGAGGCAACTCTAAAGAGTTCCATTTAGCCCAGTGGTTACCAACCTGCAGGTTGTGACCCATTTAGGGGTTTTATATATATATATATAAAACCTGCATATATATATATATATATATATATCCTGCATATCAGATATTTACATTATAATTTGAAACAGTAGCAAAATCACAGTTATGAAGTAGCAATGAAATAATTTTATGGCTGGGTGTCATCATAATATAAGGAACTATATATAATGTTGCATCATTAGAAGGTTTGAGAACCATTGGTTTAGTCATTCCAACTATGATAACCCTCATTCCCAGGTCAGGGAACCAGTGGGAGAATTCTGCCAACTTCTAAGTATATCTATCTCAATTAAAAATTCTGGGACCGGGAAAATGACCACAGGATAAATTCTGGAACATAGTGGATATACTGTACGACTTTAGCTAAAACCCCATTAATCACCTGATCTCCTACTTTAACTGAAGGGCCACATGTTTCTTAAGAGTCTTCCAGAATTGGTGTCAACTCAGAACTAGTATCCAAAAGACCAGGGAAAGCCTTTCCCACAGTAGTACAGTTACTCTTGTAAAAGGCTATAGCTGCATTCCTTTTTCACAGAGGAATCTGGCCACCCCTTCATTCAAGGGGCCTTTGAATGAAGTCTGGGAAATTGGTTCATAGGCCAAGATTTACCTTTGCCAAAATCCAATTTAGGCTTTTTGTTTGAGAATTTTTCCACTTATATAGATCAAACAAAAATGCAGTAGGCTTCTTTTTTATTACCATAATTGATTAGCCAGTACCAAAAGTCTATGAGTCATATCACCATAAAAATCACTTTGCTTAGCCTGTCCATTCTGAATATTGATTTGTCTATGCTACCTGTTATAACTATGATTATTTTTTTCTACTTTGGGGCCCAATTAAACTCACTGCATTTAATTCAACCAACTGAGCAATAGTGTCTCCAACCCTAAGGTCTGGTGAAAAGCAAAAGGCAACAAGAAAACTCTTCAAATGTGCTGGTGCCCCTTTCACCATTTTGCATCTCAGAGGATTGGGGAAGAGCATGTCTTCTGGCCTTGTGGAGGATTAGGTTATGCAACTTCCCTAAGCCTTAAAATCCCTTCATCAACACTAAGATGACATATTCTCTGGACTATACTTTCAATCTTTTCTCCAGGAACCTGCTTAGCCTGGACTACAGTCCTTTGGTGGACCCCGAGGGACATAAGTATTGTCTTGCCTGGCATCTCCTTCAGTAACAGTCACTAATGTTTTATGAATGAACGATTAATTTCCTCAGTCAAAGGTAGAAAAGGCAATATTTCAGAGTGGGGACATCTTCTGCTTTGGGTGGAGACACTGCTCTGTTTATATTTATAAGAATAGATAAAGAAGGGGGGGATATGTTTTGTGGTGGTGTGGTGAGGTATGCTCATGCTGAGGCATCCCTTCCCCTTGAGGGACCAGACACACAATGACTGTACAGTATATAATAGAGTTTATTCAGGGCAAAGGGGGGTAGTTAAGAGGGTAATAGAGACAGAGAAAGATAGAGAGAGAAGTAGAGGCTGGCTATGAGCATGTGGAAGGGAAGGGGAGGAAATGGGAAGAGAGTAGAAGCAAGAAGGCAAGGGCAAGAGCAAGAAAAGGGGGCAAGCAGCCCCTTTTATAGTGAGTCAGGCATACCTAGCTGTTGCCAGGTAACAGTGGGACAAAGCTGAGACAAAACGCTAACAGAGACTACTTCCTCCCGTGAGATAGACCTTTGAGAATCTGAGGGGGATCAAAGTTCTCAGCTTCAACAGGGTTCTCCCACATATCCCCAACCCATGTTATAGGATCCTGTTTTTTTTTGTTTGTTTGTTTGTTTGTTTTTTACTAATTAATGCTTGTACTTTAACTGCATGCTGACACCCTCTAAGGCTAAGACCTGAATTTTCGCTGTAATTCAGCCAATCTTATAAGGAAGGCTTCAGTTTGATTTTCCACAGCTTAAGCTCTGTGGTTGCTGGAGAGAAGATTCTCTTCCAGGGCACACTTAGAAAACTTTAAACTGTTTATATGCATCTGAAGCTGGTCGATTTCATCCCAGTGATGTCAATGCTGTCTGTCACCATATTCTGAGATGATAAAACTGTTTAATTTTATCACAGAGTGCATTCTTTTCCTTGTCAATTTATCCAGAGCTGCTGGTAAGAGCAACCAACCAGAATAATCATTTTTCTTATTTTTCATAAATTATCAAGCGTGTGTGTGTGTGTGTGTGTGTGTGTGTGTGTGTGTGTGTGTGTGTGTGTGAAGGCAAATCACACACACAGAGACACAAAGACACAAACAGTGGTTTGAATATGCTTGACTCAGGGAGTGGCACTATTTGGAGTAAGTCAGGTGACCATCATAAGGACTCAGGACCTGTACGCAGACCGCTGAGCTCCCAGAACAGCCACACAAGCGCTCTACCACCTGAGTCTACAAGAGAGAGTCAGGTCATTGCCATCAGGAGTCAGGATCTGCTGAAAGAAGGCTGAGCACCCAGAACAGCCTCACAACTACTTTTCCACCAAAGCTCATGGAGACAAAACCGAATCACTGCCATAAGAACTCACTGCCTGCCCCCAAAGAGCTGAACACCCAAAAGCAAACTGCTTCCTGAGCCCATGGGCCCTCAGACCCAAGAGATACAAACTCCAGTCAGAGACAAGATCACCTATAATCACACATAAGAAGATGGCAAGAGGAAAGCACAAGAACCTAAGCAAAAGAAACAAAACAACCTGGCAACATCAGAACCCAGCTCTCCCACTACAGCAAGTATTAGATTTCCCAACATACCAGAAAAACAAGATTTAGACTTAAAATCATACTCCATGATGATGATGGCAATCTTCAAGAAGCACCTGGTTCTCCCATAAACAATTACAGGAGAACCAGGAGAACACATGTAAACAAGTAGAAGCCCTTAAGAGGAAACACAAAAATCACTCAAAGAACTACAGGGAAACACGACCAAACAGGTGAAGGAATTGAAAACGGAAATAGAAACAATAAAAAAATCACAAAAAGAGACAACCCTGGAAATAGAAAACCTAGAAAAGAAATCAGGAGTCATAGATGCAAGCATCACCAACAGACTACAAGGGATGGAAGAGAGGATCTCGGGGGTACAAGACAACATAGAAAACATTGACACAACAGCCAGAGTAAATGCAAAAAATCAAAAAGCTCCTAACCCAAAAGGTCCAGGATATCCAGGACACAATGAGAAGATAAAACCTAAGGATAATAGGTGTAGAAGAGGGCAACAGAGACTCCCAATTAAAAGGCACAGTAAATATCTTCAACAAAATCATAGAAGAAAACGTCCCTACTCTTAAGAATAAGATGACTACTAACATACAAGAAGCCTACAGAACTCCAAATAGAGTGACTCCTCCTAACACATAATACTCAAAACACCAAATGTTCAAAACAAAGAAAGATCCTAAAAGCAGTAAGGGGAAAAGGACAAGTAACATATTAAGGCAGACCAATGAGAATTAAACCAGACTTCACAACAGAGACTATGAAAAATAGAAGATCCTGGACAGATGTCATACAGACCCTAAGGGAACACAAATGTCAGCCCAGGTTACTATATCCAGCAAAACTCTCAATTACCCATAGATGGAGAGACAAAGATATTCCAGGACAAAACCAAATTTACACAATCAGCCCTACAAGGATAATATATAGAAAAATCCAACACATCAACGGAAACTACACAATAGGAAAAGCAGGAAAATGAAAAGAAGAAAAGCACACATACATAATTCTACCTCTAACAACAAAAATAACAGGAAACAACAATCACTATTCCTTAATATCTCTTAACATCAATGAACTCAATTCCCCAATAAAAAGACATAGATTATCAGACTGGATATGTAAACAGGATCCAGCATTTTGCTGTATACAGGAAACTCATCTCAGAGAGAAAGACAGACACTACCTCAGAGTAAAAGGTTGAGGGAAAAACTTACAAGAAAACAGTCCCAAGAAACAAGCTGGAGTAGCCACTCTAATATTGAATAAAATTGATTTTCAACCAAAAGTTATCAAAAAAGATAAAGAAAGACACTTTTTACTCATCAAAGAAAAAATCTATCAAGATAAACTCTCAATCCTGAACATCTATGCTCCAAATACAAGGGCACCCACATTCATAAAAGAAACTCTACTAAAGCGCAAAGCATATATTGTACCACACACAATAATAATGGGAGATGTCAACATCCCACTCTCATTAATGGACAGATCATGGAAGCAGAAACTGAAACACAGTGGAACTAGCAGAGGACATGAACCAATTAAAATTAACAGACATCTATAGAACATTTCATCCTAAAAGAAAAGAATATACCTTCTTCTCAGTACTTCACGGTTTTTTCTCCAAAATTGACCATATAGTCAGTCACATAACAGGCCTCAACAGATACAAGAACATCTAAAATACTCCCATGCATCCTATCAGATCACCATGGAATAAGGCTGGTCTTTAATAACAAAAATAGAAAAAAAACAAAACAAAAACAATGAAAAGCCCACATACACATGTAAGCTAAACAATGTGCTACTCAGTGATAACATGGTCAAGGAAGAAATGAAGAAAAGTAAAAATTTTTTAGAATTTAACAAAAATGAAAGCAAAACATACCCAAACGTATGGGATACAATGAAAGCAGTACTAAGAGGAAAACTCAAAGCTCTGAGTGCCTCCCAAAAAAAACTGGAGAGAGCATTCACTAACAACTTGGCAGCACACTTGAAAGCTCTATAACAAAAAGAAGCAGATACACCCAAGAGGAGTAGATGGCAGGAAATAATCAAACTCTGAGCAGAAATCAACCAAATAGAAACAAAAAGAACTATACAAAGAATCAACAAAACTAAGAGCTGGTTCTTTGAGAAAATCAACAAGATGGATAAACCCTTAGCCAGACTGCCTAGAGGGCACAGAGAAAGTATCCAAATTAACAAAATCAGAAATGGAAGGGGAGACAAAACAACAGAAACTGAGGAAATTCAAGAAATCAATAGATCCTACTACAAAAACCTAAAACTCAACAAAACTGGAAAAGCTAAAGGAATTTCTAGACAGAAAACAGGTACCAAAAGTTAAATCATGATCAGATAAAACATCTAAACAGTCCCATAACACCTAAAGAAATAAAAGCAGTCATCAAAAGCCTCCCAACCAAAAAAAGCCCAGGACCAGATGGGTTCAGTGCAGAATTGTATCAGACCTTCATAAAAGACCTAATACCGATACTCTCCAAACTATTCCACAAATTAGAAACAGAAGGAACACTACCCAACTCGTTCTTTGAAGCCACAATTACTCTCATACCTAAACCACACAAAGACACTACAAAGAAAGAGAACTTCAGACCAATTTCCCTCATGAACATCGATGCAAAAATACTCAATAAAATTCTCAAACCGAATACAAGAACACATCAAAACAATCATTCACCGTGATCAAGTAGGCTTCATCCCAGGGATGCAGAGATGGTTCAATATAAGGAAATCCATCAATGTAATTCACTATATAAACCAACTAAAAGAAAAAAAAAAAAAACTACATGATCATCTCACTAGATGCAGAGAAAGCATTTGACAAAATTCAACACCCCTTCATATTAAAAGTCTTAGAAAGGACAGGAACTCAAGGCCCATACCTAAACATTGTAAAAGTAACATACACCAAACCAGTAGCCAATATCAAATTAAATGGTGAGAAACTTGAAGCAATCCCATTAAAATCAGGGACTAGACAAGGCTACCCACTTTCCCCCTACCTATTCAATATAGTACTGAAAGACCTGGCTAGAGCAATTAGACAACAAAAGGAAGTCGAAGGGATACAAGTTGGAAAGGAATAAGTCAAAATATCACTATTTGCTGATGATATGATAGTATAGGTAAGTGACCCTAAAAATTCCACCAGAGAACTTTTACAGCTGATAAACTACTTCAACAAAGTGGCTAGTTATAAAATTAACTCAAACAAATCAGTAGCCTTCCTATACTCAAAAGATAAACAAGCTAAGAAAGAAATCAGGGAAAAGACACTCCTCACAATAGCCACAATCAATATGAAATACCTTGGTATGACCCTAACTAAATAAGTGAAAGATCTGCATGATAAGAACTTCAAATCTCTGAAGAAGGAAACTGAAGAAGATCTCAGAAGATGGAAAGACCCCCTTGCTCATGGATTGGAAGGATCAACAAAGTAAAAATGGTCATCTTGCCAAAAACAATCTGCAGATCCACGTCAAAATTACAACTCAATTCTTCATAGAGTTGGAAAGAACAATTTGCAAATTCATCTGGAATAACAAAAAACCTAGGATACTGAAATCTATTCTCAACAATAAAAGAACTTCCAGGGGAATTACCATCCCTAACCTCAAGCTATATCATAAATCAACTGTGATAAAAATCCCATGGTACCGGTACAGAGATAGGCAGATAGATCAATGAAACAAAATTAAAGACCCAAAAATGAACCCACACACCTATGGTCACTTGATCTTTGACAAAGGAGTTAAAAACATTCAATGGAAAACAGACAGCCTCTTCAACAAATGGTGTTGGTTCAACTGGCAGTCAGCATGCAGAAGAATGCAAATCAATCCTTTCTTATCTCCTGTACAAAGCTCAAGTCCAAGTGGATCAAAGACCTCCACTTAAAACCAGGTACACTGAAACTATCAGAAGAGAAAGTGGGGAAGAGCTTAGAACACATAGGCACAGGAGAAATTTTCCTGAACAGAACACCAATGGCTTATACTCTAAGATCAAGAATTGACAAATAGGACCTCATAGAATTGCAAAGTTTCTGTAAGGCTAAGGACACTGTCAGGAAGACAAAACAGCAGCCAAGAGATTGGGAAAAGTCTGTACCAATTCTACAACTGATAGAGGGCTAATTTCCAATATATACAAAGAACTCAAGAAATTAGACTCCAGAGAATCAAACAATCCTATTTAAAATGGGGTACAGAGCTAAACAAAGAACTCTCAACTGAGGAATACCGAAAGGCTGAGAAGCACCTAAAGACATGTTCAACATCCCTAATCATCAGGAAAATGCAAATCAAAACAACCCTGAGATTCTACCTCACACTAGTTAGAATGGCTAAGATGAAAACCTCAGGTGACAGCAGATGCTGGAAAGGATGTGGAGAAAGAGGAACACTCCTCCACTGTTGGTGGGGGTGTAAGCTGGTACAACCACTCTGGAAATCAGTCTGGTGGTTCCTCAGAAAACTGGACACAGTACTACCTGAAGACACAGCTATTCCACTCCTGGGTACATACCCCAATGATGTCCCAATATAAAACAAAAACACATGCTCCACCATGTTTATAGCAGCCTTTTGTATAATAGCCAGAAGCTGGAAAGAACCCAGATGTCCTTTAACAGAGGAATGAATACAGAAAATGTGGTACATTTACACAATGGAGTATTAGTCAGCAATTAGAAACAATGACTTCATGAAAATTTTAAGCAAATGGATGGAACTAGAGACTATCATCCTGAGTGAGGTAACCCAGTCACAAAAGAACACACATTATGCACTCACTGATAAGTGGATACTAGCCCTAGAAAGCTCTGAATACCCAAGAAACAATTCACAGACCTTATGAAGCTCAAAAAGAAGAAAGGCTAAAAAGGAGATGCCTCAGTCCTTCTTAGAAAGGAGAAAAAAAAAACACTCACAGGAGGAAATACAAGGTCAAATAGAGGAATAGGGATTCAAGAAAAGATCATTCAGAGGCTGCTTCACCTGGGGATCCACCAGTACTGGTGATGCCACGAAGTACTTATTGGCAGGAACCAGATAAAGATGCCTCCTCAGGAGCTCTGCCAGTGTCATACAGATACAGCTGAGCATGCCTGCTGCTAACTATTGGACTGAACAGGGAACCCCAATGAAAGTGCTAAAGAAAGGACTGAAGGAGCTGAAAGGGTTTGCAACCCCATGGGAAGAACAACATTATCAACCAACCAAACCCTCCACAACTCCCATGGACTAAAACACCAACCACTGAGCACACATTGAGAGAACTATTGATCCACTTGCATATGTAGCTGAAGATAGCAGTGTCTGGCAACAATGTGAGAAGAGCCCTTTGGTCCAAGGAAGGCATGTTTTCCCGGTGTAAGGGAATTCCAAGGCAATGGGGTAGAGAGGGTGATTAGGAGCCAGTGCACCTTAGTGAAGACAAGTGGATGGGGAGCGGGGAGAGGAGTGGTAAAGTAGGGTAGGGAATTAGATTTCAAATGTAAATACAAAGAGTATCAAATAAAAAAAAAATTCTGGTGTGGGAACTAGATAGCATATTCTAAACCAAAATTCTATGTTCTATTTACTTGCAATACATTAACTACATACCATCTTAGGTAAACTACAAATAAGAATATGTTGGGGTTAGAGAGAGCACCTAATGCGGAGAACACAGGTTCAGTTCATAGCATCCACATGGTGGCTCACATCTGTCTATAACTCCAATTCCTGGAGATCTGATGCCCTTTTCTGGCCCCTGTGGGAGGTAGGCACACATATAACGTACATACATACATGCAGGTAAATACTCATATATACATAATTTTTTAAAACCTGCAAAATATTTGCCCCTGGGACTGGTGTATGTAGCTCAGTCACAGAACATGATGTCAGTATATCTGAAGCCCTGGGTTCCATTCCCAGCCTCCCTAGCCCCTAATACCACCACCCCAAAAAACTGCCATGGAGTTGAAAGTGATCATATCTGAATAAAATAGGTAACAGAGAAAATCTTGTATGTACTGAAGTCCCCTGATGGAATTAAGTTTAGAGTGAGCTTTTAATAATAGGTAGCATTTATTTTTGTTTGTTTTTGTAATACAGAGCCTCAAGCATATTAGGAAAGAATTGCTCTATCTCTCAGCTACATGTCCTGCCTACTTTTTACTTCTTGAGATCGGTCTCAGTGAGCTGCCCAGGCTGGTCCTGAATTCACTCTGTGGTCTAGGAGGCCTCTCATTTGCTGCTGCTTCGTAAGTAGCTGGAATTACAAGCTTCTGTCATCAAGTCTGGGTACCATATTTTTAATGATTTTAATCCACTTTTATTGTAGTTACTTAAGGGACTCAGCAGGGCACTCCAATACATATATATCTAATGTGCTGTGATATGGATCAATGTAACTGGAATAACTATTACCTCATTCATATGCTATTTTCTTGTGCTAGAAACATTCAAATTCTTTCCTACTAGCTACTTTGAAACTAACTGTTGTCAGTCATCCTTAATACTATATGAGAACATGAGAAATTATTCCACCTATCCAACTGTATCTTATACCTGTTATCTATTGCTTTCCATCTCTTTTCTCCTATGTTGTTTCCAGGTTATGGAAACAAACATTCTATTCTCTACTTATTTTGAGATTAGCCTTTTCTTTCCAAATACATTTATTTACGTATTCCTGTGACTGATATACTTATAATGTCCTACTGTTCATTCTATCTAGGTTGTGGCAAATGGCAGATTTTTTTTTTTTTCCGCTGCTGAAAAATATTTCATTCTACATTTGCTTCATCCACTTGGCCCATATAGACTGATTCCATATTGTGGGTATTGCAATTAATGCTTCAGTAGAAATACAGGTCTCTCTTGGACATACTAATTTAATTGCCTTGTGGCTATATATTCAATGCTGGGACTGCCAGCTGACACTGCAGCTCTGTGCCTGAGTAGGTAGCATTTGACACGTAGTTAAGAATGTGATCCTCCTATTTGGCTTCTGATATTTGCTAACTAATTTATAGTTTATTATTATACTAGTATGTAGTGTATTAGAAAGCATAAAACAAGTCATGATGGTATAGATCTGTAATACCAGAAATAAGTACAAGAGGTAAATCATGAGCTCCAAACCAGCCTAGACCACATAGCAAGACTGTAGAAAAGACAGAAAAAGGAGAAAGAGAATTTACAAACTTTATAAAGGATAACTTAATAGAAGTCCTAACATTTTCTTCTTTAACTTGGGAATTATTTTCTGCACTCCTGGTCATTATGAGTAACCACTCCCCCACTTCAGAGTCTCATGTTCTCAACTAGGTATGAAATAAAGTATGCCACAATTTATCCATTCCTGCAATAACCAATCAAAATATAATGCAAACCATGTGTGTAACTTCATATATTTCACAGCACAGCAGCCCAAAGGGCTTATGGGCTTAGTGTTACAGTAGTATCAACATAAGCTCAGGAGGGAGTCCTAAGCTGCCTACTATGAACTACTACTTCCTGAAGTGTCTCAGGAAAAGTAAAAGGAACTATAAAGCAAAAAGAGGTAAACAGACAAACTCTCATTCAAGATGAGCCTGAAAATTAAATTTCTACCTATTAAAAATCCTATCTTCCAAATTATTACATTTTAATTACCTAAGGGAAATTAGTTACTTCACAGTCTAAACATTTATATTCAGATCTGCACGAAGCCAAAATCTGTAACCCGCTATAACATGGCAGTCCATCTGAAGCCACTGCACACCTACACATCTGCACTAGAGCACTGCTTCAAAGGCCTCCAATGGTTTCTGGGATTGTTTCTACTCAGGTTCATTTCATGGTCTATAGTAGAAAAGAAAAAAAAAAAAAAAAAAGCTCAAAATCCTCTTATTTTTCCAACTTCGAGAAATTTCCTGTTTCTGGACTTTGATGAGCCCCAACAATTACTTAAAGTAACCCCAAACTACGCTTAGTACAGTACTTGAGCTCTTCTCTCAAGGAGGTTTAGAGATGATTAAAACAAGTGACTTCCAACAACTGCCCGAATTCTTGGTTTTTTTCTTAATGACTCTACTGTGTAGAAAAATCAACAAAGTTATTTTCCTGTGTATTTTATAACACATCACAGAAAAACTGATAATTTATGATACTCCAAAAGAAGATGGTGAATTAAGTGTTAAGTAAGAATAAAAAATATGCTTTGAAGTTTACATGAGAACAAACCTTCTCAAGCAATATTATGCAAACTGTCTCCAAATCCTTTTAGATGTAATCAAGGAGGCTGGACAACCATCTGTCTTTGATGTGCTACTGAAGATTCTTCTATAAGGTTATAGACATCTGGGAGGGCTTTTCCAACCCCAGAATTCTAGTGCCAGTTCTTTAGTTTTTGTTTTGCTCTTGGTTCTCCTTTAAATTGAGTATTTTTAACATAATTCTTTGAGAATTTATTTGAAAATGTCATACATATAATATATGTTAATCATATCCATCCCAGTTACTCTCCTTAACTCCTCCAGATTTATTCCCCATGTCCCCTCCCAACTTCACACACACACACACACACACACACACACACACACACACACGCACGCACGCACACACACACACACACACACACTCCACTAAGTCCAATTTGTCCTGCCCATATCCATGGGTGTGGAGGCCCTTTACTTGATCCATCTTTAACATCTCAGACTCCTGTGTGATTTCTTTCTTATATCAGGTATTTTAAACAAAGGTAGCTAGATAGATGTAAAACATGTCAAATTAAGATATGCTTCTTTTCCTTAACTGGGCAGTAGTGGTTACAAGTGTTTAATCCCAGCACTGGAGAGGCAGAGGCAGGCAAATCTCTGTAAATTCAAGGCTAGCCTGGTCTACAAAGTGAGTCCAGGATATACCAAGCTACACTGTCTCAAAAAACAAACAAAATTTTTCCATTAGCTGCTTATGAAAGTATAAAAGGCAAGGGAAATGATGAGTAATTAATAATTATGCAGGCCAGAGAAAACAGTACTCATTGGCAGAGATAAAGAGATGGCCCAGGTAACCACTACAACAGAATAGCACAGAATTGCTGCTCATTAATATTACAAAGAGCTAGCACAAAGATAAACCGCATTTAGACATCTCCTTCGAAAGACATCTAATTAAAAGCATTTTAATAATCAAAATGGTAATAACAGGCAATATAGTATATATTTAATAACTACTAAAACATGAGATATGGTTGAGTGACAGAAAAAAAAAAAGGAAACACAAGGTTAGAATTGCAAAGTATGAACAGCAATATTGCTTGGTACACAGGACCAAGGCTGACTGATGTTCAGTGAGTAAATCATGTGCCACACAAGCATGAGAACTAGAGTTTACACTCCAGACGTGGCTGCCTGCTTGTAATCCCAGCACTTGGGAAGGACACACAAGGGATCCCCACAGCAAGCTGGCTACCTAGACAGATCAAATCTGTAAACTCTGGGTTCAAATGAAGGTCTCTGCTTCTGTGGCTAGGCCAGAAAGTGATTGAAGAAGACAGCCTACATCAACTTCTGTCCTCCATACACACATGCACACATACCCACGCAAACTTCCCCCGACTCTCTCAAAGAATACAAAAACAAAATTACATAAAATATAACAGGAGAGTTAGCAAAAGCAAATGACCAATAAACCAAACATAACTTAAAACTGCCATGATTAAAAGGTCTGTTCATAGAATTTTAGATAACTGTTGTACCAGAAGAACAGTGTGAACCACATCAACCAGTTTTAGAGAACAAAGTATGTACAAAATGCACAAACAACTGACTACAGCAAAGATATCTGGGCATCCATGGAACAATCCTAAAACACACACGCAAAACACCCTTCAAACTTTGCTCCCACCGAGGGCCATGTCTGGGTCCATGGCCCTGGAGCCGCAGGGGTCTGTTACCACCAAAGGTCAGACAGACCTCTCTGGTCTAGGCTGGCACATAGGGCCATGTTGATGTCTGAAGGCTGCATCCTGAAAGAGCTAGCCCTGAGGGTGTGAGAGCAGGGAAGCTGATTCCACCCCTTATCTACTACAGCACTAAAGCAGAGTGTACTCTGTACTTCGCCTGGGCAGCACAGTAGACCTGGCCCTGGATGTAGGGGTTGCCAGTGAGCTGGCCCTGGAGGTCTGAGCATGGGAGAGCCTGCTCTTGTCAGCTGTGCTGTCATCAGAGCAGGAAAGATGGTCCTAGCCCTCATCTGCTGCAGAACTCTAGAAACTAGGCCCTGCACCTTGCCTGGGAAGCACAGTATAGCAGACCCTGGTGATGATAAGGGCCCATGTAGGGCAGCAGGGAGAGCTGCCCCAGGGGTCCTATCCCTCATCTGCTTTAACACACAGAATAGGCCCTACACCTGGGTGACAAAGTAGAGTTTGTCCTGTTGGAGGAGGGGAGTGCAAGTAAGCCAGCCCTGAGAGCATGAGAGCAGGAAATCTGGCCTAGTCCCTTGCCTGCTGCAGCACTGCTCTGTATCTCTCCTAGGCAGTACAATAGAGCTGGCCATGATGGTGTGGGTGTAGCCTAACTGAGCCACGGGAGCTGAAGAGCTAGCTCTGCCCCTTGAGGGCTGTGACACTGGATGATTTAGCTGGGGGAGGGCCTGAACATTCACCCAGGTGGTGTGGGTGTGTGAGAGGTGGCAGGCTGACCAGCTCACATACTTCTCAGGCCCACACCCAGGGCTTTGTTAGTTCCCTCTAACATCTACCCCATAGATGAACTGCTGGAGTGTGAACTGCTGGAGTGCATGAAGGTCTGGTCCCAAACCACAGAATCTCCATGACACAGGAGAACAACAGGATATTGAGAGAGGAGTCCCTCCAGTGAGGTTCCAGTATTGATTGTGTAGCAGAAGCCAGAGGCCTCAAACCAGACAAATAACTGATTGCAATAACATTTGCAAGCAAAGAAGTGTGAACAAAGGGGTGTACTGTGGGGCACACTATGACACACTACAGCTTCTACAAGACGTTTTTTTTTTTCTTTTTAGGACAGGAGGTTGCAAGGATGGAAGATGGGTATGATGGAACAGGGAAATGAATGGAACTGGGTACAGACTGTGAAATTCACAAAGCACCAATAAAAGTTATTTTAAAAAGTAAAAAAAATAAAACAAAACATTGCTTTAAGCTACTTAGAATCAGTATATTTTATATGCTACAAACTTCATACAGTAAACGGCAATGGAGGAGTCTGTCACTCTGGTTCCAGTAACCTGGACATCTCAGGATCAAGAGGTGCTCAAGTGCCTTACATGAAATGAAGTGGTATTTGTATACAAGACTGTGTGTCTTCCTGAGAGGGACTGAAGACAGTGCTCAACCGTAAAAACCACTTGCTGCCCTCACAGAAGACTAGGTTCCCAGCACCCACATAGCAATTCACTACCAGCTAGAACTCTTAGTTCCAGAGGATCTGACACCCTCTTCTGGTCTCTACAGGTACCCAAGCACGTATGTGGTGTCCAGACATACAGACAAAGCACTCATTGCACATAAAAATACTTAAATCACCCTCAAATTAATTATAATATTGTACACAATACAAATACCATATAGACAGTTGTTACATTGTATCATTTACAGAAATGACAAAAAGTCTGTACATATTCAGTATACATGCAGTTTTTTTCCAAATATTAAGTACATGAATTCCTTATCTGCGGCTGAACTATGTTCCTCTAAGTTACTGCAGACTGATAACATTTAGTCATTATTCTTTTATCTAAGGAAATAATCAAGAAACTGAATAACATTAATGCAAAACCTTGGGCTCATCCTTTGACTTGATTCCCTGGCTCAAGTTAATGCTTTTTTTTCTATGACAGCCAAATGAGAACCTTTGGTTTACAAAGGGTTTTGATAAGCCCAATTTAAAGGACACTTTTAAGTCACTTATCTATTTACTGTCAGGACCACACATATATCAAGGTGCTTCCCAGCTGCCTGTTGTAAGCCCTGGTGAAGCAAAGCCACAGGACCGTGTGGGGCAGATATTACTATCTCAGTACACTCACACCCAATGAGTTAATTGGGAACTCAGTTCAAGGTTCCTACAGAATACTGCAGGAAATCTCTGACTTATTTTCACCTAGCTCACACTGTATTCTTACTTATGCCTACAGTTGTGAAAATACAACCCCTTAACATTTTTAATGGCAATATCCAAAAAAGACCACAAGATGGAGATATTACTCCATTACTTTTAATATTTGTATTATACATTTTTTTCATAATTTTTCGTGAAGGTTAGTTGCTCTAATACATTCTTTTACCTTTTAAGGCTTTGCACATGCCTAGACAAGTGCTTTACCACTGAGTACAGTTAGCTATAGTCTTGTTTGAGATGCGGTTTTGCTATTCAGCTTAGGATGGCCTTGACCTTGCCAAGTAAGGCAGGCTGGTTTTGAACTAGTGATCTTCCTGAGTGTTGCATCGCAGATGTGGGCACCATGTCCACCTTGAGAAGATTACTGATGGGCACAGCCTGCTGGTAGAGTGCTTGTTCTACATTTAGATCTCTTCATCAATATAAACAGTGTTTATCAGAGCCCCAAATGACTATTAACTATTTCCAAACTTCAAATCATCTTAAAGATGTATTTACAATGAAGATAATGTGAAGAATGTGCTATAGCCTTTGAAGACAATTCAAACCATAACTTTTGGTAATTGTTTTTAAAAACGTCAGTACAACTGAAAACTGAAGCTTTTCACAATAACCACTTTCAAAATCAAGATAATCTAATGTAAAATACATCTAACAGTGAGATACCAAAAGTCACATTAATTCCGTAGAACTACTATGAAAATCACAGCATGGTATTCAGTTGTACTTCATCAAATATTTACATAAGTATGCTTTACTTAAGTCAGGAAGTCTATTTCCTACTGTAGATAAAAGACCTATACAAAAATATCGTAAGATACAACTAACTGTAAAAAATAAAATAAAATAAAATAAATCAATTTCCAGCTTTAGTGTTAATAAAAGAGTCATACTAAAACAGCATATAATTAACTACTGGAAAACAAAGTACTTCTGGCTTTTCTGCATTATTCTTATTGTCCTTTAATGCCCATAAATCAACTCAAGTCATCAACCATTAAGGCAAAACACCATTTTTTTGAGACAGGATTTCTCTGAGTAGTACTGGCTATCCTGGAACTCATTCTATGGACTATATCACTAGATATGTGAACCTCAAATTCACATATCTGCTTGACTCTGCCTCCCAAGTGCTAATCTTTTAAATAAATGTGTGGTCAATGAAAATAACTGCCAATGAAATTTGCAACTTCTAAATTTCAAAAAGTGAAAGGTTTCTTGGTAATACACAAATGCAGTTGATGATGGAATGTCCTCCAGAACATTACTTTTCTCAGTGGTGGTATGAATCAAATTCTAAAGGGCTGGCTACCGTTTCTTTCTAAGCTGGCATAGTTTTGAACCTTCAGCCTTCCCCATGGTCCAGTAAATGACAATGGTGATGTTCTTCCCTCTGGTCTTAATGTTCACAATATACGACAGTGTAGGATACCACATAGCTTTTTAAAATTCTTGTGCCTTTTATAATCAGGAGTTGTTCATATCCCTGAATTTGTTTTTCTAGAGAAATTATTTCCTTTTAGAATTTTTTATTATCAGTGGCATTAAAATACTGCATGTCCTTTATTTTAATCTTAATTTAGATTTGGTTTAGTATTAAACTCAAATTCTATAGCTGACTGCACACAGCTGAATGGCTACTGCCTTACTTGCAACAAAACAGGCAACCATTTAACAATAAAGCATACTGTTTTATGCACACTTTCTTTTTTTCAGTTTAAAACATGAGGTTTTCTTTTTTTCTTTTTTTTAACTTTATTTTAAAAAACAAAGATAAAAGAACAAATTTTAAGCATTTTTGCATAAATGTATACGGATACATTTTTATCAGTGCTTGGCTTTTTTTTTTTTTTTAAGGTTTGATATTCTGCATTAAGGTCTTACTAGTTACAATGAGCAAAAAGTACATGTAAAACAGGATATAACCTGGAATTAGTCAACGTTTTCTTGGTGTGTAAGGATTGAGCATAATGTTTTTGTTTTTTATGCTCACTTTCTAAGTCAAAGCATAGAGGCTTTCCCTTGCTTTTATAATATGCTTGATTACATATAAGCTTCCAACTACTAGGTGGTAGTAATCAGGGAAGCTTATTGAAAAAGTAAATGGATCCTAATTTTACTTAATTTAATATTCAATAAAATACAAATTCTAGATTAAATTTCTAATTTAAGTCAGCTCCCCATCTCCATCAATAATTGTAACACCATAAAAATCCAACTATTCAGTACTTAGGATATTATGTTATTCAAAACACAGTGAAAATATTTTATATTCATCTGTATAGAACCCATATTTCACAACTGAATGCTTTTTGACAATAAAGACTGCTTTCTGCGAATACATATTATTATAGCTTTATTGTAACAGCGTTCAAGGTCCTACTTCTCATAATCAGAAGTCTTTCGCTAACTCCATTCCTTACCCAGTCACACTATTCAAATAAGGTGATAGAACAGTTTTAATTATAGGAAAATTTGCTGGCATATAACCATCCAAAATTACCCAATAATGCCTGTCTCAGGAAAACATGTATAAAGTGTCATAGTAATAGTTCACACAATAATTCATTCACTGACAGAAAACCTAACAAATGTGGTAGCCACTTGATATTGATAACAGGCGTCTTATAAAAGTACTTGTTACTTTTAACTGCCACAAATATTCTCCCCTCTCTAACCATCAAACCAAATACCTACTCTTACTTCCATTCAATAATCTACTCACACTGAACCCTGAGAAAAGTGGGATTTTGAAATCTACCACATTAGTCACTGGATAAGGTATTAAGCTATTCAGTAGGATATTAAATAGACCTCTGCGTGTAACTGTACCCATAGAAGCCAATTCTACTTTTCCAATTCAATACAAAATATCATCTACTGAAGGAAACGATAAGATATCTGAGTGTTCTACTGATTAACACTGAAAAAGATTCAGAACACCAGAAAAGACAGCTAAAAAGTTTCTGTTCTATAGGCTACAGGTTATATGTGGGAAAATTTCTGCAACATACTTTCCTTTCCCTATAAAATGTGCTTAGGCAATCCTCACTAAGCTACACTAAGCCTTTTGTACACAAGAAAAATAAACAAATTCTAATAATCAAATCTGATCCATCTCTAAGTCTATACATGATATGCCAACATGAGAAATATGATTGGAGGATAATCTATTATTCTAGAATTTACATTTCTCTTTCCCCCCAAAATGAGAAATAATTTCAGATTCATAACAAAAAGAAAGAGGCTAAGTACCAACACATTTACAAGGGAATAGATGCTTAAAGATTGAACCATATAACTTGGGCCCACAGGGGCTCCACTAACCAAAGAACATGCATGGGCTGGACCTAGGCCCCCTACATATATGTAGCAGATATGCAGCTTGGTCTTCATGTGGGAACCTAACCACTGGAGTGGGGGCTGTCTCTGACTCTGGTGTCTACCTTTGGATCCCTTTCCTATAGCTGGGCTGCCTTGTCTGGCCTCAGTGTGAGAGCATGTGCTTAGCCTACTGGGACTTGATGTGCCAGGGCGGGTTGGTACCATAAAGGAGCTTCCCCTTCTCTGAGGAGAAGAGAAGGAGAGACTGGGAGGAAGAGTGGAAGGATGGGACTAGGAGAAGAGGAGAGAGGGTAGTTGTGATCAGGATGTAAAGTGGATAAATAAATAAATTAATGGAAAAAAGGATTAAATTACATACAAGTATCACAAGTACCATGACTCTCAACACAAATAATTAGATAAACTGAGAACATGAGTGCAGATTCACCAATCAATTATAAAAGACTGTCCAAGTGTTAGGCTTAAGCAAACCAATTTAATGACTCTTTTGCCCCACCTGAAAAACAAGGACACAGCTAGGCACAGAAAGAATATATAACAGCTATTGGAGAATATTCACAGATTTTTTTTAAATAAAAATGAAGCATTTATTCTTTGCTAGAATGCTCTACAAAACTGTATAAGAGAAATTATGGTCCCACAAGATAATCACAAAAACAAAAAATAAAATAAAACAAAGAGAAAAGCTAGAATTGCCACCGATTCCATGATAAATAAAAGGAGTCCAAGGATCTATTAGATGAAATACAAATATTATGTAACGATCTAGAATTAAGTTAGATGTAAGATTTTAAACAGCTGTCTTCCACCCTACATGGTGATATTTATCTTTCTGCCTGACTCTCCTCTGAAAAGATGCAATATCCACACTGGAGTGCCCTAAGAACAACTGAAAAGCATTCTAAAATAGGCTGAACCACTGATATGCTTTCTAGAGTCAGCCTCTTCCAAAGACTTCTGAAGTCTCTTCCTAAATTTCTAGAGCAATCTGAAATATGCACAGGGCCCTCTGCTCTACTGAGGCCTTAAAAGGACATTATATAATTATAATAATGAGTAAAAACTATCAAGAAAGTACTTGTTTGGGGAATTGCAATTTAGTTTTTGTTACAACACTTACATGGTTTCATCAATGTTATTTCATTCATATAATGAAGTGTCTCCTCTCCTGAACCCACTGTTTAAGTCCAGTCAATTCTCAGAACCTTCTGACTCTTCATCTTACTCAGCTGATCACTTCTTCCTCTTGGTTTGTCTCTTCCAATCTCTCCTACTGGTCCTTCATCTCTCTGGCTTGGTTGCCAGACCTCTTCCCTTGTCTTTTAGATTCATTCTTCTGGGGAAACTCATCCAGTTATGTGGTTTCAAGTGCCTTCTAAGAACCAAGAACTAGTTCATTACCTAGCCCACTTTTTTGTCTGAACGCCACACTTGAAAAACCAAATAGCTACATACCAGCCCCAGATTTGCCATATACCAGATATGCCAAACCTGGTGTGACCATACTCTTGATTTTCTCTTAACCAGAGTCCCTGTTCAGGCTTCTACAACTTAGTAAGTTCAACTGCTTCCTTAATCTTTAGAATTGTCTTCAATCTCTCTTCTGTTAGAATCCACATTTAAGCCGCTTGTCCTGTTTTCTTTCCTAGTGCTATGATAAAGACCATGACCAAAAGCAACTTAGGGAGGGAAGGGCTTATTTTACCTTACAGTTTACATTCCATCATGAAGAGAACTGAAAGCAGGAACTGAAGCAGAGTGGAGAAGCAATGCTGACTAGCTTTCTTCCTATGACTTTCTCAGACTGCTTTCTTATACAACCAAGGAGTTACACACACCCAGAGTGGCACTACTCACAGTAGGATAGCCCTTACTCACAGTAGGCTAGCCCTCTCTTATCAGTCACTTATCAAGAAAATGTCCCAAACATTTGCATACAGGCTATACTGAGAGACATTTTCTCAAATTTGGAAAAAAAAAAAAAATCTACTAACCAGCACACCCTCTGAATAAAATCTTGTCAATTTTATGATCAAATTAAATCCAGAATCTGATCACTTCACACCAACATCACTGCTACCACCCAGGTTTTTGCTACACTTTACACTACCATCATTTCTCTAAGTAACTAGTGCCTTACAAACTATCCTTAGCAGAAAAAACATGACCATTTTGAAATTTACTTCAAATCTGGTTAACATCCACTCCCCAATGTAATAATGAGTAAAACTCAACGTACTTATAATGGCCTGCAAGCCTCTGTGACCTGTCCTTACCACTAGACGTGGATCCCATCTCCCACTACTATTCTCCAGCACTCTGCTTTGGCCATACTGCCTTCCATTCTCTCAAACTCTCAACACACTCCTGTATCAAGACTGTGCACTCAAGAGTATTGCTTACATGCTTGTCCACATGCTGAATGTTCCTCCATCATACTATAATCTGAATGTCTGAGTCCTTCTAAAATGAGTAGGTTGAAGTCCAACCCCCAAGAGATAGAACATCTTAGAATGGATAGGTGAGAAGGGTGGAGTCCTTACGAGTAGACTCAATCAATGCCTTATACCTTCTCATGTGCTTCAGAAGCCTCTGCTCATCTGCTGTTTATATATACCTATTATGTTCACTCCTTGTGTTCCCATCCCAACTTAAGCTAATTGAGGCTAAAGGTTTTATGCTTAAGATCCAGTAAATACCAAATAAGTCTTCATTGGATAACAACAGTGGATAGTTTTGCTACTTCATCTGTCCCAACATCTGCTAGTCAACAGGAGATTGTTCAGCTCTAGCTTGAATATCACACATTAAACTTTAAACAAGTTTACCTCTACCACATATCTGGTTCCTTGAAAATCTTCCAAGAAAGCTAAGATTCAGAGTAAAGAACGTTCCAATCTATTTTTCTGTGTCACTAGAATTAAGTTCCTTCTGGCTTTCTCTTCAATTTCAACACAGCTAAACACAGAAATACAGATTGAAATGTTCTAGATTCTTTTCAAATTTTACCAATTTGACCAAATCTTCTCAACTATCTGTTTGTATTTCCCCATCTTTCCTTACAAAGTTAAAGTCTCTAGTTGTTCACACTAACTCACTGCAAACTAAATAGTATGAAGTTACAAACCATGATAGTGCACAGGCAAAGAGAGATAACTAATCTTTTAAAATTACGTGTATATGTGTGTGGGTTTTTATATTTAAGTACAGTTCCTTCAGAGGCCACATCAGGTGTCAGATCCCCTAAAACTGGAATTATAGGCAGCTGTGAGCTAAGAGACATAGGTACTAGGAAATGTACCTGTGCAAGAACAGCAAGTTCTCTTAACTACCAAACCATCTTTCCACCCAGAGATAATATAAATTTGAAACCACTACTAAGTCTCTATAGTCTTTTAAAAAGCTTAATTTCTACAAACAATTCAAAAGCATCAACAAGATTTGTCTTGATAGGTTATTGTTCTACTTTGCATTCTGTTCCTATGATAAGATTCTGAGAAGATAAACTTAAAGGAGAAAGGGGTTTTTTGGGCTTACATTTCTAAGCCACAGTCCATCTTTAAGGAAAGTCAAGGCAGGAACTAAAGCAGAAACCACACAGACATGCTACTCACTGTCTTGATCCCCATGGCTTGCTCATCTTGCTTTTTACAGAACTCAGGATCATCTGCCAAGTGGTGGTACCACACACAGTGGGCTGGGCCCTCACATAACAATCATGTCAAGAAAATGCTCCCACAGACATGCCTACAGATCAATTTGATTCAGGCAAGTTCTCAATTGAAATCTCCTCTTTGCAAATGACTGGTGTCCCCTCAAGCTTGTGTCAAAGTGACAAAAAAGCAAGCCATTAGTTATATATAAAACTCTGACTAGCTACAGAATTTAATCAATTTTAATGAATATTAAGCAATTATTTAGTTGAGCTAGCAAGATGGCTCAGTAGTTGAATGCACCTACTAAGTTTAATACCTGGGGCCCTCATGAAAAGAAAACACCAACTTCCAAGAGTTGTCTTCTGACCTCCATGCTTGCCATGGCAAACATAATACATAAATAGACAAATAAAAAATAAATGCAACAAAGAACTTTCTGGTGTTGCAACGATGGCTCAGTGGTTAAGAGCACTAGCTGTTCCTTCAAAGACCCCAGATTTGATTCTCAATAGCCACACGGCAGATCACAACTGTCTGTAATTCCAGTCCCAGGGGATCACAAAGATGCCTTATTCTGGCCTCTATGGGTGCCAGGCACAAAGGTGGTACACAGACATACATGCAGGTAAAACATTCATAAACATGTATGAAAAACAAAACAAAACAACATCAAAAACCTAGAGAAGCAATGTGGTGTGGTACTAAGAAGAAACATGTAAGCACATTGACAGAGGTGGACAAACACACACAATAACATGGAAGGGATTAGACCAGGTATCATGACACATGTCTTCAATTCCAGTAGTCCTTGAGGTAGGTGGATGGATAGCAATGAGTTTTAGGCTAGCCTGGTCAACCTAGGAAGTTTCGGGCCAGCCAGTACAGCACAATGAGAAACTGTGGGGTGGAGGGAGGAGATAATTAAATAAAATTTAAAAGCAAACAAATAAATAAAAGCAATTTAAAGAAATTATTTCCTGTTCTACCTAATTTAGTTGGTTTTTTTGGGGGGGGTGGTTTTTTTTTTTTTTTTTTTTTTTTTAAGTTAAAAAGCAAAATGAATCTTCTGGCATGGTATAGTAGGAAAAGCCTATAATCTCAACATCCTGGAGGAGCCTGAGGCTGGAGAACAACAGTTTAGAGAACAGGCTGAGCTACATGAAGAACCTGCCTAAAAAACCTAAACACAAATAGACAGTCTTCAAACTTACATTTTCACTAATTATTGTTACATACGCTGCATTATCACTTACTTTGGAAATGAGGCATATTCTTTCTCTGTGAGCAGGAAGCGGCACAAGGTAACACCTTACAATGACCACAAAACCACTGTGTATAATATTTTTAACTCTTAAAAAACTGAGAACTGTTAAGTTCAGTACTGAGGCAATTTTATACTCAATAATTTTATATGCAATCATGGAATAAATAAAAAATTAAAATGCAATAAATGAAAATTAAATTTCTGTTTAATAGTCCAGTTAATTTCCTTTGGAAGTTCCCTATTTCATAACTTACAGGAAGAGGTACATTTCTTAGCTAATTCTGTTAAGTGTGCCTTTGCTTTTGTTGTTGCTGTTGTTGTTGTTGTTTTAACTCCACAATTTATATCTTGTGTGAAGGACTCGATCAGAGCTTGGGGAATTCTCTTTCATTCCATGATCATGAAGTTAGTAACATGTCCTCTTTTTCTGTTCATTGTTTGAGGCAGAGCCTGAATAAATACCCTAATTCAATCACTTTCAAGTAGAAATAAAAGTGAACAAGAGACTTTTACAAATTAAAGATCCAAGTTAAAAACCAAAAAAGAAATGGAGAGGCAAAGACTTATACACAAGACTATCCTGGTCTCCTCTTCCAATAACACCCCAAACACCTCAAACCCTGAAAGCTTCACAGCTTCTCCTATGAGTCCTAAAACCAACTGGGAGGGGGCTTCAAATTCTTCCAGATTTCTAACTGCAACACGAACACCAATAGCAGGCTATAACGATTACAAAATACAGTTCGACAAAACTGTTAACAGGCGGTGGGCAAAATATATTTCTGTCTTCCCAGAAAGGACGAGGAAGGAAGGCAGATGAAGTAAAAATATCTTTAAGTGGGAAGATGACAATTTGGGGTGATACATGGTTACTGTGTCACCCTTGAGACGAGGTGAGTGTAAAAATGGTCTGCCTACATACACCTCTTCCTTCTTTCAGCGCAACTTGAGGGGTCTCCAGAAAGCGAAAGAAAAGGTTTCAGCGCTCTCGGGCCAGGTGCACGGTCCAGCCTAACTAGATGAGAAGTTCCGAAGCTGGACCGACGGTGGGGGACTGGGAAGAGCTAGCGGTCAAGTGGACCGGGCTGTGAGGAGGTCCGGGCCGCCGCAGCCGGCGCGCTTACCTGCTGCACCCCGAGGAACTCGTAGAAGTTCAACTGCACCTCCTCCACCAAGTCGAACAACTCCAGGTCTCCGCTCTCCCAGGCGCGCACCGGCCGCACGGCCGCCAGCAGAAACAGCAGCAGCGGCAACAGCGGCCGCCCCGAGGACGACACCAGCCCAGGACGCCGGCGCTGGAGAAGTCGCGCGGCTCCGGAGCCGGGAACCCACATCGCGCTGGGCTCCGAGAGTGTGGTCGGCAGCCCACGACAGGCGCCGGCCGAGAGCGAGGACGTGGCGGGTGGCGCGGGCAGTGCCGACGGCGCCTGCCAGTCAGGAGCGCGGGCAGCCTCCCGGAAGCGGCCAGCCAGGCTGCCGGCTCGACGGAAGCACCAATAGACGCCGAGAAGGCGGCCGGGGAGCGAGGACCAGTTGCAGCCGGCTCTCCTTTTCCGGACCCTCGCCCCGGCCTAAGAACAGCTGGAGAGCCAGCGCCGGCACCCAGGCTGCCGTGTGGGAGAGGCTTCCCCAGGCCTCAGCCTATCCCAGGCCTCGCTTCCGGTGACATCATGTCTCCTAGCAACTGTGGGGCGGGACCGGGGCCGGAAGTAGGAACGCCAGGCACTCTGGATTCCGGCCTTGGAGAACAGCCTTTCAGTGGCCTGTAAGGTGGCTAGTTGCACGTGTGTCGGCGCTGGCTGAAAAGGGGTGGACAATCACAGACCTCCAGGGCCCGGAACACCTACCTGTAGGTTTTCTTTCCCGTGCCTTCCTAAGCAGTGATACTAAAAACGTATTTCAGGGTCAATGTATTTTATTGGTTAGGGGCTTCTGTTCCTGGGCATCTTATTATTCAGTCAGTAAAGATAGGATGAGTTGAACTAATACCTAAAATACAGATTCACGCCAGTGTGGTTCTGGGGGTTGAGGGCACAAAAAGGAATTTTACCGAGAAAAAAATTATATTTCTAAATATGAATTAAGATTTACCGGTATAGTCCGTGCAAATAAGCATCCTGTAATTTCCAGGAGATCTGAAGCCCTCTTCTGGCCTCTGCAGGATCCTGCACACACGTGATGCACATAAATTCAAGCAAGACAACACATACCTATAAATAAATTTTAAAATATTCTTTTAAATCTGACCTGTATGTCCTTAAAGTAAAACTAACCTTGGACCTAGTGTTGACTCTTTGGTGAAGACCACTTCTTGCTCTTGCAGAGGACCTGAGTTCTGGTCCCAGTACCTATGTTGGGGTGGTTCACAACTGCCTGTAATTCTAGCTCCAGTTGATCCAACAGTCTCCTCTGGCTTCCACAAGCACCTGTTCATGTGTGCATGCACATAGGCAGATACATACATATACATAAAAATTAAGACTTTTTTAAAAGTCCCATCATCTTCACCAAGTCCCTACATTAAAGCAAATGTTTGTCTATACAATGAGTGAAACTGTCAAGAAAAATAGGGCAACAATTTTTTTTTACCCAACATCCACCTTTTCCATTATTAATATCATACTATTGAGTGCTTTATCATTTGAAAGTGGTGTGATCTTGCCACAGCTATAGCAGTATTGGTATGAGCTCTTAGCAGACAGTTCTGTGTTTTCCTCTGTGTTGTCCAAGAACTTCAAGGACATACTCCATTTTCAGGGGGCAGTTCACTTTCAAAGGCTAGCTGATGACAGGAGAGTTGCCTCCTCAGCCCAGTGCTTCTCACAGACACAGCGCTTGATCTTGAGGATTTTTTTTCCATCCAGTTTCAATGATGTTAAACAACTTTCTTACTACATTTAAATTTGGCATTTCTGTGTTAACTGTTGTGCTGCAGGAGGTAATACAACTGAATGAATCCTTTGTTCATGTCTGGGCTAAGGGTAGTTATCAGCTGTTTTTTCCCCTGTGACATGGACTGATCCTAGGCATGGAGTGGTTGACTTTGGCCTGCTCACAGGGACTTTATACAAATAAAAGAAAGCAGTGAAATATTTACTTTGAATTGTAGAATGGACTAAGGTTTAAATAAGCCCCAAACATATAGTCAGCAGTCTCATGAGACACTTGCCAAGTCTTGGATAGTGCTTGAGGTTGAGGAGCTGGGCTCAGAGTAGCATCATCTACCTTTATAAGAACTGATGGCTATGCCCAGTGTAATTCCACTACAACTGGAATAAACTACAGTCCAGAAATAGCGGGCACACCTGTGTCCCATATCCTGAGGCTGGAAGACACATGATTTTAATCCAGATCATGATCTTGAAGTACACCATGAATCTGGGCCACACCTCCCACTGGAGATGACATAAGAACAGTAGAAGGAGAAAGGGTTCCTGCACATCTGTCTACTTCCTCATTTTGGAGTAAAATCAAATTTAACCATACCATATAGAATATTACCAGTTGCTAAAATGTAAAAAAAAAAAAAAAAAAAAAATCTTAAAAGAACTGGTATTGCCCTACTCATTACATGATTTAGAAATTCTGGTTCTCATTAAATCCTGAAATGTTCTCATTGGCTTCTGTGAGGCTGTTTCTCAAATACATGGATGTGTAATTCTAAGATGTCGCTGTTCTTTAATGGGGCATTATTGTCACTCAATAATTTATCTGTTCAAATACCATTCACTAATTTATACTGAGGTGACAAAGGTTAGAAAAACATCGCTGTGGAGACGCAGTTCCTTGGGAAATAATCCCTTTTGTACTGCGGTAGTGAACTTTAATTGTTTTGAAGGTCTCATAAACAAATACAGATGTTCCTTGTGTTATAAATAATAAATATATTTCTAATGTGCTGACAGTATGGTTTTCACTTCGGTGAATAGGGTGTAATGAATAGCAATATGGATTTCAGAACAGGACTGATAAAATTTGAATTCTGCTCTACTTCTTTCTAGGTGGGTTATTTCTGTACCTCAGTTTCCACCTCTCTAAATATGGGTGACTACCAAGTTACCAAGTTGTAAGTTTGTTTGGCAATTGAGGAAAGCAGGACCTGGTGTATGGTAACTGTTACTTAAGCATCACTATCATCTCTTGACACATCCATGAAGCCATGTGGCTCCAAGGTTTCTACAGGAAAATCTTATTCATTGGTACATGTTTAGATGTAGTCTTTAAGGGCATTAATTATCAAACCTGGGCTGTAGTTGTCTAGAAATTTGTTGAGCCCATCCAACCCTTTGTGTAGGATGGTAGGAGACAAAACTCTCTTTAGAAAATAATTCCTGGGTATTAAAACCAGTTTATTGCAATTCCATAAAAATAGTATTTGTGCTAAGTATATACAGAATTAAGAGCATAGGAACAATTGGACAAAATAAAGGGAAAGTATGTACATTCATTAAGGGGGGTCACAGAAGAGTCAGTGGTCACTGTTATCTTGTAAAGTAGCTCCAAAGTTTCAGATGACAATATTTCCTGCTTCTTGTGGACTTATAATATACCATAGATTACTATTATGGTATGATATTATGGTATATTATGTTAAACTGTGTTCTTCCCATAGCTTCGGGACTGTTAGCCTTTCAGGGTTTGTAGCTACTTACCCTATCACTCTTTTATGATTTGAACCTGAGTTTTCCACCTTTGAACAACTAAGACCTTTTCCTTTACCACATCCTCAGTTCAGCCTGACAACAGCGAATGGATATGCTGTATTCACATACAAAGGCTCTATTTAGTCTTCAAAAGAAATTCTAGCAAATCTCTTCATTGTCCGTTCTCTCAGATTGAACAGCTTGCTACCTCAGCCTCTAATATTGTTTGTGATGCCAAATCAGAACAAAAAGAACTGAACAAGGTTGTATTTACCTCAGTCAATAGACCGGAGATAGCACCTTGGGGTTTGAGATCCCATGACTCATAAAGTTTAGATTTACTCAAAGAATGTGGCATTCTTTACAATACTAAATTAGCAACATTCCTAACATGGAAATAACAACAAAAATAGACAGAGGAAAATAAAGCTGAAGTAAAGTCAAGGAAATTTTAGCTTGCTGTTCTGAATATGATTTCGATTTCACCCATTACCAAGTCAAAGAACATACTTCATCTTTCCACTCCAGTCTCTTATGCTTTAATATGTTTACTTACCACAGAAAGGGCTTTAGTCCAAAGACTTGGAAGTCTTTTAACTCTAAATAATAATAACAGTAGTAGTAGTAATAATTTCATCACCAGGGACAGATATTTCTATAGGCAGTCTTTTGTTGTTTTGAGGAGGCAAAGGATTGTTTGTTTTGTTTTGTTTTTTAGCATTCTAAAGGAATTAGTTTTTGTGAGCATAGTTCATTCTAGATAGAGTTTCAAAAGTTTCAAATTTTGTCTTATTCATTGTTATTGCATTTAGGGGTCTGTGTGTATACACTTGCCAGGGTACATGTGTAAAGTCACAGGACAACTTGTGGGAATCTATCTTTCCTTCCTTCGTGTAGGTCTCAGAGATTCAATTTAGGTCTTCAGCTTTGGCTGTGGATGCTTTCAGTACTGTGCAGAAAATAATTCAAACCTTTACATTTAGGGAAAAAAACATCTTTATGACACAGAAATTTTACAAGTTGTGAGGAACCACATGCCCTTATATCTGCTACAGTTTTTAAACTCAAAAGGCAGAACCAGAAAACCCTCCCCCATCTTCTTCCCTTTGTCTTTCATGAATGTGCACATGATGAAGAAAGTAGAATTGAACTTTTAAATCCTAATTCTTGTCCCATATACAGCAGATTTTAGTAAAGGATGTCTTTTTATCACTGGTGTTCTGAGCACGTCTGTCAGCTCAGTCTGTTTCCAGTTAATATAATCAGTTCATGCACTGTCTTTACTTCCATCTAAGGTTGGACTCTCTGACTGTACTCTTATGTTGATTTATGCTTTGACATTAGCTAATTTTGTAACTATAAAATAAAAATAACTGATAAGCCAAGCAAATGCTATATCATTCCTTTTGAGAGCTTGATAACCAACTATGCCAGAGCCATGGAGGATAATAAGTAAAATTATCATTACAGTAAGTGATCATTAGGAGTCAATGATAAGAATCTCATCAGGAGGATAGGGAGATGGTTTGATGGGCAAAGTGCATGCACATAAAAATCACTGTGGTGGTTTGCACTAATCCTAGTGTGGCAAGCAAAAACAGAAATCCCTGAAATTCACTGGCTAGCTAGTTTAGCTTAACTGGTGAGCTCCAGGTTTGGTGAGAGACTCTGTCTCAAAAAGGTAGAGCTATAGAGAAAAACACCCAACATTGACCTCTGGCCTCTATATGTACGTACAATACATATATTTACTTATACACAAATTTACACAATACATATATTTATACACAAATTTATGAAAAATGGTTCAATATGTAAATGATGTCTAGTAACATTTCAGAAAGCTGCATTATTTCTGACTCTCTATCTACATATATATAACAGAGTTTTAAAATTAAGGTATTTGTGATGTAGGAAAATACCATATTTTACTCTTCTTGCATTATTCTTTTCCCTGTTTCCTGAACCTAAGTACCTGCTAAAACCAATTGCCTTGAGACGATTTTGACATGATTCCAATCACAGCTGACAGAGACTGAAAATGCTGCCCTGGAGTGGCAAGATATACTGCTCGTTTTTTCCCTTGACTGTTCTTCCCAGCCTGGTCGTTATCTCCAGTATTAGTCTCAAGCGCCAGAGCTATCATCAGCGGCTGCAGAACAGAGGCAGGTACCACTTCGTGTTTATCAAAAAGAACACTTTCTATCCAGACGAAACCATACTGAAACAAACATACGGTGAAAGGGTAATTAGTAGCACACTAGCGAACATTCTGTGATCTGCCTCTGCTAAAGTAGTGATACAGAGAGAGTTGAAGATAAAGAATTATGTATCTGTTGTTGATTTGATTTTCTTTCTAATTTATATTATTTGACAATTTCATACATGTCTACACTGAATTTCGATCATGTTCTCCCGTCTCTTCTCTGCTCTCTCCTGCTGGACCTTGCTTCTTCCCAGCCAAGTCCTGTGTACTTTGATGTCTTTTCCTTTTGGGGGTGTGTGGGGATGGGGAAATCCACTGGGTTTAATTATGGATACTTGCAAGAGCATTAACCAGTCTATCAATGTCTATACTGCTAAAAAATGAAGGAATACCCCTTCCCTAGCACAGCAAGGGGTGGGGCCTCAGGAGTCCCGCCCCCATGCATGATGAAGTAGTGATGGGTCCAATCTTCTGCAGGCACTCACAGCTGCAGGAGTGCCTGAGTGCAGGGGCCAGTGTCACTTCCGGGACATGCTGTTTCTCTACTTTCTTCCCCAGCTTATGGTTCTTAACACGTTTCTTCAGAGATGTTCCCTGAGCCTTCAGAGAAGTCCGTGGTTGGCTTTTTAAATTTTATTTTAGGTATGGGGGTATGGAGGTAAGTGCCTTTAGCCCCAGAGGAAGAGTCAAAGCCTGGTCCCCATCAAGAGTTTCAGAGGTCAGCCAGGGTTAGGTTAGTCTCTCTCCCCCGCCTCTCTCTCCCTCTCTCTCCCTCCACCTTTTCCTCCCCCCACCGTGTGTGTGTGTGTGTGTGTGTGTGTGTGTGTGTGTGTGTGTGTGTGTGTGTGTGTGTGTTGACACGATGACTTAGTGGGTAAAGGTGCAATGTTGTAAGAGAGAACTGGGTCCCACAACTGGGTACACACACACACTATAATCAATCAATGATATTGTTTTAGTGCAGAGAGAATTTCATGTGTTTTTGAATGACTGCTTCACAGCCGCCAAGTTCTCAAAAGCTACACTTTTTCACTCTGATATTATCCAGTCCACACCCGCTTCAGCTAGTCTTCTACGGGTACACTCTGACAACTTTTTGCCCTAAGCCAACTATTCTGCTTGATAATGACAACTGTCAGTTAAAACTGTCAGTAAAATGTCTGTAAAAACACTATCTAGTGTTTTTCTTAAAATATTCAATACACTGCAGGGTCTCTTAAGGGTGAGCTCACACAAGATGGCCACTCATAGAACTGGATAATAAGAAAACTTTCCCACCTGACACAGCTCTTTTTATCTTCCCAGAAATGACTCAAGTCAGTGAAAAAAAAAATCTCTGCACCTTAACCTTTGAAAACATGTTTAAATCTTCCAAATAATTTTAAATGTGCATGTTAGAAATATTTTTAAGACTGTGTGCTGTCCTCTGACCTCCATTGTCTGGCCCATGGCTCTGCCTGCCTTTCTGAGGTCTGTGGGGTCCCAGGAACATTCAGGTCCACTTGGGTCACAGCCAGCAGAGGTGAGCAGCATGCTGTTCCCTGAGCTCCATTGTCAGTTCCAGGGCTCTGACTGCCTCCCTGGGGAGTTTTGCCAACCTCAGGAACATTCAGCAAACACAAGGAACACCCAGATGGATAAAAGCCAGCTTAAGAACACAATCAACAAGAATTAGGGCAATATAGCACCACCAGAGCCCAGCTATCCTGATACAGCAAGCCCTGGATGTCCTAACACAAGAAGGATAGCCAAAGCACAAAAAGATGACCTTAAGTCCAATCTTATAAAGATGGATTTGAATCTTATGAAGAGGAAATGAATAAATCTCTTAAAGAAATACAGAAAATACAAGCAAACAGGTGAAAGAAATGAATAAAACTGAAATGGAAATAGAGGCAATGAGAAAAACACAAACTGAGGGAATCCTGGAGATGGAAAACCTAGGGAAGAGAGCAGGAACTGCAGATGCAAGCATCACAAATAGAATACAAGACTTGGAAGAGAGAGTCTCAGGCATAGAAGACAATGATAGAAGAAATCAATACATCTGTGAAAGAAAAATTTAAATCTAAAACATTCCTGACAAATTTGAGACATCTGGGACACTATGAAAAGAATATACCTAAGAATAATAAGAATAGAGGAAAGAGAAGATTCCCAGCTACAAGGCCAAGAAAATATTTTCAACAAAATCATAGAAGAAAATTTCCCCAACCTATAACAAAGATAAACATACTAGAAGCTTCCAGAACACAAAATAGATTAGACCAGAAAAGAAAATCCTCCACCACATAATAATCAAAACACTAAATGTATAGAACAAAGAAGAATATTAAAATCTGCAAGAGAAAGGGACCATGTAACATATAAAGGCAAACCTATCAGAAGTACACCCAGCTTTTCAATAGAGACTAAAAGCCAGGACAGCCTGGGCAGATGTATTGCAGACTCTAAGAGACCACAGATGTCAGCTCAGACTACTATACTCCACAAAACTTGCCATAGATGAAGAAAAAAAGATATTCCATGACAAAATCAAATTAAAACAGTATCTATCCACAAATCCAGCACTACAGAAGATACTAGAAGGAAAATTCCAACCCAAAGAGGCTAACTACACCCAAGAAAACACAGGAAATAAATACCTCCACAACAGCCACCCAAAAGAAGGGAAACGTACGCATGTACACACACACACACACACACACACACACACACACACACACACACTAGCACTACTACTGGCACTACCACCAACATCTAAATAACAGGAATTAACAATCATTGGTCATTAAAACCTCTCAATATCAATAGACTCAATTCCCCAATAAAAAAACAGACACAGGCTAACGACATCTCAGTAGCAAAGGTACTATCTCAGAGGAATGGCTGGGAAAAAGGTTTTCCAAGCAAACTGACCCAAGAAGCAAGTTGGAGTAATCATTCTAATATCTAATAAAATAGACTTTCAACCAAAATTAATCAAAAGTGATGGGGATGGACACTTCATAGTGATCAAAGGGAAATCCACTAAGAGGACTCTCAACTCTGAACATCTATGCCCCAAATGCAAGGGCACCACATTTGCAAAAGCTCAAATCACATATCAAACCCAGATATTAATAGTGGGAGATTTCAACACCCCACCCTCACCAATAGACAGATCATGGATACAGAAACTAAACAGAGAAATAATGAAACTAACAGAGATTATGAACCAAATGGACCTAACAGACATTGATGTAAAAACACTCAATAAAATATTTGCAAACTGAGTCTAAGAACACATAAAAAAGATCATCATGATCAAGTAGGTTTTATCCCAGGGATGCAGGCAGGGATGGTTCGAGATATGAAAATTTGTCAATGTAATCCACCATATTAACAAAATGAAAGAAAAAAACCACACACACAACCATCTCTTTATATGATGAAACTGCCTTTGACAAAAACCCAACACCCCTTCATGTTAAAAGTCCTGGAGAGATCAGTGATATAAGGTGCACACATAAACACAATAAAGGCAATATACAGTAAGTCTATAGCCAAAATCAAATTATATAGAGAGAAACATAAAGTAATCCTACTAACAGAGACAAAACAAGGCTCCCATTCTTTCCATATTTCTTCAATATAATAAATACAATATAATACTTGAAGTTCTAGCTAGAGCAATAAAACAACTGGACATCAGGAGGATACAAATTGGAAAGATGAAGTCAAAGAATTGCTATTCAAAGATATGATAGTATACACAAGTGACCCCCAAATTCTACCAGAAAACCCCTTCATCAAAGTGAATATGTACAAAAATTAACTCAAAAAATTAGTAGCCTTCATTTATACAAATGACAAAGAACAGGCTGAGAAAGAACTTAGGGACAACACCCTTTACAAAAGCCAGAAATAATATAGAATGTCTTGGTGGAACTCTAACCAAGCAAGTGAAAAACCTGAATAATATGAACTTCAAGTCTCTGAAGAAAGAAAATGGGGATATTGTCAGAAGATGGAAAGATCTCCCATGCTCATGGATTGGGGGGATTAACATACTAAACATGGTCACCTTATCAAAAGCTATCTATAAAATCAATATATTTCCCATAAAAATTCCAATTTAATTTTTATAGACCTTGAAAGAGCAATTCTCAACATCATATGGAAAAAAAATTTAGGATAACTAAAACAATAAAAAGAACTTCTAGAGGTATCACCATCCCTGATTTAAAGTTATACTATAGAGCAATAGTAATAAAAACCACATGTTTCTGGCATAAAAACAGACAGGTTGGTCAGTGGAATAGAACTGAATACCCAGAAATAAACCCACACAGAGATACTTGATATTTGACAAAAATGTCAGAAACATACAATAGAAAAAAGAAAGTATCTTCAAGAAATGGTTGTTGTTAGTTAGATTTTTTTGGCTCATGCCCAGACAAACCACACCCAACCAACATGGTTCCACATGGAGAGGTTTAATAGAACAGGGATGGGACAGGGGTCAGGGTCAAAGGAAGAGAAGAGAAAAAGAGGAAATGGAGAAGGGGTTTCAGTCTTTTGTAGGGGTAGTGATGTCACCTGGACTGTCTTCTGGGAATGCTTTGGCTGTTTCCATGGCAATGGATGTACCAGGTTCCTGTCACCTGTGGGTGAAGCCATCACCGGGGGAAGGGGCTATCCTAATGCCAACAATGGTGTTGGTCTAACTAAATGTCAGCATGTAGAAGAATGAGAGTAGATCCATATTTATCACCCTACACAAAACTCAAATTCAAGTGGATTAAAGACCTCAACATAAAGCCAGATACAATAAACCTAATAAAAGAGAAAGTAGGGAACTGCCTTGAAGATATTGGCACAGGAAATAACTTCCTGAACAGAAAACCAATAGCTCAGGCACTAAGATGAACAATCAATAAATAGCACCTCAGGAAACTGAAAAGCTTTTACAAGGCAAAGGACACCATCAAGAAGACAAAACAGCAGACTACAAAATGGGGAAATATCTTCACCAATGCTACATCCAACAGAGGACTAATATCCAAAATATATAAAGAACTCAAAAAAAATAGACACCAACAAACCAAACAACCCAATTTAGAAATGAGGCACAGAATTAAACAGATAATTCACAACAGAGGAATCTTAAATATCTGAGAAGCATTTAAAGAAATGTTCAACTCCTTAATCACCAGGGGAATGTAATCAAAACAACTCTGAGATTCCATCTTAAACCCATCAGAATGGCCAAGATCAAAAACTCAAGTAATGTAGCACATGCTGGTGAGGATGTAGAGAAAGGTGAATACTCTTCCATTGCTGGTGACAGTGTAAACTTGTACAACAACTTTGGAAGTTAATTTGGTAGTTTCTCATAAAATTTGGAATAGTTCTACCTCAAGAACTATTCTACTCAGCTATATCACTCTTGGCCATATACCCAAAAGTTTGTCCATCCACCATACCCAAAGGACACTTGCTCAACTATGTTCATAGTAGTTTTATTTGTACAACCAGAAACTGGAAACAACCTAGATGTTTCTCAACCAAAGAGTGGATAAAGAAAATATGGTACATTTACACTGTGGAATATTACTCAGCTATTAAAAACAAGGACATCATGAATTTTGCAGGCAAATGGTTGGAACTAGAAAATGCTATCCTGAGTGAAGTAATACAGACCCAGAAAAAACACAAATGGTATGTACTCATTTAAAAGTGGATATTAGCCACCATGCTACAATCTACAGACCCAAAGAAGCTAAGTAACTGGCACTTATGGAGGGTCCTGAATCTCACTCGGAAGGGGATATAAAATAGACATGGGAGGTGGATGGAGGGAGGGAACTAGGTGGGAGAGGTCTGGGAGAAAGAATGGATGAGCTAGAGATATGGGATGGGGGAGGTTCCCAGGAGTCTTTGGGGGTGATCCTATCTGAGACTACTAGCAGCTGGCAATATGGAGACTGAGGTGGCTGCTTCTGTTTGACTCTGTTACATGCCTTTTGGATCCTGTTCCCCTGGTTGGGTTGCCTTGTCAGACCTCAGTAGGAGAGGATGTGCTTAGCCCTGCCATGATGTGATGTGACAGGGCAGGTTGGTACCTAGCAGGGAGGGGGCTTTCAGGGGAAGAACATATTAGGGTTGGACTGGGAGGAGAGAGGATGTGATTGGTATATAAACTTTGTAAGGAAAGGAAAAAATAGTTTTAACACTCCACTTTTCAATTAGTTTTCAAGAACAACCATATAAGATCAAGAAGAACCATATAAGATGAAGAAGGATGGGAAAATACTAAGCCAAATCATAACAAAACTCTTACAAGATTTCCTATTCTAGCTGATAAAAAAAAAAGCCTGTGACTTAATGGCTCAATGGCAGCCTCAACCATGCATACAGTCTATGGATCTATGTCTCTGTGAGGAAAAAAAATCTTATCTCTGATAGCCATTAAAATTATGGCTTCCATGCTGAGTGTGGTGACACACACCTCAAATTCTAGCAGGCAGAAGGAAGCTGGCGCAAAAAATATATATAAGTTCAAGCACATTGCTACATTATCTAAGCATCTGGGCAGGTGGAGTGGTATACACTTTTAGTCCCAGCTACTCAGGGGACTGAGGCAGGAGTGTCCTCTCTGCCTAAGCCTCCTACTTGTTGAGGTTACAGGCATGCACCAAAATACCTGATGAAGTATGTTTACTTATTTTATTTGATTTAAAAATTATCTGGGAAAATATGCTGGAGAAATAGCCCAGCAGTTAAGAACACTTGTGGCTCTTTCAGAGGACCCAGGTTCAACTCCCAGCACCCACATCGTGGCTCACAACCATCCAGCATAGGCTTAGATTTTTCCAAAACCTACTTTAATACGGATCTTCAAATGCTTCAACTCCCTCCTAGCCAGTGATCAAAGGCAGGAGAGGAAGATGGTTAAGAGGACACTCGGGATATAGACCTGTTTAGAAGTAGTTATTTGTGGGGATACTTTCAATCTCCGCCGGCAGCTGTCCAGTCCACTTGAATTGTCAGCAATAACTCAATCCAAAAGAAACAGAGAGGCTCTGCTCAGTCCCCAGAAGTGGCAAGAAGCAGCCAGAGCATCACCAGAAGTTCTTTGGTTCACTTCTTTGTACAAAGTTACAGCAAGTGAAGATCAGAGGAGAAAGCAAGGAGAACCAATGCCAGAGTCCACTGTCTGTTGGGTCCTACTTATACTCTCTCCAAACATCATGTGTCCTCTTAAGCGTCTGCTCCAGCAAAATGCCACATGCCCTTTTACCAGAGAGCTTCCAGAAAAACACCACATTTTTGCTCAGCAAAACATCCTCTTATAGGACAGTGTCTTAGGGTTTCTATTCCTGCACAAACAACATGAACAAGAAGCAAGTTGGGGAGGAAAGGGTTTATTCAGCTTACACTTCCACATTGCTGTTCATCAGCAAAGGAAGTCAGGACTGGAACTCAAGCAGGTCAGGAAGCAGGAGCCGATGCAGAGGCCATAGAGGGATGTTACTTACTGACTTGCTTCCCCTGGCTTGCTCAGCTTGCTTTCTTATAGAACCCAGAACTACCAGCCCAAGGATGGCACCACCCACAATAGGCCCTCCCACCCTTGATCACTAATTGTGAAAATGCCTTTACAGCTTGATCTCATGGAGGCATTTCCTTAAGGGAGGCCCCTTTCTCTATGATAACTTCGGTGTCAAGTTGACACACAAAACCAGCCAGTACAGTTTCCTAAGAAACATTTCATAACACAACTGAGTCTCTGAGGAAACCAGAATTCCCATTTCAGTCCAGTTCCGAGAGGATATGACCTTTTTCTGACACTTTCAGGCACACACACGACGCATATACATTAGTGAATGTAAACCACCCATACCCATTATTTTTAAAAATGCATGGCTTCTCTTTATATTGAGAATGAACTGTTGGCTTCTCTCTAGCTGCCACCTTATCTCTTGCAATGGTCTCTTCCTTCATAGCACACAAAACACATCCTCTACCCAATGCTCTTCCTCCAGATTTATGCATAAATGGATTTGTCCTTTCATTCAGACCCACACTCAAAGCCTACCACCTCAGGCAGGCTTTTCCTAACCACCCAAACTAAAAGCTGCCCTGACTGTTTGGCTACTTTTCTGTAGCCGAGACAAAATACCCTGACAAAAGCAACTTGAGGAAGGAAGGTTTCATTTTGGTTAATAGTGTAGAGGTTCAGCCTGTCATGGGGATGGGGGAGGCATGGCAGCAGGAATTTGAGGCAGCTGGTCACATTGCATCTGCAGTCAGCAAGCAGAAGGCAGGGAGGGTATGCAAATGCATTTGGATAGCTCATCTCAGCTTCTCCATTTCATACAGTCCAGGATCTCCTGCCTAGGGGATGGTTCCACCCACAGTTAAGATGGGTCTTCCCACAAGAATTAGAATGTTCAAGTTAACTTTTTACAGGCATGCATGCAAAGAGGCCATCTCAAAGGAAATGCCTTGTTGACAATTAACATCAATCACCATACTTACTGAACTCTCTACAAAGCACTTGCCACTCTTGCTTATTTTCAGAGTTCGATCAACATTTGTGTGTTGCCTGACTCATGGGATGTATGACCTGTGATAGTGGTCATGTGACCTGTGCCTTCATTCCTCCCAAGAGTGTGGAGCACATATTAAGCTTTTAACAGATACTGAATTTTTAAAAATAAAAATAAAATTTTGTTTTTCTGAATGTGATAGTCTACTGTTTTCTGGGCCAATCCATAAGTTTAGATGATTAAGTTAACTGGTGAATTACCCAAGGAGAATCTGAGAATACCAATATCTCAGAACAAGTTAATATTCTCATGCTTTAACAAGCATAATCTTCGTTCATGCTGAGCAACACGTGACCTTGGCTGTAGTTTTGATTCAATAACAAGTCTGAGGTAACAGGCTCACTTGGACCAGTAAAGTTTCTCAGTCACCTACCATTTCTCCTTTACATTTTGAATAAATACAGATAAAAAGACTGAGGGATGACTCAGTGGGTAAAATGCTTGTTGTATAAGCGTAAGGAAAGACCTGAGTTTGACTCTCCAGAACCCACATAAAAAGCTTGATGTTGGGCACTTGCGTGTAATACCAGGGCTGAGAGGCAGAGGCAGAAAGAGCCCAGTAGCTCACTGGCCAGCCAGTCTTGACAATCAATCCTGTCTAAGAAAAGAAGTTAGAGAGGGACAGAGGGAAAAAACAGTATTGATCTCTGACACGCACATACAGTCTCAGGTGCGTGTTCACTTGCACACATACACAAGCAGGTAAGAAATGTATTTATGTTCGAGCTCCAAAAGGACATGCCACAGATAATGTATGTTTTCTTCAAAATTTGTCTATAAGTTCAAAGGCCTCAACACACTGAGCAGACATTTTCACCTGTGTAAATAAATGCTTCACATAAATTTGTGCAGTCTGCTTAAAGCATTTGAAAGTTCAAGCAAGTCTTTGTGTATGGTTATCCCAAAATCATTGAGACCACTTACATTCAAAGGGGATGCTTTCACTTTTCCAGTGATGCTACCTTGCATTAAATCTAGCATTGTATATCTTTTCCCCATAAAATCACAAGTGTGGCCACGTGCAGTGTTGCACACCCATGACCTCAGCACATAAGAGGCCAAGGCGAGATTGTGAGTTCCAGTTTTGAGTGAGATCTGTCTCTCTAAAAATTCATGCATGTGTTTAAAATTTGTTATGATATTTCAAGCTGTATCTTATTAACATGCAAATATTTGGTTCTAAACACCTGGGTATATATTAGTTTCTGAAAAAAAAAATGTTCTCTTTTTTCTACAACAAGAGAGAGAGAGAGAGAGAGAGAGAGAGAGAGAGAGAGAGAGAGAGAGAGAGAGAGAGAGGAGAGAAAGCTCTTATGTTAAGATTACATAATTTTGGAAATAAAAAACTCAAAACACATAATTAAATTTGAATGTCTGACAAATACACTCAAATGATCTTGTAGGAAGCAATAATGTCCTCATAATGTTCTTGTGAGTTATCTTTAAATGTCATCTGTTGGTCAGAGACCTACCCTCCCACTCTGATGATTCAAGTTTGACTTTTGGGACCCGAAAGGTAATAGGAGAACATGCCTGTTGCTGGTTGTCTTCTAGCCTCCTCAGGCATCATAGTACACATGCACGCACTCACACACACACACACACACACACACACACACAAACACACACACACACCACAAAACAATACATAAATGAAACATCAGCTTTCAACACACTAGAAATCAGCTAGTAAAAGATCTCATGATGCTGAACAATTAAAAAGCAAATATTGGAGGGACACAGGCCTAGTGATACTGTGCTATGAGTAATCAAAGCACAGAAAACGTGGCTCTCTGGTTCAGCTGAGCCAGAACTCTGAGCTACTAGAATAGCCTCACAAGGGCTCCCACATCTACACTCACAAAGACAAAGCTGAGTCACTGGTACCAGAACTCACTGCTTGCCCACCAAAAACCGAACACTCAGAAGCGGTTTTCTTCCTGAACCCACAGGCCCTCAGGTACAAGGGAGAAATGGGTGCCAATCACTGACAACAAGATGGCAAGAGGAAAGCAAAAGAACTTAGGCAATAGAAACCAAGACACCTGGCAACATCAGAACCCAGCTCTCCCACCACAGCAAGCAGTGGATTGCCAAACACTCCAGAAAAAGAAGACTCAGACCTGAAGTCATACCTCAAGATGATGATGGAGATCTTTGAGAAGAGCATGAATAACTCCATTAAACAAGTATGGGAGGACAACAATAAACAAAGAGAAGCTTTTAAAGAGGAAACACACACACACACACACACACACACAAAACACTCAAAGAAATCAAAGAACTACAGGAAAACACAACCAAGGAGATTGAAATGGAAATATAAACAACAAAGAAGACACAAAAAGAGACAACCCTGGAGGTGGAAAACCTAAAAAAGAAATCAGGAGTCACAGTTACAAGCATCTCCAACAGATTACAAAGGATGGAAGAGACAATCTCAGGGGCCGAAGACAACACTGAAAACATAGAAAAAACATTTAGAGAAGATGCAAAAACCAAAAAGTTCCTAAACAAAAATGTCCAGGAGGTCCAGGACCCAATGAGAAGACTAAACCTAAGGATAATAGGAATGGAAGAGGGCGAAGAATATCAACTAAGAGGCACAGTAAATATCTTCAACAAAATTGTAGAAAGAAACTTCCCTACCCTTAAGTATGAGATGACCATGAGCATAAAAGAAGCTTACAGAACTCCAAATAGAGTGGACCAGAAAAGAAATTCCTCCCAACACATAATACTCAAAAGGCCAAGTGCCCAAAGCAAAGAAAGAATACTAAAAGCAGAAAGGGAAAAAAGGTCATGTAACATATAAAGGCAGACCAATCAGAATTACACCAGACTTCTCAACAGAGACTATGAAAATTAGAAGATCCTGGACAGACATCATGCAGACCCTAAGAGAACACAAGTGTCAGCACAAGCTGCTATACCCAGTAAAACTCTCAATCACCATAGATAGAGAGACCAAGATATTCCAGGACAAAACTAAATTTACACAATCTGATCACAAATCCAACACTACAAAGAATAATCAAAGGAAAACCCAACACAAGGAGAGAAACTACATCCTAGAAAAAAATAAGAAAATAGCTGAGCAAGAAAACTAAAAGAAGAAAGACACACAGTCATAATTCTACCTCTAAAAGCAAAAATAGAAAAAAAAGAGCAACCACTATTTATTAATATCTGTTAACATGAATGGACACAATTCCCCAGTAAAGAGACATAGGCTATCAGACTGGATACATAAACAGAATCCAGCATTTTGCTGCATAAAGGAAACTCATCTCAGAGACAAAGACAGACACTATCTCAGAGTAAAAGGCTGGGAATAAAACTTCCAAGCAAACAGCCCCAAGAAACAAGCTGGAGTAGCCATACTAATATTGAATAAAGTAAAATTTCAACAAAAAGTTATCAAAAAAGATAAGAAAGGACACTTTTTACTAATTACAGGGGAAATTTATCAGGAGGAACTTTTAATCCTTAACATATATGCTCCAAATAAAAGAGCATATTCATAAAAGAAACCCTACTAAAGCTCAAAAAATACATTGCACCACACACCATAATAGTGGGAGACTTCAACACCCCACTTTCATCAATGGACAGATCATGGAAGCAGAAAATGAACAAGGACTCAGTGAAACTAGCAGAGGTTATGAACCAATTGGAATTAATAGACATCTTCAGAACATTTCACCCTAAAACAAAAGAATACACCTTCTTCTCAGCACCTCATGACTCCTTCTCCAAAATTGACCATATATATAGTCGATAACAAAACAAGCCTCAACAGATATAAGAAGATTGAAATACTCCCATGCATCCTATCAGATCACCATGAACTCATGAACTAAGGTCGTTCTTTAATAACAACAAAGACAACAAAAAGCATATATACACATGGTACCTGAACAATGCTCTACTAAATGATAGCATGGTCAAAGAAGAAATAAAGAAAGAAATTAAGGATGTTCTAGAATTTAATGAAAATAAAAGCACAACATACCCAAACCTATGAGATGCAATGAAAGCAGTACTAAGAAGAAAAGACAGCTCTGAATGCCTCCAAAAGAAATTGGAGCATACACTAGCAACTTGACAGCACAGTTGAAAGCTCTAGAACAAAAAGAAGCAGATACACCCAAGAGGAATAAATGGCAAGAAATAATCAAACTCAGAGCAGAAATTGACCAAATAGACAAAAAAAACCATTCAAAGAATCAGCAAAATCAAGAGCTGGTTCTTTGAGAAAATTAATAAGACTGATAAACCCTTAGCCAGACTAACTAGAGGGTAAAAAGAGAGTATCCAAATTAACAAAATCAGAAATGAAAGTGGAGACATAAAAACTGAAACTGAGGAAATTCAAGAAATCATCAGATGCTACTACAAAAGACTATACTCTATAAAACTGGAAAATCTAGATGAAATGGATGAATTCCTAGACAGATACTAGATACTAAAGTTAAACCAGGACCAGGTAAACCATCTAAATAATCCCACAACACCTAAAGAAATAGAAGCAGTCATCAAAAGCCTTCCAACCAAAAAAAGCCCAGGACCAGATGGGTTCAGCGCAGAATTCTATCAGAAATTTATTGACTACATAATACCAGTGCTCTCCAAATTATTCCACAAAATAGAGTCAGATGGAACACTACCTAACTCATTTTTCAAGGCCACAATAACCCTCGTGCCTAAACCACACAAAGAGTCTACAAGGAAAGAGAACTTCAGACCAATCTCACTTATGAACATTGATGCAAAAATACTCAACAAAATCCTTGCAAACTGAATCTAAGAACACATCAAAACCATCATTCACCATGATCAAGTAGGCTTTATCCCTGGGATGGAGGTATGGTTTAATATATGAAAATCCATCAATGTAGTCCGCCATATAAACAAACCCAAAGAAAAAACCACATGGTCATCTCACTAGATGCTGAGAAAGCATTTGACAAAATTCAACACCCCTTCATGTTTAAAGTCTTGGAAATAACAGGAATCCAAGACCCATACCTAAACATAATAAAAGCAATATACAGAAAACCAATAGCCAAGATTATACTTAATGGTAAGAAACTTGAAGCAATCCCACTAAAATCAGGAACTAGACAAGGCTGCCCACTCTCCCCCTACCTATTCAACATAGGATTGGAAGTCCTGGCCGGAGCAATTAGACAGCAAAAGGAAATCAAAGGGATAAAAAATGGAAAGGAAGAAGTTAAAATATTACTATTTGCAGATGACATGATAGTATAAGTAAGTGACCCCAAAAATTCCACCAGAGAACTTTTCCAGCTGATAAATAGTTCAGCAAAGTGGCTGGATATAAAATTAACTCAAGCAAATCAGTTTGTCCTCTACTCAAAGGACAAACATGCGAAGAAAGTAATTAGGGAAAAGATACCCTTCACAATAGTCACAAACAATATGAAATACCCTGATGTGACTCTAACTAAGCAAGTAAAGGACCTGTATGATAAGAACTTCAAATCTCTGAAGAAGGAATTTGAGGAAGATCTCAGAAGATGGAAAGATCTCCCATGCACATGGATTGGAAGGATCTACATTGTAAAAATGGCCATCTTACCAAAATCAATCTACATATTCAATGCAATCCCCATCCAAATTCCAACCCAATTTTTCATACAGCTGAAAAGAACAATGTGCAAATTCATCTAGAATAACAAAAAAAAAAAAACAAAAAAACAACAACAACAACAACAAAAACCCTAGAATATCGAAATCCATCCTCAACAACAAGAAAACATCTGCGGGAATCACCATCCCTGACCTCAAGCTATATTACAAGGCAATTGTGTATAAAACCACATGGTACTGCTACAGAGATAGGCATGTGGATCAATAGAATAGAATAGAAGATCCAGAAATGAGCCCTCACACTTATGGTCACCTGATTTTTGACATAGGAGCTGTAAACATTTGATGGAAAAAGGACAGCCTCTTCAATAAATGGTGCTGGTCCAACTGGCACTCAGCATGCAGAAGAATGAAAATAGACCCTTTCTTATCTCCTTGCACAAAGTTCAAGTGCAAGTGGATTAAAGATCTCCACATTAAACCAGATACACTGAAACTATTAGAAGAGAAAGTAGGGAAAACCTTAGAACACAGGCACAGGGGAAAATTTCCTGAACAGAACACCAGTTGCTTGTGCTCTAAGGTCAAAGATCAATAAATGAGACTAAATGAGATTGCAAAATTTCTGTAAGGCCAAGGACACTGTCAAGAAAACAAAACGGCAGCCAACACCAGTTTTAGATTTTATCTTTTCCTTCCTTTCAGTACTGTTTCTACATTTCATTGGTATTATTTACCTGTTGATTAATCATTCTCCTACTTTCTTTACTTTTTTTTTTTTTTTTTTTGGGTGGAGGAACATAGCTCTCTCTGGATCTTTGGGAATATTTAAAAGAGTTTATTAACAGTCTCTAATCTGGGGACTGGAGCGATGACTGACTCAGTGTGTAGGAGTTCTTACTATATACATGAGGACCTGAGTTCACATCCCAACACCCAGCTTCACACATGAGGATCTGAGTTCAAGTCCCAACACCCAGGTTAAAAAATGCTGACTTGAACACCCCCTCCTCCAAATGCTGACATGACCGTGGGTGTGTCCAGGCACCTGTAATCTCAGGACTGTGAGAAGTAGACCCACAGCAGGGGTGCCAGCTGCCAGCCTTGTTTCAGGTTCGGGGAAAGTTTCTGCCTCAAGAGAATAAAGCTAAGAAAAGTAGGCCATATCTCAAAATTAAAATTATTATAGTTCAGGACACCTGATGTCCTCCCGTGTGCTCAAGGAACATGGACCCACAAACACACCTGTGTATTTAGGACACATATATGCTATACCCACACATGTTTAAGGCAGGTGTATGGCTCACATCTGTAATATCTACACCTGAGTGACTGAGACAGAGGAGTGTCATGAATAAGATGCTGTTTGTCTCAACAACAGTAAGAAAAACGTAGTTGTTTAGGTCACACTCTGAGGGTTTGAATTTCCTCAGAAGTTGTGTTACCTGCATGTTTATCTGTATACCACATGTGTGCCTGACCCCTGTAAAGTCTGATTGAGCAGATACCCTGGAGCTGGAGTTACAGATGGTTGTGAGCTGCATGTGTGTGCTGGGAATCAAACTCAGGTTCTCTGGAAAAGCAGCCAGTGCTCACAATTGCTGAGCCCTCTCTTTAGTCTAAATTGCTCACTTTTGGTCTTTTATATAAACCTCAATTTCTTGATTTGAATGTCTCATAAGTTTTAGTTGAAAATAGGACGTTGTATGTCTTGCAATGTGGTAAATTTGGGAATCAAATTTCCCTTCCATTTTACTTTTCAATTTTTGTTGTTTCTGTTTGTTGTTAGAATCAATACTTGCCTTTTCTGGGCTGAGTTTCCTGAATAAATTTTCTAAAGTCTGCAGTGTGTGTGCACAGCAGCATCTCTGTTGGATGATTTTCATCCATAGCTAATGGTTGTATAGCGATTTCCTCAGGAGTTTAGATCCGAGAAGTGGGCCAGCCTTTGCTAAGTGGCTTTGTGCATATTCTGAGACCTGCCTTCAGTGTTCAGACAACCAGCTTACAGTTTGGCCTTCACCTTCAAAACCTCTTGGTTAGCAGACACAGGAATTTGGAGTTTACCCAACTCTAGCATGTGTGTGGTCTTTTAGTTTCTAACAATATGCCAATGCTTTTTGAATTCTGTTAGGATTTTTTGTTTTGAAATTTTTTGTTTGGTTTGTGCTTGCTCTGGGTTCTTATCGCTGTTGCAAGCAGCTCTGACATTCACTAATCGTCACGGATTATTTCTATAAATACCTTAAGGGGACATGCTATTTATTCATACTAGATAAGCACTGAATCCAGCTAAATTAAGTCTTATGAGTGGGATTTTTCAGGGACCAGTTAAACAGATCATATAATGACCATTAACTGAAAACGGGGCTTTGGGTTGATAGCAGCAGACTCTCCATAGTCTGTGCTTGTGGATGCTAGGCCTTGACTTTCACCATAATCACAGTTAAAATGTCATCAACAACGTGTGTGTGTGTGTGTGTGTGTGTGTGAGTGTGTGTGTGAGTGTGTGTGAGTGTGTGTGTGAGTGTGTGTGTGTGAGTGTGTGTGTGTGAGTGTGTGTGAGTGTGTGTGTGTGAGTGTGTGTGTGAGTGTGTGTGTGTGAGTGTGTGTGAGTGTGTGTGTGTGTGAGTGTGTGTGTGTGTGAGTGTGTGTGAGTGTGTGTGTGTGAGTGTGTGTGTGAGTGTGTGTGTGTGAGTGTGTGTGAGTGTGTGTGTGTGTGAGTGTGTGTGTGTGTGAGTGTGTGTGTGTGTGAGTGTGTGTGTGAGTGTATGTGTGTGTGCGTGTGTGTGTGTGTGAGTGTGTGTGAGTGTGTGTGTGTGTGTGAGTGTGTGTGTGTGTGAGTGTGTGTGTGTGAGTGTGCACACATGAATGCAAGTGTACATACCTTTTGTGTGCGTTCACCTCTGTGTATAGAAGCCAGAAGTCAATATTAGGCATCCTCAGGAGCCTTTGAGTCAGGGTCTTAAAAAGACAGACTAATGAATGACTCAGAATGTGAAGCCAGTTTCCACTGAGCATGATGAGCCAAGCTGTATCCTGGAACCCACATGTATTTTATGTACATGAATGTTCTCTCCACATGCACACCTGCAGACCAGAAGAAGGCATCAGATCCCATTGTAGATGGTTGTTGGCCACCATGTGGTTGCTGGGGACTGAACTGAGGACCTCTGGAAGAACTGACGGTGCTCTTAACCACTGAGCCACCCCCTCAGCTGCTATCCATATTGACTAGCTGATTTTACATTTAAAAAATTCAATTAATGACTTCTACCACATTAGGGGAAATTTTATATAATTATTATAGTCCCCAATGCCAGCAGGCATCCACTGCTAGCCCATGGGCTCCTCCTGCCAGGGTCCTAGGCAGGCTGACCTTCTCCCTCTGTTCCTCCGGAACAAATCCCTCAGTCTCACTCCCAGAACACCTTCTGCAGCCTTCCCGGCATCCTGCTCCTATCTCCTGTGGATCCCACTCATTGCTCTACCCCAGTCCCTCAACTCCAGCCGGTACCCCCTGATAACCCAAGGGCTACTACCACCAGGAAACCCCTCCTGCATTTCCAGAGTTCATCTCCTAGTCTCAACTCCAGTGCTATGGCAGGGCACCTTCTCTGGTCTCTCTTTTACCTCTGATCCCATCCCCAACAGATCAGAAAGAATGCCTTCAACCTTCTTACCCTAATTCATCCTTTATCTCAGCCTTAAGACCAGCAGGCATTCCCTGAGACCACACCAGCTGAACAGACCAGACAGACAGGTCCTCAGATTACCTACCAGGCTACCCACAGACAGCACACTCTTCTAAAATTGAAAAAAGAAACAGAAAGCAACCAACAAAACACATACCCAACAAAGACAAAATCAGATTGTATCTTTAATTTTTTTCAAAGCCCACTTTTAATGATGGTTCTTCAACACTTTAATTTCCCTTCTAGCCCACCACCCACCAGAGGTAGTGGAAAAGAAAAGATACAGGGAAAGTGGACCTGTTTAGAAATGGTCCTTTGGAGCAAATCCCATCTGCATTGTCAGGAAATCAGCAGTCCAGTTCACAGGTCAGCAGCTTGCAAACCCTTCACAGATATACCAGCAGTCCAGTTCAGTAGTGTTGGGAAAGCAGCAGCTGTGGGTGCCACAACCTAGAAAGAACTGCCAGGCCTCAGCACACTTCCAGGTCCCCACACCAGTCAACAGGAAGAACAGCACACTGCCAGGTCCCCATATCAGTCAGCAGGTTGGATGGTGTTTTGCTGGGATAAACACATGAAAGAACGTTTCATTAAAGTGGACAGAGGTCTGAAAGGCTAAGGCAGACTCGTGAAGGAACTTTTCACTGAAGCAGACACAAGAGAGAGGATGTTCTGCTAAAGCAAACACATGAAGGAACATGTGATGAAAGATTCTTCGCCAATGACACGTATGTATTGGTCTGCCATACACTGTATAATTTACCTGTATTTTTTAGGACTCCATACAGAGAAATGCACCCAAAAACTTCTTGGGGTGTGCTGCAGTTTGTTGCTGCTTCCAAGGACTCGAGCTGATTGGATGCAGCTGCTGAAGCAAGACCTGAGGAGGACACGTGACGTGTGGAAGTATAAATAGCTCCATGGCGTGACTGGGACAGAGCATGGCTTGCTGCTACAGCTAGCTGAGCAACAATTGTGGGTCTCAAGTCTTGCTGATCTCTGCTTCCCTGAGAGAGGCACAGCTGAGAACCTCTCCTGGTGTTCCTCCTGCCAACTTGTGCTGTGGCTAAGTCCTGGCTGTCTCTGCCAAGTAGTGCCACCACTGCTGATTCGTGTTTGCTATCTTGACCCTACTGAACTGGACTGCTGGTGTGTCTGTGAAATGTTTGTGAGTGGATCAAGCTGCCTGCTGACCTGTAACTGAGTTGCTGATTTCCAGACAACACAGAGGGGAGTTGCTCCAAAGAACCTTTCTAGACAGGTCCACATCCCCCACCCCTTATTCTTTCTTTTCCACTACCTCTGGTGGGTAGTGGGTTACAAGGAAGGTTAAAGTGTTTAAGGGCCATCATTAAAAGTAGACCTTGAAAAAATTAAAGTTACATTTAAGCAACATTTATGTACAAACCCAGCCCTGCAGAAGGTGCTAGAAAGAAGCCCTCAAACTGAAAAGGTTAACCACACCCAAATAAAACAGGAAATAATCTCAAGCTAGCACACATAGACCACAGAAAACTATTTAGTGTACTGACTGACCTGTGTATTTTAAGGAGTACAAGTCAGCTTTCATATAGGAGTCAAACTGACAAGCAAGTCTCCCAGTGGAGGAAGAAACAGTCTTGGGAAGGAGTCTTCCTTTATATCTTCTTGCTCCATATAACAAGTGGGAGGGGAGCATGCCTAAATATGAAAAGCACAGTTATGCTGTGTCTTGTCAAATCTCTGGGAGTTCCCAGCTCAGAGATTCCGTTTATTCCTGATGCTGCATGGGTGGAGAGGGGATGATTTAAAGAAAGGGTCCAAATTTCTCAGACAAATCCTAATCTCTGTCTGCTGTCCTGGGACCAGACCTCTTTTTAACCCTTTGCCAGTATGTTGCCTGGCTCTTGATTTAGGCTTTCCTGTGGTCCTCGCCATCATTTAGCTCCCCTGAGGCTGCTGTTTGCATCGTGCTACCCCGAGAGCTGCAGTCTGCCTTTCAAGTTGGACTTCATGGGAAATGCATCTGGGTTGTTCTTTCTCTCTGCCTCTTAAAACTCAGTTTTGAATCCGTGCTTCTGACTTGTTATGACTTTAAGGAAGCAGCTCCCTCAGAGGGGCTCTTAGAATTGTGGAAATGCTTAACGAACTGTGACAGCCATTCCCTGGAGCAAACTAGCTAGCCAGAGTAGCCAGAGGGTGAGCTTTTGGTTGGGTGAGAGACCTTGCCTTGACCCACAAGGGGAGCAAACAGGAAAGACACCTGATGTCAATGTCAGGTTTCTACATGTATGTGCACTCTTGCACATACATGTGCACCCAGACACCTTTTGAACACACATACACATATGCATGTAGACCACACACATATACATATGCAAAAGGGTCAGGCAGTAAATATAATAAAATAAAATGTCTACTTTTGCAAGTAACAATGCCTACAAGTGAATGTTTGAGATAAAAACCCCGAGCTTTGTTTTTTTTTTTTTTTTTTTTTTTTAACATGAACACATTATAAAAAGCTATGATGGTTGTGAATTCTAATGGCAGTGTGGGCTTTTGTTTGTTTGTTTGTTTTGAAAAATACAATGAGGTAACATTTAGCAATAGTTCTTAT